>NC_138769.1:339872605-340190105 GCF_965119305.1 Pelophylax lessonae | reverse complement strand
AAAGGATAAATGGTTTTCAAAATGTATTACAAATAATTATGTGAAACGTGTGGCGTGCATTTGTATTCAGCCCCCTGAGTCAATACTATGTAGATCTACCTTTCGCTGCAAATATAGCTGCAAATCTTTTTGGGCATGTCTCTACCAGCTTTGCACATCTAGAGAGTGACATTTTTGCTTATTCTTCTTTGCAATATACAGTATCTCACAAAAGTGAGTACAACCCTTGCATTTTTGTAAATATTGTATTAGATCTTTTCATGTGACAACACTGAAGAAATGACACTTTGCTAAAATGTTCAAAGTTTGTATTCTTTTTTATAACCAACCCTGCTTTAAACTTCTCCACAACTTTATCCCTGACCTGTCTGGTGTGTTCTTTGGCAGCCATGATGCTGTTTGTTCACTAAGGTTCTCTAAGAAACCTCTGAGGGCTTCACAGAACAGCTGTATTTATACAGTGATTAAATTACACACAGGTGGACTCCATTTACTAACTAGGTGACTTCTGAGAGCAATTGGTTCCATTAGATTTTAGTTAGGGGTATCAAGGTAAAGGGGGCTGAATACAAATGTACACCACACTTTTCAGATATTTACTTGTAAAAAAATGTAAAAAAACATTTATCATTTTCCTTCCCCTCACAATTGTGGGCCACTTTGTGTAGGTCTATCACATAAAATCCCAATAAAATACATTTTAGTTTTGGGTTGTAACATGACAAAATGTGGAAAATTTCAAGGGGTAAGATAACTTTTTCAAGGCACTGTATCTGTCAATACATGGGAGCAATGTGTAATCTAATTATCAATTTAACTATGTTAACATAGTAAAAAAAATATTCACCCTGTAAATAAAGGAAAGTTTATACAGACCATTCTGGAAGACTAAGTGGTAAATCTGCAAGTGCCTATGCTATCTGACACTTTCAGTATGTCAGATCGCTTGCCTCATGCTGGATACTAGATTCCCTCCAACTGGCCACTATGTCGCAACTATGTCTTTTAACCACTTGCCGACCAGCCACCGTAGTTTTAGTGCAGCAGCTCAACTCTATTGCGCGAAACAACCTACCTGTACGCCGCTTTGTGCAATAGACAGTGGGGGGTGTCAATCAGCGCTTGCTGATTGGCCAGAGGGGGAGGCAATCAGTGGGTCACCCGTGATCGCTCCCCATAGAGGCAGAACGACAGTCTGCCTATGTAAACAAGGCAGACTGTCGTTATGTCACAGATGAATACAGGGATCCTGTGTTCCTGCTATTTAGGAACACAGGTCTCTGTGTCCATCTAGTGAGTCCATCCCCACACAGTTAGAAAGCATCCCCCCACCCCCCCTCAGGGACACATTTAACCCTTTTATTGC
Organism: Pelophylax lessonae; assembly: GCF_965119305.1. NCBI lineage: Eukaryota > Metazoa > Chordata > Amphibia > Anura > Ranidae > Pelophylax > Pelophylax lessonae. The sequence continues at coordinate 340,188,739 of NC_138769.1, read as the reverse complement.
CCCTGGTGTTAACCGCTTCCCTGCCAGTGTCATTATTGCAATAACAGTGCATATTTTTAGCACTGATTACTGTAGAAATGTCACTGGTCCCCCCAAAAGTGTCAAAAGTGTCAGTTAGGTGTCTGCCATTACTAGTAAAAAAAATAAATAAATAAACAACAATGCCATAAATCTATCCCCTAATTTGTAGACACAAGGACTTTTGCGCAAACCAATCAATATACACTTATTGGGGATTTTTTTTGCCAAAAATATGTTGTAGAATACATATTGGCCTAAAATGATGAAAAAATTAGATTTCTTAATTTTTTTCTTTATTAGCTTTGTTTTATAGCAGAAAGTTAAAAATATTGTCCTCCCCCCCCCCCCCCCAGAATTGTCGCTCTTTTTTAGTTTATAGCGCAAAAAAAAACTGCAGAGGTGATTAAATACCACCAAAAGAAAGCTCTATTTGTGGGAAAAAAAAGACATCAATTTTATTTGGGTATATCGTCTCACGACCGTGCAATTGCCATTTAAAGTAACACAGTGCCGTATCGCAAACAAATAGCCTGGTCATTAAACCTTCCGGTCCAGAAGAGGTTAATGAGATAGCAGCTGGCGGGAGGAACCACAGCACCCAGCTATCCAACGCACAGAAGTGTCTGATAGCAAGTGGTGCCTAGAGCACTTAAAGGGAGCAATGATTTCACACACTGTCTGCCCCAAGGTTTAATGTAAAGCTTTTTTTTACAGAAGGATTCTCTTTTTGTTTTGGTAACATAGAGATAGCGTTGTTTTAATGCCCAAGCCACAGTTCAGCAACTCTTCCCAGACACCACCGACAGAGTATGCTTTCCAAATCAACATGGAGCAACAGGGATTTAATTTGAATCACTAATTAAAACTACAACTCTCAGTAGGAAATCTAGAAATTATGCCCTACTACAGAAATCTACTACTACTACCACCGAACGAGGAAAGGTTTGAAATCAATGCAGTTATATGAGCTAGGAAATGTTCTTTATAATGAAGCTAATTGTTAAACTGCTTAACTTTCACAGCTCATGCATTTAGATTGGCAACTCTGTATCTTAACCAAAAACCCAAGTTAATTCTATCTGTTGGTAAAACAACAAGGCGCATCCCTTCTACCATGCTTGGTATCAGCTACACTTTACTAAAACTGATAAAAGATAAATGAACAAAAGCAGAAGTGTCATGCTCTCAGTGAATATGGCTGTTTAAAAAACTATAGTCTTATATTTTTTAATAAACATAGGAAAGTAATAACCTTAATCCCATTGAAGGTATAAAACAGCAATTTCCCATATATTAAAGGTAATGTACAGTATAGTGTCACATTCAGGAATACAAAATAACGTTTTGGATTTTTATTTTTTGTCAAGTACATATAAAATATTTCATAAATATAGCATAGTAGCATATTTAGTATGGTCTTCCAAATTCTCAGGAAATTGGTTAATACGACATGAATTGCAGCATCTCAAGTTTTGGTTTACAGAGCTGAATGAGTCACGTAAATACAGGAGAGGAAGACCTTCCCCTTCTCCTGTAGAGATGGTGCCATCTTGAATTTCAGTTTACAGAAGCAGTTAACAAGAGCAGAGATATATATTAAAAAAATATATATAAATATTTGTTTCCCCTTTTTATAAGTGATCACATTCCCTCTGTTCCCAGCTCCATAAGGAGCTCAGAGAGCTGGAGAATGAGAAGCAGCAGCACAATGATCAGCGCCAGTGGCGGCTGGTGCTCAAAATTTTTGGGGGGGGCGCAAACAGAAAAAATCTAATAGGCATTGCTTTGCGGCAAAAAATTGCATGACTTTGAGGTCACAAAAGTGTGAAAGGGGCCTTCAGTAATCAAAGTATAGTGTGCCTCCATCAATGCAGAGTTACTACAGCGTGCCCCCATTCAATGCAGAGTTACAGCGTGCCCCCATTCAATGCAGAGTTACTACAGCGTGCCCCCATTCAATGCAGAGTTACCACAGCATGCCCCCATTCAATGCAGTGACCAGCATGCCCCCCATCAATGCAGTGACCAGCGTGCCGTGCCCCCATCAATGCAGTGACCAGCGTGCCGTGCCCCCATCAATGCAGTGACCAGCTTGCCGTGCCCCCATCAATGCAGTGACCAGCTTGCCATGCCCCCATCAATGCAATGACCAGCTTGCCGTGCCCCCTTCAGTGCAGTGACCAGCTTGCCGTGCCCCCTCCAATGCAGTGACCAGCTTGTCGTGCCCCCATTAATGCAGTGACCAGCTTGCCGTGCCCCAATCAATGCAGTGACCAGCGTGCCGTGCCCCCATCAATGCAGTGACCAGCTTGCCGTGCCCCCTTCAATGCAGTAACCAGCGTGCCGTGCCCCCATCAATGCAGTAACCAGCTTGCCGTGCCCCCTTCAATGCAGTGACCAACTTGCCATGCCCCCTTCAATGCAGTGACCAGCTTGTTAGAGCGACAAAAGAGCACTATGAAAAAAAGATGGCTGAGAATGAGTAATCCAGGGTTGCCACACACAGAGAAATTTCCCATGAGTGTCTGACAATATGGCTGTTAGCTTTTGGTTGACCATAATGACCTTTGTTCAGTTTTTGACAGCTTCAAAATCAACCACTTAAGCCCCGGAAGATTTTACCCCCTTCCTGACCAGGGCCTATTTTGCGATTGAGCACTGCGTGACTTTAACGGACAATTGCGCGGTCTTTCGACGCTGTACCTAAACGAATTTGACGTCCTTTTTTCCCACAAACAAAGCTTCCGAAGACGTCACTGGAAGCGACGAAATGCGTAAGATTGGAACGCACAGCGTGGTGACGTGTGTCGTAGGTGGAACGCAAGCCCGAAGTCTCCCCGCTTGCTTCCACGCTATCGGCTTGCGCTGAAACACACGGTCACGAACGGCCACACCAGGGCTGCACTCGGGAGGATCAAACCCCGTTTTTTATCATTCTTTTTTTTGCTGTTTTTTGCTTTTATTTGCACATAGCCATGTATATATTTTTTTGCCCAATTGGGAATAAACAAACTTGAAGATATCACACTATCTGGAGCTCCATTTTTTCCATATCTTTTTTGGCACGAGGGGAGAGGAGACAGAGGGGGGTCCCACCATCTCATCTACCTGGAGCAAGCCATAAGGAGAGTCCATTTTAGCCTGGACGGCTATACAAGCTCGATTGGTCGTGGTGCTATAAGGCACACATGACCCCCAACGTCTGGTAAGTGAATCTTACCTCTGTCACGGCGATATTATAAATATAAGGATTATTACTGAGTGGATTGAGTAATCATCGCACTGAGCACTTGCACTTTTCGCTTGGAAGTTTGCACAAAGGACTCACTTTATATTGCATATTTATTGGACTTTTTTTACCTTGGACTTTCTATATGAAATAAGATTTATTATTTACATTCATTATATTTGTCACTAATATCAAATTTATGAAATTTATTATATTCACTTTAATATATATTGCAATTATTTTAAAGCAAGCGCTATAGGTAGTTATCCAGACTACTTACTTGCAAACATCTTTTATCTTCTATAGCAGCTGCTACGAATACACACTATTTTAAAATACTTTTATTCACAAAATAAATTTTTATTCGCAGAATTATTTTTATTATTTATTCACATATTTATAAAATAAAAATGTGGCGCGGGGCATATACACCAGTATATTCCTTATACATTTACATATTCTTTAACCACTTGCAACAGAATCACATACCTGTACGTCATTGTGCTCAAGTGGTTGTACTGGGGTGATACTATTTTTTAAACCCGACATTTGGCATTCTTAGAATAACAACCAATGTGGCTAAGCAGCCCCTTTGCTGTTATTACAAGCAGTGGGAGGGGACCTCCCCCCCCCTCCCGCCACCTTCCAGGGCTCGCCTGAGCTCTCCCGTCCCATCATGAGACCTGAGCCAGCAGCCGGCACATCCGCTGGCTGGCCAGAGTCCTGAACAAAGCTAGAATCTGCTTTGATCAGATCTCCGATGTAGTAACCCAGAAGCAGTGTCAGCAGCCAACGGCACCAGTTTTAAAAAATCCACAGTATTCAAAACCGCTAATCTTGGCGTTTTTAATACTTTCAAGTGCAGAGGAGGGGTTTGAGGTCTTTTGGACCCCAGATCCCTCCATAAAGAGTACCTGTCACTGCCTATTACTGTCACAAGGGATGTTTACATTCCTTGTGACAGCAATTGAGGTTTACATTCCTTGTGATAGCAATGGAAGTTATCAGAAAAAAAATTTTTTTAAAGGGATAGTGTAAAAATGAAAAAATAAATTAAAATAAATAAGAAAAAATCTTTTTTTTTTATAGTGCCCCATCCCTCCGTGCTCGCATACATAAGTCCCACCCACAAATGTAAACAGTGTTTAAACCACACATGTGAGGTATCGCTGTGATCATTAGAGCAAAATAAATAATTCTAGACCAAGACCTCCTCTGTAACTCTAAACAGGTAACCATTAAAAATGTTTAAAGCGTCGCCTATGGAAATTTTTAAGTACCGTAGTTTGTTGCCATTCCACGAGTGTGCGCAATTTTTAAGTGACATGTTAGGTATCGATTTACTCTGCATAACAGCATCTTTAAAATTATGAAAAAAATTGGACTAACTTTACTGTTTAGTTTTTTTTTTTATTCATTGAATTGTTTTGTTTTTTTTAAAGTGTTGAAAGACTGCTGTGCAAAAATAGTGTGACTTAAAATTTTGCAACGATGCCATTATTTCTCTAGGGTGTCTGCATAAAATATATATATATATATATATATATATATATATATATATATATATATATATATAATGTTTGGGGGTTCTAAGTAATTTTCTAGCAAAAAATACTGATATTAAATTGTAAGCAACAAATCTCAGAAGTAGGCCTGGTCTTGAAGTGGTTAATGAAACAATGAAAATAAAATATTAGTTTATAAAAGCGTACATTAAAAAAGTAGAATAAAATTGACAAAAACACTTGTTTTTTTATTTAATGTGTGTTAGAGTTTAAAAAACCTTGTCTTTGTATGTACGTTTTAGCTCTACATTTTCCATAGTTGGCAAAATAAATTTCCAGGTACACCTTTTCTTCCTGTGCATCCTGTAAGTCATTGTAGGCAGAGAAAGTGCTTTAATTAGGGACAGAGCATGAAAATTGAAACGGGCGTAATTCTACAAGAGGCATTTGGTAAACCAATACTGTCCAATTTAATTTGAAAATGCTGTATATTTTAGGAGGCATTACACAGTGGATAAATACAGAATAACACAGAGCTGGAAGGGTTTTGCATGCATGTACCTAAATAACAGAAGTCATGTCACCCAGCTTGATTTTTGGACTCCTCAGCCATGCCCAGTCCCGTATGCTTCTTCTGTAAGGTGTTTGTGCAGTTTGGAAGGAGGGATGATGGTATGTAATGGGGAATTTACAGCCCAGTGTACAAAATGAGGTGATATGGAATAAGGGAAGTGTACAGCACAGCATAAAGAATAAGGCAGTGTGGAAAAGGGAATGTACAGCTCAACCTGCGGAATGGGGTTATGTGGAAAAGAGAATATACAGCGCAGCATAGATCTGCTATAAAACATGTACAGCTCAACATAAAAAGTGGTTTGGAATGAGGATTGTACTAGAGGACTGTACAGTACAGCATAAATAGTATGGTAGTTTGGAAGGGGGGGTATACAGTAAGATGCATAAAATGAGGCAGTGTGGAATAGGGAATGCATAGCTCCCAACCGTCCCCGATTTCGAGGGACTGTCCCTGATTTGGAACAAAGTCCCCTTGTCCCTCTTTCCTCCTCATTTTGGTCCGATCTATATAGTTGTATATAAAATGCACTATTTATCTTTCAAAAAGTAAATTTCACAGGCCAATATAATGGAATAGTAGTAGGGAAAAAAATGCACTTGTGGGTTTAACTAATCAATATTTTTGTGTATTTCTGTTTTAACCACTTAACCCCCGGAGGATTTGGCTGCTCAAAGACCAGGGCCTATTTTGCGATTCGGCACTGCGTGACTTTAACGGGCAATTGCGTGGTCGTGCGACACTGTACCCAAATTAAATTGACGTCCTTTTTTTCCCACAAACACAGCTTTATTTTGGTGGTATTTGATCACCTGTGCGATTTTTACTTTTTGCGCTATAAACACAAAAAGAGCGTAAATATTGAAAAAATAACAATATTTTTCACATATTTTATATGAAATTCCCCCCCAAAAAAATGTAAAAATCTAATTTTTTTAACATTTTAGGCCAATTTGTTTTCTGCTACATATTTATGGTAAAAAAAAAAATTGCAATAAGCGTATTTTGATTGGTTTGCGCAAAAGTTATTGCGTTTACTAACTACGGGAAAGATTTATGTCATTTTTGTTGTTTTTTTTAAACTAGTAATGGTGGCAATCTGCGTTTTTTTTGCGAGACTGCGACTTTGCGGCGGACAGATCGGACCCTTGACTGACATTTTTGACACTTTTGGGGGTATCAGTGACATTACTACAGTAATCAGTGCTATACATATGCACTGTTACTATAAAAATGACATTGGCAGAGAAGGGGTTAACTTTATTAGAGATCCAGGGGTTAATTGTGTCCCTAGGGGCGTGCTTCTAACTGTAAAGGGGCGTGGCTTTTGATGTAACCACAGAGACATACGATCCTACATAGGATCGTATGATCTCTGCTGTTACACCAGGGAGAATGACAGGCAGCATTGTTTACATTAGCCGCCTGCCTTTCTCCCTCTCCAGTGGGATATCGCGAGTGGCCGGCGGACATCGGAGCCGCCGGTCACTCGCGTGGGGATGGCAGTGAACGAACGGGAGCGCGCCTCTGTCGGCGCAAGCTCGCCCCCTATTGGCTCGCGGGCGAGTGACGTACCGATACGTCACTTTGCCCAGGGGGGGCTGACCGCCGCAGTATATGTACTTGCGGCGGTCGGCAAGTGGTTAAGGGCGTGGGGCAGGGTGTGTTTCCTATGACCACAAACTTTTGCTGATAGGTGTCCCTCATTGCCATCTCAAAAAGTTGGTGCAAAGATGTTTGTCTACACAGGCAAAGGTGCATTTTTCAAGGGTTACAGCAACAGTCTTGGCAAATTGATTGGTTTGTTGAAGCAAATATAGCTTCAGTTCATTCACCTAATATTCACTTTTCTATTTCTTTAGGGTTCATTTACACCTGCCTGTGTCTGTGAAAAGTGATCCATGATGGATTCCTTTTCACAGCGTGGTGCAGCTGTGGTTGGCAGACATTCAGGAGGTGAAACTGCCACCTCCTTTTTTTTTTTTTTTCTATTTGACAGCCAAACAATATTTTTCAATAAGAAAACTGTGCCACAAATACGAGCCTAGTGTTGGATTCACAGTTGTGGCGCAACCCCATTTTAATGAATGGGTTGCATTCGGCAATAGTACTGTACTGTATGCCAATGCCAAATGCAATAGGGGATATCATTTTTGCAGCTCCATGATGCAAAGCATAACAGCTGCAGCATGTGTACACCTCTGCCCAGCTGTCTTTGCAGCTAAAGGGGAGACAGTTGGGATAGGACGGTAAAAATGAGACTCAACCACATATTTTTTACCCTGCCCAACTGCTAGTATACATTAAGCCTTGGTAAATGAATGTCTTTGACCCCCCAGCCAGTAATCACTTTCTTGTGGTAGTGAATAGTAATCATCTGACAAAGCAGAATTACAGATACACTGGAAAAAAAATAGCAAACAAAGAAAAAAACAATATAGCGTATACAATTGCGACACAAATCATATTGTAATTGAATGTTATTAAAAATTACCTTTCCTTTTCAATCTGCAGCTGTTGTAATTTTCTGAAAACACAATGCAATATGTCTACCTGGAGCTGTTCTGTACACAGAATGTATACTGACCCCAGAAACATTTCCTGCTTGTGTGATTTGCTCACCAATTTTCCCAGAAGTCTGCCTAAGATACAAAACTGATTTCTGGCATCCCCTGCAACAAAAATGTAATTTTTGGTGAGATACTCCCAATAGGATCAAGTCTAAGGGGATGCAGGCCCAGCAGCTTTCCCCATTAGAGCTCTGCAGCTGCCACAGCTGATAGATAATTATGAAACCACTCCCATTTCACCCACTCAGCAAAGAGGCACATAGGAACAAACAATGATTTCTTTAGAATAACAAAAGGTAGGAATCTGCAATAAAGTTTGTTAAACTCCTTGTATTGTACAGAGATCCCCTCCAGAGGGGAATGTTTTTTTCTCAACAAAAGTGGAGTTACGCTTTAATAACTTAGGCTGCTAGATTGTAGCAATCGTTAGGTAGCTGACAAATGAAAACGTCAAAGCCTTCTGCTTGAATTCATTCGATTCATGAAGACAAATACAAAATATCTCTCGATATGAAGACATTTGGCAGAAGTTAGAATGAATAAACTGACGATTCAAGATAACTAAAATAACTGTAAGCTGCAATTGAATTTGCAAGGCACGCACAACGTAAAAACTGCGTTCGATTAATATATATCCATGTTTTGTGAATACTTAATTCGAGTTAATGCAATCTAGTTTTAATTGAATCCATTATTAATGCTCAGCACCACTTTTATACAGCGATCAAACCTTTATTTTTGTATGACACGTTAATGAAAAATGCATTCAACTAAAGAACACCAATTCCACAGTCGCCTTGAATAAAATTACTGTGAAGCTTCCTAAGTTGAAAAGTTGTTCCGCACTTTAGACATGAGGCTATCTTAAACATAAAATGGCTGATGTTTTAAAACAGATACAAAAATGTGCAGACTAGATCTGCCAAACAGTTCCTGGGTGCTGTCAAATCCTATGTTTCTATGTTTGAATAGGCAAGGGGGAAGAAATTACTAGTTGTCCATCGACTTAAATTACCCAAAGAAATATGAACTATATAAGAGTGCCACCTGCTGTGTAAAAATATCATTACTCGAAAAGCTGAAAACAGATTACCTTCTTATGTTAACCATAGGCAAATTTTCTCTCGCTACAACCAATTTAATATGTGATCATAATATATACATATAAAAAAAGCATATATCATTTTTATAGGACACACAAAACAATAGGGGTTAAAAAAAAAAAAAAGAAACACTAAAATAAGTAGCAGTAGTGTGAATAGAAGCTTCATTGTTTCCAAACTGGTGCATTAGCATTTTGCTTTCAGAGGAGTCAACCTTACAAAAGCGACCTTCCCTGCAACCCAAAGTTCCTGCCCATGCGGGTCCTCCTTATCATGTAACAATCAACGGCCAAATAGGAAAGACCTCATCTCATTAAGGCAGCAGTAGGCCATAGATGGTGCAATTTTATTTTCTGCATCGACGGATTGCAGGAAAGAAAATCGCTCGATTCCCCCATCAACATAGTCAGTGTTGATGGGGGAATACTTCCCACAGAGCTATTGTGTTCTGTCAGGATGGGGGGGGGGGGGTGCAGGGAGTCTGTGTCACTTAGTCACCTCCCCCCACACACGTTAGCAAGCACCAGGCATACATTAACCCCTCCCTCTCCAATAAAATTAACCCCTTCCCTGCCAGTGTCATTTTTACAGTAACAGTGCATATTTATAGCACTGATTACTGTAGAAATGTCACTGGTACCCCCAAAAGTGTCAAAAATGTCAGTCAAGGGTCCGATCTGTCCACCGCAATGTCGCAGTCCCGCAAAAAAAAAATCGCAGATCGCGGCCATTACTCGTTAAAAAAAAAAACACCAAAAATGACAGAAATCTTTCCCTTAGTTAGTAAACGCAATAACTTTTGCGCAAACCAATCAAAATACACTTATTGAGATTTTTTTTACCAAACATAGGTAGCAGAAAACAAATTGGCCAAAAATTTTAAAAAATTTGGATTTTTAAATTTTTTTGGGGGGTAATTTCATATAAAAAAATGTGAAAAATATTGTTATTTTTTAAAAATGTACGCTCTTTATTTGTTTATAGCGCAAAAAGTAAAACTCGCACAGGTGATCAAATAAGCTCTGTTTGTGGGGAAAAAAAGGACGTAAATTTCGTTTGGGTACGGCATTGTACGACCGCGCAATTGTCAGTTAAAGTCGCACCGCGCCGAATCGCAAAAAGTGGCCTGGACGTAAGACAGCAAAATCCTCCGGTGGTAAAGTGGTTAATGTGCATAAAGAAGCAAGGAAAGATGGAAAAATCTCCAAAAGGCATCAAATTACAGATTAGACATTCTTTTAATATGTCAACAAAAGTTAGATTTTATTTCCATCATTGATACTTTCAAAATTACAGAAAACAAAAAAATGGCATCTGCAAAAGTTTGGGCACCCTGCAGAATTTATAGCATGCACTGCCCCCTTTGCAATGCTGAGACCTGCCAGTGTCATGGATTGTTCTCAATCATCGTCTGGGAAGACCAGGTGATGTCAATCCCAAAGGTTTTAAATGCCCAGACTCATCTGACCTTGCCCCAACAATCAGCACCATGGGATCTTCTAAGCAGTTGTCTAGAAAACTGAAACTGAAAATAGTTGACGCTCACAAAGCTGGAGAAGGCTATAAGAAGATAGCAAAGCATTTTCAGATGTCAATAGCCTCTGTTCGGAATGTAATTAAGAAATGGTAGTCATCAGGAACAGTGGAAGTTAAAGCAAGATCTGGAAGACCAAGAAAAATATCAGACAGAACAGCTCGCAAGATTGTGAGAAAAACAATTCAAAACCCACATTTGACTGCACGATCCCTCCAGAAAGATCTGGCAGACACTGGAGTTGTGGTACACTATTCCACTATAAAGAGATACTTGTACAAATATGGTCTTCATGGAAGAGTCATCAGAAGAAAACCTCTTCTACGTCCTCACCACAAAAATCAGTGTTTGAACTTTGCAAATTAATATATAGACAAGCCTGATGCATTTTGGAAACAAGTTCTGTGGACCAATGAAGTTAAAATTTAGCTTTTTGGCCAGAATGAGCAAAGGTACGTTTGAAGAAGAAGGGGCACAGAATTGAATGAAAAGAACCTCTGTCCAACTGTTAAACATGGGGTGTGGATCAATCATGCTTTGGGGTTATATTGCAGCCAGTGGCACAGGGAACATCTCACGAGTAGAAGGAAAAATGGATTCAATAAAATTCCAGCAAATTTTGGATGGTAACTTGATGCCATCTGTGAAAAAGCTGAAGTTAAAGAGAGGATGGCTTCTACAAATGGATGATCCTAAACACACCTCGAAATCCACAGGGGATTACATCAAGAGGCGTAAACTGAAGGTTTTGCCATGGCCTTCACAATCTCCTGACCTCAACATAATTGAAAATCTATGGATAGACCTTAAAAGAGCAGTGCGTGACAGACAGCCCAGAAATCTCAAAGAACTGGAAGACTTTTGTAAGGAAGAATGGGCAAAGATACCTCAAACAAGAATTGAAAGACTCTTGGCTGGCTACAAAAAGCGTTTACAAGCTGTGATACTTGCCAAAGGGGGCAGTACAAGATATTAACTCTGCAGGGTGCCCAAACTTTTGCAGACACCATTTTTTTGTTTTCTGTTATTTTGAAAGTGTAAATGATGGAAATAAAATCTAACTTTTGTTGACATATTATATGAATGTCTAATCTGTAATTTGATGCCTTTGAGATTTTTCCATCTTTCCTTGGCTTCTTTATGCACATTAATACAAATTTTTACCTGGGGTACCCAAACTTTCGATCACCACTGTATGATAGGAGTCTCCAAACTATAGCCCTCCAGTTGTTCTGGAACTACAATTCCAATCATTGCTAGTCATGTCGGTGAATGTCAGAGTTTTAAAATACCTCATGGGACGTGTAGTTCTGCAACAGCTGGAGGGCCGTAATTTGGAGATCCCTGATCTATGGCCTACTTAACTCTTGTCACTTTAACCCTTTCAGGGTCTAGTCCTCCCCTTAAAACTGAACTCCATGAAAAAATTCACTGCGTGGGTAAACTGCTCGTTTTGTCTAGGGGTGCAAGGGAAAGCTTACCTTTGATCCTCCAGAAAAACGCCCCCCTCCCCCCCTACATCCAGTGGGATCACGTTCAGAGCCAGTCTATGGGCATGATGACGTTAGAAACAGTCCATTCACAAAACTGCTAGTGTGCAGGGGTGCAGGGACCAGTCTTGCAGTCGGTGGATTAGGTAAATATATCTCTGCTCCACAAACCCCTAGACGAAAAGGAGCAGTTAACCCATGCAGTGCAGGCACAGCCCCACTTCATGGGAAAATACATTTTTTTCCTGGATTTCTTCTTTAACCACTTTCCACAAACCGACGTACCTGTACATTGGCTTGAAGAAGTGGTTGTACCAGTTTTTAGAGCTGCTAGTTGGCTTTCTGATGATAACAACTGATGCAGCTACAGGTGCCTTTATGGCACGTTTGTGATGCGTTTCAAGTGAATGGAGGCAGTGGCAAAGTGTTAAAGCCTGCCAAACTCTGCAGGCAAAGTTATTTTTGACTCATGGCAATACTAACACTGCAGTGTGAGCACCTCCATCTGCTCCTTACTATATCAATTTTGAGTGGCATTGATAGATGTTTGGGAACCATTTAAAATGCAACACAACCAGCTATTTTCAATGCTTATGTGAATGAGCCCATAGATAGCCAGAGGAAAGAGGTGCTGCAACCCCTTCTGTACACAAATTTTGAATTCCAGTCAATATTCACCTAATGGGTTACTCGCTGAGAAGTGTTGACCTGGGTCGGAAAACAGGCTGTTTGACCACTCATCAACATGATACGCCTAGTAGCCACTCAGTGTGCCAGCATAGTCAGGTAGTTGTTTAAAGTTTGCGGTTCTAAGTAAAACTCAAACAATTGTATGTATCTGTGTCAAACATACAATCTGTGACATAGTAGTGGGGCCCAAAAATCAATAAAAGCAAAATAAGTCTGGCCTTCAAAGTTTAGTGGTGCTTTAGTAGAATTTGGTTCCCACAGCATCCACAGAAATCCTCATTCATCTGGGAATTCTAAAAGCTACGTAGTTTACACCTCCTTACCTGGTTACCTGAGTCATAAAAGTTACCCAGAATTTCAGAAGTGACTGGGCATGCCTGAGTAAGGTAAGCCACATACCTGCTCCGTGCAAGGAGGAATGTCTTTGGTTCTCAGCCAAACACTGTGCAAAAAAAACCCTTTGTTCCCTTCAACCTTCACAAGGGCACTACCAACCACAAGATGTTGACAGGATAATCATGGGAAAACATCCCTACACTCAGTGTTGGGATGGAAGCTAGTGAGCAATGATGCCTCTGTTTGATTATCTATATGCAATGGATATGTTATTATCACGTTTGTATTTTTCCATCATGCACCCAGACCTTATTCCTGGGTATCCAACTGCTTTTGGAGAAAAGGTTTGTGCAACATTATATATATATATATATATATATATATATATATATACACACACACACAATATATTTACTAAATCTATCTAGGTATAAGAGCCGGTTCACACTGAGGCGATCTAACTTCGAGGGGAGACCTGTGAAGTCGCGGTGCACAGCATGCACTGCGACTTCGGCGCGACTTGCAGGGACTTCACATAATGGAAGTCTATGCAAGTCGCTCCCAGGTCGTCCCAAAGTAGTACAGGACCCTTTTTCTAAGTCGGAGCGACTTGTGTCGCTCCTATTAGAACGAGTCCTGTACTACTCAATGGCGAGCGACCGACCGCGACTTGTCAGGCTGACAAGTCGCCTGACAAGTCGCGCTAGTCTGAATGGGGTCTTACACAAGTTTTATCCAGGACCATCTGCTATGTTACTGGGTACACCTGCATGTTAATATAAGTACCCAAGCAGCACATCATGCAAAAGTAAACATACAGCATTTAGACAATCCAAGATTTCAAGATTTAGATGTAAAATCAAGCATTAGCCTGGGGAAGATTTGTGAACTACGTGGCCGTGACCATGGAATGTGCACTGGTGTCATGTATTGTGGTTACAGTATCTAAGAAATTGCTGACCTTCTGAAGTATTCACGCATTCACTGTAGATTACAGAAAATGATATTAGAAACATCCTGCAAAGCAGATGTTCTATGGGTTAAAATGCCTTGTTATTGAGAGAAGTGAGAGGAGAAAGGCCAGTCATCTTTAAGCTCACAGCAAGGCCACAACTGCACAAATAACAACCTTTTTTTAAGCATTGGTATATAGCAGGCCATCTCCGAGTACACAACACAGTGAACCACAGAAAATGGGCTATAGCAAGAATGTCAGGTTTAAGTCCTCTTAAAACAGAAAAATAGGACTACATTTTTAACAAAACTGAAACATGAGTCTGCAAACTCTTTGATAGTAATGCACCCTTCAATAGGCCAATATATTTTTCTCTCAGCAGTTATTAGGCAGGGGTTTAATGAAGAAGAATCAAATACAGATTTCCCTCTAGTGGCTGATCTAGAAATATTTTTTAGATGCAGGGCATGCGCATTCGGATGCCGGGCCCAGCTACATCATTCATTGGCTTCTGCCTCGCTCTGAGGCCGCTGGGTCGAGGCGGCCAATATAAGGATCCTCCCTCCAGCCTGAGTCTCACTTGGCAGCGGTACACGGAGCTGGGGGTTATTACATATACATGTTATTTATCCCCTTAGACATCTTTGTTCTTGACTTCTTTAATGGCTTGCTGGTTTTTGATATCTATTTACCTTTGGGATTTATTTCCCTTATAAAATTCTTAAAAGCTACCCTTCCTTTATATACCCTATCTGTACACCTTATGCCGTTCGCTCCTCTACCTGCAGGTACCTTTGGTCCTTGTATCTTGTTCTGCAGTTTTAATGTGGAAGTCATCTAGCTTGTGACCTCTTACCTCCCCAGTCAGCTGAGCCACACCATCGGCTCCCCGGCTAGCCTTGTTTCCCTTTGGATGGCATGTTATATCTACTTGTTGGGACCAGTTTCACAGCAGTAATTCACTATTACTATTTTTGGACTCTACATGATTGATTCTGGCTATATATTCTTTTTACATTAGTTCTGGAACATTGGTTGCCATCATCTAGACTTTACTTCCATACTAAGGGTCCTTGTTCCATTGGCTGCCTCCGTGCTCGCCTGGGAGAAATTCCATACCTTGCTGCCCCGGTGCTCTGTGGTTGGACGGCTGTTGGTGGTTTTAAGGTAGGCTCTCTATAGGGACTTGGCATAATGGGGATTTGGACACATTTTGATCTCAATGTTGAAATCCTTGATATGTTTGATTTCCTAGTATTTTGTATTTACTATGTTTTTGTTTCATCTTTAGTATATGTTTATGATATCAATTTCGCACCATCTCTCACCCCTGAAGAAGCAGGTCTCCGCGAAACATGTCAGTAATTCTGGGCATCTTAGCAGCTGCACTCATCTGACCATGTCACTGAGTCAGTGAGGGCATTATCTTTCGATATGTCTCATGTTTGATGTAGTCTGTGTACAATTTAGTTGTCCTTTACCTGCATATACAGTTTTATTATGTATGTGTCTATGTATATTTTGCCAGTACATTTTATAAAATAATTTTGCTGTGTGTAACAAAATTTTGACATTTTATCTTACCTGTCTGTTTTTCTATACTATTGGTTATTAGACGGTACCCTTTAAAGTCCCCCTAAACCCCTCTCTCCTTCCCTCCCTACCATGTCTATTTACTCTGGGATGCAGGTACCTAAGATTGATTAATCTTCTCCATTCTGAGCTCATCCAATATGCCTATTACATACAATAATAAAATATGGAACCGCAAGAATGTAAAAATTCAAAGTTGCATCAAAATTTTCTAAGCAGTGAACACTGTGTTAACCACTTGATATCCAGAAGACTTACCCCCCCCCCCCCTTTCATGACCAGGCCATTTTTTGCGATATGGTGGTGCGTTACTTAACTGGAAATTGCACGGTCCTGCAACACTGCAACCAAATAAAATGTATGCAATTTTTGTTTTCTCTACAAATAGAGCTTTCTTTTGGTGGTATTTGATCACCACTGTGTTTTCTATTTTTTTGCGCTATAAAAAAAAAGAACATTTTTGAAAAAAAAATATATATGTTTTTTACTTTCTCCTATTAAACATATCAAATAAAAAAACATTTAAAAAATAGAATTTCTTCATAAATTTTGGCCATTATGTATTCTGCTACATGGTCTTGGGGAAAAAAAAATCGTTTCCTAAGCATCTATTAATTAGTTTACGCAAACGTTATAGCGTCTAATAATGGCAGCGATCGGTGACTGCGGTATTGTGGCAGACTATTGGACACTAACTGACCCTGTTGACACTTTGTAGTAACCAGTTACACTAATACAGTGATCAGTGCTAAAAATATGACACCGGCTGGGAAGGGGGTTACACATTTAGGAAGATCAAAGGGTTAAATGTGTGCCTAGCCAGTGTTTTTGTGTACACAGTGTGCTGCTTTCACTAGGGCAAGATATTAATTCTACTCCCTGCTTTGCAGAGACATAGGATCGTTCCTTCCCCCCTGTCAGAGCTGGGATAAGCCTTGTTCACATAGGCATATCTCAGTTTTGTGTGTTTTACTAATGATCGCCGGGTGCTGGAGGACATTGAGTCCCCGAGACCTCTAGATCAACTTCTGCTGTGAATTATCACAACAGAAATGGCCCGCTGGTGGCATGCGTCCCCTACAGGGGCGGATGCAGAATCATGCATATATACATGATCTCACGCACAGCTGCCGCCCTGTAGCAGTAAAAGCAGGGCTTTTTTTCTCAGAGAATAGGTGCAGGAACTCTCCCTTTCAGAGTTACCCCTTGTCTCCACCTCCTACCCACCTCCAAACACCTTCCCTTGGTTCCCACCCCTACCCACCCTTCAATACCGCCTCTTTTAGAGAATACAAACATTTGTGGTGCTAGGTAATTTGTATGAAATTTGTCAATGATAGCAAGAAAAGCAGTTAAATAGATCCCCGGCAGAAAGCAACAATAGACCCCCCATCAACAATAGATCCCCCCAGCAACAATGGACCGCTTGAAACAATATACTCCACCCCCCCAGCAACAATTGACCCCAAGCAGCAACAACAAATATCCTCACGGCGAGCATCAGTAGACCCCCATGAGCCAGCAACAATAGACACCTACCTCAACAGTAGATTCCTCCTAGCAAGAACTGACCCCACAGCAACATAAGACCCACCTTCAGCAACAATAGATCCCCCCACCAGAAACAATAGACCTCAATCAATAGATCCTGCAGCATACCCAAGAACCCCTTGCCATTACATACATTCAGTGCTGGAGGTGCCGGAACTGCGTTTCCCCACGTTCCCGCTGAAAAAAAGCCCTGAGCAAAAGTGCTATGAGGTGGTTAGCAAGTGGCTAAAAACTCAAAATATACAGTATCTGAAAGTGTTCTGAAATTTCACAATAATCCCTGCAATCACAGAAAGGCACTAAAATATAGTGGAGATACTTATGTTCACCTCACTGCCTGTCATAAAAGGATCATTCAGAGGGGCGATCATTTTCATATTAGAAGGGCAAACAGCACTCCAAGCAATGTCCTATGAATGGATGCTCGGTGTTCTGATTTCATTAGTGGTGTTTTCTTCACAGTGGAATTTATTTTGCCTTGTAAAAGATTTTGCTACTTACAGGATGTAAAAATAATATTTCCAATGGACGGATAGCAATAGAATCCTAACAATTCTTTCCCTTCCTTATTGCCTGTGTCATCTTTAGAAGGATCCCCTTTATCTCCCCCCAAGGAGAAGTCTCCAAAATCGATTATAGACAGTTATAAATAATCAAACAGATATAACTGTTCCCAAACTTTATCCAAAAATATTAGTGTTTTGCCTGGAGTTGGTAAGAACAAGGATCATATGTAGTAAAGACCAATAGTTCAATTTACAGTTTCATAAATATAGCTTAGAACTTTTCTGTACTCCTGTACATAGGAGTACCACCATGTATCAGGAAACTCATACTAAGTCTATATTATTGGGATGCCAATTTGCCTGGCAATATATTTTTGGTGGAGGGAAGCCCACTCAAAATCAGAATAATATAAATGCATCACACAGAAAGTCTCCTGAATGTGGAAATCAAACTTAGAACCCAGTTCTGCATGGCAAAGTTTATTAGGTGATTAAATGTATTCATGTTTGAAAAACCTGCATAGGTTGTAAATACAGTGCTCATCCCCGGAGGGACAACTAGAAACAAACAGATCTCCCCTTACCTGCTCAGAGGCTGTCAGGCCCAGATACCAGTTCCAGAGCATGCCAACAAATTTCAGGCTAATGCCTCGTACACACGCAACGATTATCGACTTTTGTCCAGAGTGGTGTTTTGTTGGTTGGAATGTGCCTAGACTGCACACTAATTTTCTCGGCCAACAAAAATCAACTTCAGAAGTGATGTCATGTGCTGGTTTACTTTCCGTGTGTTTTTTCTTCTCTGAGCATGCCCAGTCTTGCTCATCAGATTTTTGTCTGCCGAAATCTGTACTGACTGACGGAAAATCGGCCATTGTGTTGATGGCCAACAAAAATTTTATAGCCTGCACACCAGATTTTATTCGGGCCGAAAAGTCGGAGTCGGTTGTCGAAAGCATCATACTAACAAGCCGAAAATCGGCCGATCGGACGTTGGCCGAAAATTCCCAGCCAATAATCGATGCGTGTGTACGAGGCATAAGTTAAATGGTGTCTTTCTGCAGTACTTACACACAGGCGGGTAGAGAGATAAGGGTGCAGGATACTCCAAAATACAAGCGGTTACAGGAAGACAAATTCTAAAGCAAAGTTAATCAAAAGCAGCCTACAATCTCTTGGGGGTAGAGGGGACAGACAGCTAATAGGAGACTCTGTAAGAGCAGTCACAATCCATGTAGCATCCTCTGGCATCTGACCCTCAAAGCACAAGCACACCTGGAGCTCTAGGCAAAGTCTACTCCTACCTACAATGTTCAGAGATAGCCCCCAATCAGCTTCCCTGCGACACTCTTCAGTGAAAGGGTTTCCTATTTCAGCCAAGGTTCACAGTCTTTCAGTAAGTTTCTTTAAGTCTAAGTACTTCCATGGCCTTCAGCCAAAGCTGAGGCCTGACAGCAACAGCTCCACAGCACCACAGACTGCCTGCCAGACCCTCCAAAACATTTATCTTCTCCCCAGCCACACCTTCTGGACCTACCCCCCAGAGATTGGCTGAGGTCAGATAAATATTTATAATTCAGTGACTGACCCTCCTACTCTATTTCTAGAACATTCTTTCAGAGGCAGGCAGAAGCAATCAGCCACCAAGCTTAGGAATTAACCTGATCAGACCTAAATAAAAATAATTAAAAAATTGCTGTTTAGCTGGGTGCAAAAAATACATTTATCCAGCCTAGGGCAGGGCACTACATCAATATATATCAACATAGGAAACCATTTCAAATTACATATACTGTATAAGCTCTGCCTCGCAGTTAATAATACCCTGCAGTGTCAACTGCTCCTCTCGCTTTCAATACAAAATGAGGTCTGCCCATTTGTAGAAGCTATATACTAGTTTCTATGAAAAAAAATAAATAAGCGCCCCTCCTTAAAACAGATGCTAATCAAGTCAAACATCTGAAATCAACATGAATTTGTTAAGTGACCTCCAGCTGATTACTGTTGTTTTTTTTTTCTACTGATTATCTCCTCTCCATCGTGATCCCCCACAGTAAATCCATTTTAACACTAGTTGTCCCAAGAGTCGTTTAACCCAGAAGAATTGTGAGTGCATAGTGTCAAGGACCACCCTGAAACGCCATCGACATAGCACCCTGTACTCAGTGTAATGGTGCATAGTGATAACATCCGCATTGATCTTTGCATCTTTGAGGGCCACTCAGTACCGGAGAAAAGGCAAAGAAGAAGTGGACGCCATGTGTTACATTAATGACCAAAAGGTATGTAAGAAGACCTGAAGGTACAGGAAAAGAAAAATACAGCCAAAGGAACCTTTGGTGATGAGGGAGGGTAGACAACTGGGAGACAGCAGTGGTAGCCTAGAGTTTAACTGATGTGGGTCCTGTGTGCCATGTTTGTGTGGACACAGTAGCCCATTCGTCGTAATGCTCTGCTGTACCTCTGGACCCTTTTTCCAAAGTGCACCAGCCGCAGCACAATGCAGTTTTAAGCACCTGAAAGCACGCTGCATTTTTAAATGCATGGAGGTGCCATTAAGAATTAATAGTACCCCGGTCCTTTTGCTGTAGTGCATCGCATTTTGGCTGCGGGTGCCTGCAGGTGCGTGAACAAGTGTGATTTACATGCATTCCTGCACCCAAACAGTGTGAAACTAGCCTTAAACAAAATTTGCTAAACCGCTCAGGGTCTTTGCTGGGAGCCCATGATCAAATTCACTCCCAGCACAACCACATGAAGATGCTTTTCAGCTTAGTCAAGCCATTTCTTCTATTCTAATTAATGTCAGGAACATATCCCACAAAATGTGTGGACATACCCGTATCTCATAAAAGTGAGTAGACCCCTCACATTTTTGTAAATATTTTAATACATCTTTTCATGTGACAACACTAAAGAAATGACACTTTGCTACAATGTAAAGTAGTGAGTGTACAGCTTGTATAACAGTGTAAATTTGCTGTCCCCTCAAAATAAACTCAATACACAGCTGTTAATGTCTAAACCGTTGGCAGCAAAAGTGAGTACACCCCTAAGTGAGCATGTCCAAATTGGACCCAATTAGTCAGTTTCCCTCCCCGGTGTCATGTGACTCATTAGTGTTACAAGGTCTCAGGTGTGAATGGGAAGCAGGTGTGTTAAATTTGGTGTTATCGCTCTCACTCTCTAAATACTGGTCCCTGGAAGTTCAACATGGCACCTCATGACAAAGAACTCTCTGAAAAAAAAGAATTGTTGATCTACATAAGGATGGCCTAGGCTATAAAAAGGTTGCCAAGACCCTGAAACTGAGCTGAAGCACAGTGGCCAAGACCATACAGCTGTTTAACAGGACAGGTTTCACTCAGAACAGGCATCGCCATGGTCGACCAAAGAAGTTGAGTGCACATGCCCAGCATCTAACCAGAGATTGTTTTTGGGAAATAGGCATACATGAGACGTAGACGAGTGCTGCCAAGGTTGAGGGGGTGGGAGGTCAGCCTGTAAGTGCACAGACCATACGCTGTACACTGCATCAAATTGGTCTGCATGGCTGTCGTCTCAGAAGGAAGACTCTTCTAAAGATGATTCACAAGAAAGCCCACAAACAGTTTGCTGAAGACAAGCAGACTAAGGGCATGGATTGCTGGATTGCTCTGATGAGACCAAGATAAATGTATTTTGTTCAGATGGTGTCAAGTGTGTGTGGCGGCAACCAGGTGAGGAGTACAAAGACTTGCCTACAGTCAAGCATTGTGGTGGAAGTTGAGGGAGCCATGAATGCCAACATGTACTGTGAAATACTGAAGCAGAGCATGATCCCCTCCCTTTAGAGACTGGGCCGCAGGGCAGTATTCCAACATGATAACGACTCCAAACACACCTCCAAGATGACCACTGCCTTGCTAAAGAAGCGGAGGGTAAAGGGGATGGATTGGCCAAGCATGTCTCCAGACCTAAACCCTATTGAACATCTGTGGGGCATCCTCAAATGGAAGGTGGAGGGCAAGGTCTCTAACATCCACCAGCTCTGTAATGTGGTCATGGAAGAGTGGAAAAGGACACCAGTGGCAACCTGTGAAGCTCTGGTGAACTCCATGCCCATGAAGGTTAAGGCAGCACTGGAAAATAAGGATGGCCAATATTGACACTTTGTGCCCAATTTGGACATTTTAACTGAGGGGGGTACTCACTTTTGTTTCCAGCGGTTTAGACATTTATGGCTGTGCATTGAGTTATTTTGAGGGGACAGCAAATTTACACTGTTATACAAGCTGTACACTCACTACTTTACATAGTAGCAAAGTCTCATTTCTTCAGTGTTGTCACATGAAAAGATATAATAAAATATTTACAAAAATGTGAGGGGTGTACCCACTTTTGTGAGATACTGTAATGAGTGGGGTATGTTCCTGACATTCATTAGAACTGAAGAAGTGGCTTGGATAAAATGAGAAATATCTTTGACATTGTAGAACACGTCCAGCCAAATTTGACTAACTACTACTAGCTACTCAAAAAAATGAGATTTCCAGTCACAACTTACCAACCAGCCAGCGACCAACCGAATTGACCTGTCTAACAGCATGCGTTAAAAACAGGGGTTTGGTTGCACACATTTGCAAATACATGCGTAAGCTGCAGGCCCCGACAAGGCACCCTGTGATCTGCAGTCCCTAACTCTACAATTTAAAGAGTCTCTACAATGAGAGCACATGCATCTAAAGGGATAGATGGAGGACAGGTGACTAGAGGGAGCCCACCCCTCTTTAAAGGCACAGGGTCACACTGAACACCCAGCACATCGCACAATGGCGGCAAAGGTGTCAGTGCGTTGCCTGGCTCAATATAGATATTAATAATGCAAAAAGTGGTCACCGCCTCCACCTATAACTGGTCTTAGTGGTAAGGAACACTGGAAGGACGGACGCAGATCAAAAAAATGAAGAGATTTCCAGTCACAAACTTACCAACCAGCCAGCGACCAACCGAATTGACCTGTCTAACAGTATGCGTTAAAAACAGGGGTATGGTTGCACACATTTGCAAATGCATGCATAAGCTGCAGGCCCCCGACAAGGCACCCTGTGATCTGCAATCCCTAACTCTACAATTTAAAGAGTCTCTACAATGAGAGCACATGCATCTAAAGGGATAGATGGAGGACAGGTGACTAGAGGGAGCCCACCCCTCTTTAAAGGCACAGGGTCACACTGAACACCCAGCACATCGCACAATGGTGGCAAAGGTGTCAGTGCGTTGCCTGGCTCAATATACTGTATCTGAGTGCTATGCAATGCAGTGCAAAAAAGCAACACATATCAAAAACAAATGCAAACGTGTCATATTTTTGGTAAGAGTGAAATCCAAAACGTGTGGATAATTTTACAATTGAACAGAATGGGGCATAGAACACTATATAATGTTTATGGAAATATTAAGTTATATTTGACTTAATACTACTGTAAAAATGACTGTCACTGCACATAGTAAACCACGAAAATCTACAATGAAAACTTTCTACATGTGCTAAATTAGCTAAATTAGGGGCCTGACCAAAATAATATTGTTTAAGGAGCATGGTTTAACATTGACAAACCTTTGCACAAAGGAGTTAAACTGTGAAAAATAAGCTCCAAAAAAACAGTGCTGTTTTGAACATACAGGAGGAACCACAGCACTAAATTGAGTCAATAACCAATTGTAGCGTTACCCCCGAAGGACCACTGGTAACAACTGCTTTTTCCCTAAAAGTACAGAGGCTGCCCATTCCTGCAAGCACCACTCTATTTACAACGGCTCCAATAATACAGTCTAGGGAATGTCTTTTTTATTACTGGTAGAGACTTTAACAGGAGAGGAGTTAGGGCAATGGGAAACTCTAAAATGATTAGTATTCAATGAGAGGACAATCTTCTTCTTAGGTATTTGTGGGTGTTGGCCATTATAATGGCTTACAGCTACAGACCATGGGGTAAGTCTCTTTGGCTTCTGGTTACCTTGTGCCAGCACACATCTACTGGTACCCAGTGCAACCCCCAGAACACTACACAGTCACAAAGATCAGTGTAGGGTAAGTCCCCAGGACAGCTGTCACCTTCCACCTTCCTATGGACATGGTCCAGTGAGTGAGCTGGTAACTCTCATCAGATCAGATCCCATGAGGTGAGGTTGTGCAATCAGCTTTTAGCAAAGTCCATCCAGGTCATCAGCCCTGACACTGCTGAGGCATCAAGAACAGCCATACAGTTCATGGGCTGCTTGAGGGCAGCAGCTCCTCCAACTCTGGAACCCTCCCAGGGAGAAGAAACTCAGATTTCCAGTGCTTCAGACTATTCCACCCCTTTTGGGCAGCATAGTGGCTAAGCGGTTAGCACTTCCACCTGGCAGCACTAGGGGCGTTGGTTCAAATGCCAACCACAGCACTATCTGCACAGAGTTTGCATGTTTTCCATGTTTCCTCTAGATACTCTGATTTCCTCCCACACTCCTTGTTTGCTTGTTCTTTCCAAATTGATAATACATAGTAAAAAGGTATGTCTTGCAGGATATCTATGTTACAGACACAAAAATAAAACATGTTCGTAAACTATACACTCTCTTTAAAATGTGGGTTATCAAGCTCTTACCAGCCTTGTTTAGAACTATTACCCTTACATCTCATGCACTTCCCATTGTTCACAACTTACTGCATAGGATATTCTTGTCTGTCCCTGTAGATATTCCTTATACTTAGGTACACTAATGTTGTTAAATAAGTCCTCTTACAGCAGAAGAATTATATAAAGTGCTCTTTTTTCTAAATTAACATTGCTATTTGCTTCAGAGATGTGCTGTGTTCTAAAGATGAGCAGCTTGAGTTTGAAGTTTTATATAGACGTTGATGCTTCACAGGGGCCAAATTCAATACATCTTTCATATATCTGAATTCTGACCATTCAAAATAATTATGTTTTAAGCTGGAAAACTTTTATATATTAGAATATTCAGCACAAAGCTTCTTGGTTAATAAGAAATTTGTTTTACAGAAAAGGTGAATGCTAATGATAAGCATATTAAAGAATTCTAAAATTGCAGCATATATACAGTGTATTTCTATTGCGTGAGGCAGGTAGATTTTGTTTTTCATAAAAGTACTTACTGTATACACTGATTGAAAAATGGCCTTTGTATGGGTTGCCTCCTGAGCCTCTTTCCATTGTAGCAACCAAAAGTGTTATACCGCACTAAATATTTCACATATCCTCTAAATTATTCCATTTGTTATTTTAAAAGACAATATGAAGAAAAGGTATTGGTTAAAAAAAAATCACTAGTGAGTTTAACCCCCATCCCGACTGCTGAGTGGGAGCTCGGTTATCCTGGGAGGATGTCAAATGAAGTCCTTCAAGGATCGTTCCCCCTGCATTCCCCACAAGCCACGCTCTAGTTCGATCTGTCACCCACTGTGTCCACCGTGTACCAGCCCGCTGCTGATACCATGTGATCGCTGTGGCCAATCACAGCAGATCACATGACAATTGTACACAATGAAAGGCTTTGATTCATTCCTTTCATTGTGTACTATTGTGATGTGCTCTGTGATTGGTCACAGTGATCACATGGTACAAACAGGGCCTATCACAGCCCATCTGTATCATGTGATTAGCTCTGGCCAATCACAACAGTAGACTCACAGTAAAATCAGGGTTGATAGATTTTCAGATATACCATAGTTTGTGGACTCTTTGGTTATTTTCATCAAAGAAATGTAGCAGAATATATTTTGGCTTAAATTTATGAATAAAGGTTATTTATTTGCAAAATGCTTTAACAGAAACAAAGAAACATGCGTTTTTTTTTTTTTTGTTTTTTCAACATTTTCTGTCTTTTTTCATTTATTTAGCAAAAAAAATGCAGCAGCGATCAAATACCACCGAAAGAAAGCTCTATTTGTGTGAAAAAATTATACAAATTTTATATGGGTACAGTGTTGCATGACTGCGCAATTGCCATTCAAATATGACAGTGTTGAAAGCGGAAAATTGGCCTGGGCAGGAAGGGGGTAAAAGTGTCCTGTACTGAAGTGGTTAAGAAAGGGCTGTGCTAACTTTGCTTTTGATAAAACACAGTAGACCAACACCAGCAGATGACATGGCTCCCAAATCATTAGTGACTGTGGAAACTTCACACTTGACCTCATGCAACTTGAATTCTGTGCCTCTCCACTCTTCCCCCAGACTCTGGGACATTGATTTCCAAATTAAATGTTTTACAGTCAGTGATGATTTGGGAAACAGTGTCATCTGGTGTTGGTCCACTGTGTTTTATCAAGTCCAAAGTCAGCACAGCCCTCTACCAGGAAATTCTAGAGCACTTCATGCTTCCCTCTGCTGGCCAACTTTATGGAGATGCTGATTTCATTTCCCAGCAGGACTCGGCACCTGCCCACACTGCCAAAAGTATTACTATCTGGTTTATTAGCCCACCCCTTACTGAGGAAGTCGTGACGCAACACATTTAGGGGGCGGAGACTACGAGCGGCAACATGGCAGCACGGCTCCTCCAGTGGCTTCTTGTATTTGTTAAGAGTTCTACTTGCTAGCAGAAGCTGCGGATTGTGCCTATTTTTTGAGTGTATCCTATTGTTTATAATTATTAAAAGGTACCATAGATCTCCTGTTGCCTTCTTTTTCATGCTTACCGGGAGTTACTGTGGCTATATGCGGGCATTCCACATATCCCCTGAAGGAGTAGTGCTTTGTTGATATCCCCACAAGGATCACTTCCATTGGGATCATTTACTGCTTATATAATCTGCTGGATGGAGTAGTGTATCAATGATATCCCCACAAAGGATCACTTCCACCGGGATTATTTACTGCTTATTGAACCTGTGGGAAGGTTCAACTAATCATCCATTAGTTGTGGTGGTGGACACATGAGCACTGAGTGTGGAAGCATCTGACAAGCACTTTATCTTGCTAATTTTGCACATTTGATTTATTGAATGGACTTGTCATAATTAATACTATTTTATTTTCACTCCTGGTATGCACTTTTTCACTTGCACTGAGTGATTTGCACTGTATCTAATTTCAGATTGAATTTCATATATGGATTATTTTATTGGATTTATCATTTGATATATGTGCGAGATTGCGATCGGCATTCTGGGTAGCCATGAACCAGGAGATGGCCGCACTCTGCAATCAATTTTAGAGGTAAGAATTTATCTTTATTCCATAACTGTAATGTACTGTAATGTGGGGTTAGTGTTAGGGTAATTGGCGATAGTTTAGGATTAGGGGGGTATTTTTATGTAAAAAATGTTTTTGTGGCCAGAACTCCGCTTTAATTTCCTGTTGCATCTTGAGGACAAGAAATTAGGGAAAATCTGCCCATTGGGACACAGACTAAAACAAATAACACCATATGGGTTTTAACCCTTATTTTGTTTCCAAAAAAAAAAATAAAAAAAAAAAATGTTGTCAACTTTATGTTCAAGAAAATACATACAAAAAAATATGCATAAATATTACCATATAATGTAGACTGCTGAACAGTCTTTGATATGCAGCACTACACTTTTAACAGGTAGCTACTGTAACATAATTATACTTACAAACAGTTCTCAATATGTGATAATGTGTCTTTAACTTTTCATCATACATTTTTCAAGACATCTGGAAAAAAATATGAGCTGTGTTTGAAAGGTAACAGAAAGGTCTTTCTCTAGAATAAATACACATATTAGCACACATGCCACATTCCAAGAAAAATCCATATGTACAGTAATCTCAGCATGGAAAATCAGTCCCTAAGACAGTATGTAGCACCTTCTATATTAAGCACTAGCTTGTTTATAAATCTGCAATGCCAAAAAAACCTACACAATTCATGTCTTCTCACATGAGTGGCTGGGAAAAAAAATCATATCCAAATATTATACATCAAGCTGTCACCAGCAAGTTCTCGTGACCACTGAAGCACTCTGAAAAACCATATCAATCTCTCGGCAAATGTTCTGTCACTTGAATTTTGTCACATGGTGACTTATTGCTTGATGTGACGTGTGAAACACACACAGGTTACCAAAGTGTCTGGAAATGGCTGCAACACAAATCACGGTTATCTGGGTTGGATCACAATAATCTGCTTTTCAAAAATCAATAACTCCACTGTAGTGGCAGCTAATAGGGTCACTTTGGGTAGCAGGTCTCATCGCAGCCACCAAATTCCTAACAGCTGACTACCATTGTTTTTTTTTCTTAGTTACTTTTAGATAAAAAACCCAGGATTATGCTTAAAATACCAATCAGGTTTATGCTTATAGCGGAACTTTACCCATAAGAACTTTATAAAAAATAATGTTTAGCAAGGAACATACATTTATTATTAATTATCCTACCAAAATGATTGTGTACTGTAAATTGTCCCAGTGTTGTTGTTTCTTCTTGCCAGAGGCTGCCATTTGGCTAAAGCCCAGAGCCCCTGAGCAGCAGTAAATCATAAAGCGGAACTAAACCCATCAATTTAACGGTTTAAAAAAAACAGTTAAATTCCTGGAATGCCAGGATTGCTAACTGTCACATTTTCTTGTGTCCTCAGCAAAACTGTCAAACTATCAAATGGCTGGTGCCATAATTGATCACATGTGCAGCAGCATGGCAGTTGCAGATCAAACAGAAGCAGCTTCGTTGGCTGTATAAGATGTGAGGGTTTTATTCTGCTTAAAGTCTGTTAACAAATCAGCCTCTAACTCGGCAGTGCCTAAAATTTTCTAAAATGGGAGAGCAACTGAGCACATGTAGAACAGGGTGAGACAGTGTATTACTGGAATCACTTGCCGACTGCCTAACTGTAGAGATACGTAATTAGTTTGACATTAAATACTGGGGTTATGGCTGCAGCTAGATGCCATAACCCCAGTATATTGTTTCTTCATGCAGTCGGCTTTCAAATAAAAGTGATTTCAGCAGTGGATTCACGACGCGATAACTTTTAAAAGCGATGGTAGAGGTGCCCCTCCCACCACTTCCCAGGCTTACCTTACAGATGGGCAAGCTCAGAAACCATCCGTCGTCGGCTGTATTTTCACATAGAGATGGGCAATTTGGCAAGATGACCACCGCTCATCTCTATGCCCTTGGAGGACTGGAGCGACGTTGACCTCATTTTCGGTTCTCAAGCCATGTAAACATAGTTTTTTTTTCTTAAAGGTTTTAAAGGTAGAGGAGAGATTTGGGGGTCTTTTACACCCCAGATCTCTCCAAAAAGAGGACCTGTCATGCTATATTGTTATTTCAAGGGATGTTTCATTCCTTGCAATAGCAGTATAAGTGATAACAAAATATTTTTCAAGGGGCAGTGTAAAAATAACAAAAATATAATAAAATAAATAAAAAATATATATATTCATGTGCTCACGTGCAGTAGTTATTGTATATGTAGGTCACGCCCACATATGTAAACAGTGTTTGCACCACACATGTGAGGTATTGCCATGAATGTCTGAGCAAGAGCAATAATTCTAGTACTAGACCTCCTCTCTAACTTTAAACTGGTAACCTTTAGAAATTTTTAAAGCATCGCCTATGGAGATTGCCATAGTTTGGTACCATTCCACGAGCACGCAATTTTAAAGCATGACATGTTAGGTATCTATTTACTCAGGGCAACATTATGTTTCATATTATAAAAAAATTGGGGTATATATTATGTTTTGGTTTAACTTATTAAAATGTATTTTTTCCAAAAAAATTGCGTTTGAAATTTGCTGTGCAAAAACCCCGTGACATAAAAAAACTTCAACAAAAAGGCTAGGTCAGCAAATGGTTAAACAGTAGAGACACTTATTTTTCATGTTTTACATTTAGTTATATGAAAAAAAAAAAAAAAGTCTCATTGCGCTCTAAGTTCAGGCTCATCAAACCATAAATCAGGGAAAAAGGATCAATGGCCAGAAGGGACCTAAACATTTTACCTGTAAAAGGGGACAGCCTGAAGTGAATTAGCAGAACTTCTTTTTCTGACTAAAGTTCCACTTTAACCACTTGCCGACCGCCACCCGACTATATACGGCGGCGGTCAGCCCCTCCCAGGCAAAGTGACGTACCGGTACGTCACTAGCCTGGGAATGAATAGGGGGCGAGCGCGTGCCATCGGAGGCGCGCTCCCGCCCCCGCTCGTACCCAAAGAAGCCGGCGCGTGTGACCGGCGGTTACAGAGGGAGAAAGGCAGGTGGCTAATGTAAACAAAGCCGCCTGTCACTCTCCCCTGTGTAAAAGCACAGATCACTCTGTCCTGCTATGTAGGGCCGTTGATCTGTGCTGTTACACAAACAACCACATCCAATGACAGTAAGAAACACGCCCCTAGGGACACACTTAACCCCTCCCTCTCCAATAAAGTTAACCCCTTCCCTCCCAGTGTCATTTTTACAGTAACAGTGCATATATATAGCACTGATTACTGTAGTAATGTCACTGGTACCCTCAAAAGTGTCAAAAATGTCAGTCAAGGGTCCGATCTGTCTGCCGCAATGTCGCAGTCCCGCAAAAAAAATTGCAGATCACCGCCATTACTCGTTAAAAAAAAAAACAATAAAAATGACAAAAATCTTTCCCTTAGTTAGTAAACGCAATAACTTTTGCGCAAACCAATCAAAATACGCTTTTTGCAATTTTTTTTACCAAACATATGTAGCAGAAAACAAATTGGCCTAAAATGTTAAAAAATTTAGATTTTTACATTTTTTTTGGGGGGGGGGGATTTCATATAAAAAAATGTGAAAAATATTGTTATTTTTGCAAAATTGTCGCTCTTTTTTTTTTTTTAGCAATGATCAAAAAATCGCACAGGTGATCAAATACAACCCAAAAAAGGACGTCAAATTCATTTGGGTACAGTGTCGCACAACCGCGCAATTGTCCATTAAAGTCACGCAGTGCTGAATCGCAAAATACCCCCTGGTCATCAAGGGGGTAAAATCTTCCGGGGCTTAAGTGGTTAAGAAAAAGCTTATGAGTGTCTTGAGGGGTAAACAGGCACTATTTGAAAAGGTTTGGAAACCTTGACTCTCCTATTTGCAAGTACTGGATATCTAGAGGAGGACCCCTGGCGAGACGGCGCAAGATTCCTGGACGGCAACTTTCCTAATCCCTTTTTCTCCTTCCCTTCTCTATTCGCTCCTTTTTTTGGTCTTGTGTAACTTCTGCATTGATGTTGAGTTTTTTATTTTGCATTGCTATTTTTATTTCTCTCTATAAGTGAAGTATAACTATTCAATGAATGTTTTTACTTGACAGTCCCAGGGGGCTGTACTTATGCATCTGGAATGTCCACGAGTTTAGTCACCCTTCCGGTTATATTTTGATGTCTGGTGTTATATTGAACATAGCAGTAGTTGGCTAGATTATTGGCTTGGTGGCTGGGTGCAGGACGGCCTAGACCCAACATTGGGAACAACAGCAGGACCACACTAATAGTAAACTGTTAGCTTGCCATCCTACTTTAAGGTTGACTTTTTTTTCAAATGTGAACTTTTCTCTTTTGCTCAGCTTCTAACGTCTACCCAGTGGACTATGGTTAGGGACCTTATATGTGCCTCTCTGATTTTTTTTGTTACGGTTAGCTCTTTTGATCTGACTGTCCGGTAATGTTTAAGCTAGTAATGTTTTGTACTTCCTTTTTCCTTGAAAAAACAATAAAAATGAACAGAAAAATAAAAATCAGGGATCATTAGTATAATCTGGATCCTTGTTACATGAGATTAGGTAGAAAATAAAAAGATAAATGGCTTCTTAACCTCCTTGGTAATGTATTTTATAGTGTTTGGGCTGCAGTAAACTTGGGCAGAATTACATGGTAAGATGCAAGTGGGACCACCACATACAAAGCTGGATAGCGTATGAGAAACCAATTACTGTTAACACAGCTGGGATAAATCCCCCCCTCCCCATGCATCCATACTGCTCGTGCAGCGGATATATGTGTAGAAGCAATCATTTCATTGTGGCTATTATGGCAATGTTATTGCACTGAACTTGAGATAATATTTACTGTGCATTGGCAGGAATAACAAAGATGCTTTTAAATTGCAGGGATATGGTATGCAGGATTGTAGGTTACTCACGTGTCATCTCAAATCAAATGTCACATAGTGTACATAGTTGGATTGAAAAAGGGCTTGAGTCAATCAAGTTTAACCAATAGAAACATGAATATATAAATGCATAGCTAAAATACCTGCATATTTGGAACCACAAACCCACAAGTGAAGCAGAGAAAGGCAAAAATTCCCTCTAAAGCAAGTACTGCACTGTACACAGTCTGAGCACAGGCCCCAAGATCTCTTGCTACCTACACAGAACACACTGGAGCTGAAATCATATTCCATTACACATACAGTAGTCACAAACTGCACAATGTATAGATGGCTATTGTGTTTAGTTCTGGCAAAATCCATGGTCAGAACGGCAGCTCAGTTGCAGCAGCCTGCTCTACATTGTGCACATCGTAGCTGTGAGTAATGGAATCAGATGGGAAGGAGGACCTCTTAGTGCTTTGCTAAAAATGTGTACCGTGCAGAGATGGGAGACTGCAGGCACAGCATTAGGAGTGGTGGAAGGCTTTTGGGGAGAGCAGTTTAACTCTGAGAAAAGGGAGGGAGGGGGGGTGCCAACCTCAGCAGCTAACCCCAGAAGCCCTCTAGATCTAGCCACGATCTTACCACTGTTGCTGCTTGTGTGGGTGGGATGTATACTGCTTCGATCCCTGCTGTCCTCTCCTGTTTATCCCATGTGATCAGCCCTCCCTTCACAAGCAGCAATTGCTCCGCCTTAGGGGTTTTTTTCTTAACCCATGCAAAATGCCAGAGGAGTGCCACAGAGTAGAGTAGAGTAGAGTGGAGTGGAGTGGGGGAGTGGGGGGAACTGCAGGGGCCTCCCATGCACCTTGGGCTCCTGGGTAGTGCCCAGGTTGACTCGTGCATTAAGACAGCCCTCCTATGATTCCCATACAAAACACAGGATGGTGCAGTCAACACCGATATAAGAAAGCACAGACAACAATAAACACATTATCAGGAGTTCTAATCTTCAATCTCTTTTAAAACACATTTTTATTTTTGTCTATGCTCTTCCCGCCACTTCCTGTTCCTATCCAAAACAAAATAAAACATTTGGCTAGAGCCAGGCTTTAAATATCTTTTCTATATCTATGCCACATTTATGTTTGGGAGTTATACATTTTGATGGGAAAGTGATCAAGAGGTAAAATAACAAAGTGGGGTAAAAGGACTTTGTGATAGACAGCCTGGCACCCTACCTGGGTGCTTCCGCCATACAGTGCCTCTTGTCCTCCAAACAGTTCCAGCAGACCAATAGATAATACCAGGCCTTTACCCCAAGCACCATACACAGACATGATGTTGAGGTAAAAACCAAAGGAATCACTGTTTATTGAATAGAAATACAGGTTTTTATACACTTCAAAATAGGGACAGTCACCACATGAACAATGCAAACTTCAAACAGCAATCCAATTGACAGCTAACAGTGGTTTAATTAACCAGTAAATTAATTAACAGCTGGCACCTAAATAAGCCTTGATTAGTCAGGGAGTGCCGACCCCAGATAGTCAGGGAGTGCCGACCCCAGACTGTCTGGCAACAGTCCTCCAGCATTCAAGAAGACCCAGGGCTGTTCAAATCTTATTAGCCAGCTTTCTTTTCACATCCATCTTCTCGTTGAGTTTCAAGTTAGCAGAGACCATCATGGCTTATTGACTGTTAAATGTGGTAATAATATATCGCCACCTCCATGAGGGCCGCTTGAAGATGACTGACCCCAAAGGTTGCCTTGACCCTATAAGTCTCGATTCCTGTAAGATCCCGACACACACCTCTGACACACCATATTTCAAAATGTCAATACAATTAACAGACACCAGTTTGTGACACAGTAATCAAGTATTTTACCTAAAGTTCTGCACAGAGTAAAGACAGACAGAGTAAAGAAAAATGGCTTAGGCAAATATGCTGTTAGAATTGAACTCCTAACACACATAGGCAGGAGAACTATGTACAGTATCTCACAAAAGTGAGTACATCCCTCACATTTTTGTAAATATTTTATTATATCTTTTCATGTGACAACACTGAAGAAATGAGACTTTGCTACAATGTAATGTAGTGACTGTACAGCTTGTATGACAGTGTAAATTTGCTGTTCCCTCAAAATAACTCAACACAGCCATTAATGTCTAAACCGCTGGTAACAAAAGTGAGCACACCCGTAAGTGTCCAAATTGGGCCCGAAGTGTCAATATTTTGTGTGGCCACCAACATTTTCCAGCACTGCCTTAACCCTCTTGGGCTCAGAGTTTACCTGAGCTTCACAGGTTGCCACTGGAGTCCTCGTCCACTCCTCCATGACGACATCACGGAGCTGGTGGATGTTAGAGACCTTGAGCTCCTCCACCTTCCATTTGAGGATGCCCCACAGATGCTCAATAAGGTTTAGGTCTGGAGACATGCTTGGCCAGTCCATCACATTTACCCTCAGCTTCTATAGCAAGGTAGTGGTCATCTTGGAGGTGTGTTTGGGGTCAGTATCATGTTGGAATACTGCCCTGCGGCCCAGTCTCCGAAGAGAGGGGCTCATGCTCTGTTTCAGTATGTCACAGTACATTTTGGCATTCATGGTTCTCTCAATGAACTGTATTTCCCCAGTGCTAGCAGCACTCATGCAGCCCCAGACAATGACACTCCCACCACCATGCTTGACTGTAGGCAAGACACATTTGTCTTTGTACTCCTCACCTGGTTGCTGCCACACACGCTTGCACCATCTGAACCAAATAAGTTTATCTTGGTCTCATCAGACCACAGGACATGGTTTCAGTAATCCATGTCCTTAGTCTGCTTGTCTTCAGCAAACTGTTTGTGGGCTTTCTTGAGCATCATGTTTAGAAGAGGCTTTCTTCTGGGATGACAGCCATACAGACCAATTTGATGCAGTGTACGATGTATGGTCTGAGCGCTGACAGGCTGAGCCCCCACCCCTTCAACCTCTGCAGCAATGCTGGAACCACTCATACATCTATTTTCCAAAGACAACCTCTGGATATGACACAGAGCACGTGCACTCAACTTCTTTGGTCGACCATGGTGAGGCCTGTTCTGAGTGGAACCTGTCTGGTTAAACCACTGTATGGTCTTGGCCACCATGCTGCAGCTCAGTTTTAGGGTCTTGGCAATCTTCTTATAGCCTAGGCCATCTTTATGTAGAGCAACAATTATTTTTTTTCAGATCCTCAGAGAGTTCTTTGCCATGAGGTGCCATGTTGAACTTCCAGTGAACAGTATAAGAGAGTGAGAGCGATAATACCAAATTTAACACACCTGCTCCCTATTCACACCTGAGCCCTTGTAACACCAACGAGTCACATGACACCGGGGAGGGAAAATGGCTAATTGGGCCAATTTTGATATTTTCATTTTGGAAAGTACTCGCCTTTGTTGCTAGTGGTTTAGACATTAATGGCTGTGTGTTGAGTTGTTTTGAGGGGACAGAAAATTTACACTGTTATACAAGCTGTACACTCACTACTTTACATTGTGGCAAAGTGTCATTTCTTCAGTGTTGTCACATGAAAAGATATAATAAAATATTTACAAAAATGTGAGGGGTATACTCACTTTTGTGAGATACTGTATATAGAATCTTCAGTAGAATGAATAGTAGCAACTAGTAACTTGGGTAGGACCCATGACCACAGGAAAGAAAAAGGGAAAGAGAATGAGCGTAAAGGTGTCTGCATGCACTGTCTCTTGTGGAGTAAAAAGAGTGGGCTTCTGCCCGCTCAGCAATCCAGATGACACTTTCTCAAGGGAATAGTGGGGGAATCCCAGAGCAGGTTCCTGAAGAATCTGTGACCAGACAGCTGCATGACTGCACACCTTGCAGTGCTGGTATTCGGCAGGATCTGTGCTGATGATGATGAGAGTGATCCTCTGATGTCACTGGACTGAGAGAAAGCTGGCGATGATGGATGCATCCACACATACCCACCAAAGATTCTCCCTCGCTGCCTAGGACACAGCGCTGTCTCGTATTCCTCCGACCGTCCGGGTCTCTGCTCTGCTCGTGGTCCCAAGAGACTCCTCCCCAGCACAGTCTATATATCAACTCTCCCATCAATCTGTTCTCCCCCTCCAGCCAACTGGAACTTATAGTCTGCAGCAGTCCATCCCCAGTGTAAATTTGGCTCTTTGGACTACATGTCCCAGGATCATTTGCTCTTCTTTTGGATCTCACTCACTCTGCATTCAGGATGTGACTATACAGTGTCTAAGCTGAGCACTAGAGGGAACAGTCTCACTGTGGCTGATGTTGTAGAGTGTCCCCCGATGACACAGGCAATTTAGCCAGCACCTGGCTTCAATAACATGTCATCTTGCATTAAATAACAGGATATCTTCCTGAATGTTTATAGCTCCCTCAAACACCAGGGCCCATAGTCAGTAGGCAAGAGGCTACCCTGCAGTCCCCTCCAAAAGCCCCTGTCCTGGTTGGGTCTGTTACAGATGCCCTTATACAGTACATCTTAGTTAATTGAATCATTGTTTAGTATAACATAGCACATCTTTTTTGGTTTGATGATATGCGGCAGCATGTTGTGTAGTAAATAGATTTTCATAATCTGAAACACAAAAAAAATCTTGAAATAGTCTTCTCCTTTAATAGTTTAAAATATTAATAAACCCATAAATGAAGAGGAAAGGGCTCAGTAAAAAGTAGCACATACCCTGAAGTCCTCCAGCTGGTAGCTTTGCTTTATTGTTACAACAATGGTGCTTAGTACAGTGACACATTTGAGCATAATCAAAACAAGTCAGCTTAAATCCTTAAAAATGTAAATCGCTTATTATTAGAACATATTTTGTATTGATACACTTTATATCTACATTATTCTATAAAGATGGATGCAACGCTTATTTTTAAAAATAAGTTTTATGAAAGCAAAGAGCATAGCAAATAGACATAGTAGCTAATCCTGTGTAGCATACCCATAGGCAGGGCAGCCATCAGAAATTTTGGGGCCCCTTACACAGCTTTAGGCCTGGGCCCCCCCCCCCCCCGGGGCCTGAACACCAACATTCCCCAGAGTCCGCCCACCGGCCATCCGCATTGTAATCCCGTCATCCTCATCCCTCTCCACATTGTAACCCTATCCCTGCCCAGAATTATCCATCCCTCTCTACAATGTATCCCCATCCCCACCCAGAATCATCCATCCCTCATCTCAATGTATCCTCATCCCCACCCAGAATCATCCATCCCTCTACAATGTAACCCCAATCCCCACCCAAAATCATCCAACCCTTTCCACAATGTATCTCCATCCCCACCCAGAATTATCAATCTCTTTCCACAACCTATCCCCATTCCCGCCCAGAATTATCCATCCCTCTCTACAATGTATCCCCATCCCCACCCAGAATCATCCATCCCTCTCCTCAATGTATCCCCATCCCCGCCCAGAATCATCCATCCCTCTACAATGTAACCCCAATCCCCGCCGAAAATCATCCAAACCTTTCCACAATGTATCTCCATCCCCGCCCAGAATTATCAATCCCTTTCCACAACGTATCCCTATCATCGCCCAGAATTATTCATCCCTCTCTATAATGTATCCCCATCCCACCCAGAATCATCCATCCCTCTCCTCAATGTATCCTCATCCCTGCAAAAAATCATCCATCCCTTTCTACAATGTATCCCCAATCCTGCCCAGAATTATCCGCATCCCTTTCCACAATGTATCCCCATCCCTGCCCAGAATTATTTGCATTTCTTTCCACAATGTATCCCCATCCCCAACCAGAATCATCCATCCCTCTCTACAATGTATCCCCATCCCTGCCCAGAATCATCCATCCCTCTCCACAATGTATCCCCATCCCTGCCCAGAATCAACCATCCCTCTGCTCAATATATCCCCATCCCCACCCAGAATCAACCATCCCTCTGCTCAATATATCCCCATCCCCGCCCAGAATCAACCATCCCTCTGCTCAATGTATCCTATCCCTGCAAAGAATCATCCATCCCTTTCCACAATGTATCCCCATTCTCGCCCAGAATTATCTGCATCCCTTTCCACAATGTATCCCCATTCCAGCCCAGAATTATCTGCATCCCTTTCCACAATGTATCCTCATCCCTGCCCAGAATTATCCACATCCCTTTGCACAATGTATCTCTATCCCTGCCAAGAATTATCGGCATCCCTTTCCTCAATGTATCCCCATCCCTGCCCAGAATCATCCGCCTCCCTTTCTACAATGTATCCCCATCCCTGCCTAGAATTATCCACAACCCTTTCCACAATGTATCCCCATCCCTGCCCAGAATCATCCGCCTCCCTTTCTACAATGTATCCCCATCCCTGCCTAGAATTATCCACAACCCTTTCCACAATGTATCCCCATCCCTGCCCAGAATCATCCATCCCTTTGTGTTATGTTGTCCACACATTGTGGACAGGGATGGATAATTCTGGGCAACACTCATAACATAAGAATTAACAGCTTATACAGAACAATATAGTTCAGCTATTGAAGCTAGATCTACCACTTTCAGATAAACATAACATCCCCTTTCAAAGAAAGGGACAAACCTCATAAAAAGGGCCACGACAGCAGTAGGATGTGCTTTCTTCTGCTTCTTTCCACCGACTGCTTGTAAATTATGCATCCTCTTCTTCCTTTATAGGTAACAGCTCGCGCCAGAGGACCATTTTTGGACAATTGTTATTTCACCAACCAATCACTGGTAAGTATTTATTCTTTAATTTTTTTTTACAGCTTCTAGAATTTTATACTGTCTGCCACGATCCCATAGGAGTTTAGGAGTGTGTCTATAGGAATGTTTAACCATTCTTCTAGAAACACATTTGTGAGGTCAGGCACTGATGTTAGACAAGAAGGCCTGGCTCACAGTTTCCACTCTAATTAATCCCAAAGGTGTTCTATTGGGTTGAGGTCAGGACTCTGTGCATGCCAGTCAAGTTTCTCTACCCCAAACTCACTCATCCATGTCTTTATGGACCTTGCTTTGTGAACTGGTATGCAGTCATGTTGGAAAAAGAAAGGGCCATCTCCCAACTGTTCCCACAATGTTGGGAGCATGAAATTGTCCAAAATGTCTTGGTATACTGATGCCTTAAGAGTTCCCTTTGCTGGAACCAAGAACCAAGCCCAACCCCTGAAAAACAATCCCACACCGTAATCCCCCCTACACCAAATGATTTGGACCAGTGCACAAAGCAACATCCATAAAGATATGGATGAGCCAGTTTGGGGTGTAGGAACTGGCATGCATAGAATCCTGAACTCAACCCGATAGAACACCTTTGGGATGAATAAGAAGGGAGACTGCGAGCCAGGTCTTCTCGCCCACATCAGTGCCCAAGCTCACAAATTTTCTTCTGGAAGAATGGTCAAACATTCCCATAGACTCACTCCCAAAACATTGTGGACAGCCTTCCTAGAAGAGTTGATAGCTGCAAAGGGTGGGCCGGCTCAATATTGAACTCTACGGACTAAGACTGGGATACCATTAAAGTTCATGTACGTGTAAAGGCAGGCGTCACAATACGTAACCACTTGCCGACTGCTTCACGTCTATTTACTGCCGCACTCAGCCGCTTACATGCCAAGCGACGTAGACCTATGTCGCTCACCAATGAGCCTGCCCCCCGCTCGTTCCCTGCTGAGTCAGCGCATGTGACCAGCCGATCTGATGTCAGCCTGCCACTCACGATCTCCCGCAGGAGAGGGAGAAAGACAGACGGCTGATGTAAACACAGCCGTCTGTCATTCTCACTGAAGTAGGCACAGAGGCTATGCGATCCTGCTATATAGGATTGCATGTCTCTGTGGTTACTTCATTAGCCATGCCTCCTAACAGTTAGAATCACGCCCCTAGGGACACACTTAACCCCTTGATCACCAATAAAGTTAACCCCTTCCCTGCCAGTGTCATTTTTACAGTAACAGTGCATATTTATAGCACTGATTACTGTAGTAATGTCACTGGTACCCCCAAAAGTGTAAAAAATGTCAGTCAGGGGTCCGATCTGTCCACCGCAATGTCGCAGTCCCGCAAAAAAAAAAATATATCGCAGTTCGCCGCCATTACTAGTTAAAAAAAAAAAACAATAAAAATGACATAAATCTTTCCCGTAGTTAGTAAACGCAATAACTTTTGTGCAAACCAATCAAAATACGCTTATTGCGATTTTGTTTACCAAAAATATGTAGCAGAAAACAAATTGGCCTAAAATGTTAAAAAATGTTGATTTTTACATTTTTTTTTTTTTGAGAATTTCATATAATAAAATGTGAAAAATATTGTTATTTTTTCAAAATTGTCGTTCTTTTTTTGTTTATAGCGCAAAAAATAAAAAAATCGCACAGGTGATCAAATACCACCAAAAGAAAGCTTTGTTTGTGGGAAAAAAGGGCGTCAATTTCATTTCAGTACAGCGTCGCACGACCGCGCAATAGTCCGTTAAAGTCACGCAGTGCTGAATCGCAAAATAGGGCCTGGTCTTTGAGCAGCCAAATCTTCTGGGGCTAAAGTGGTTAAAATAGTGTAATTTCTGCAAAGCTTGATTGTCTCTTAGTGCTGCTCCTATTACTCTGAGCCTGACTGCTGCTACACAGGAGAATTGCAAGAGGCTAACACCAAGACAGATTCAGGTACTTACAGTAGTTTTCTTTTAATATTTAATGATTTTTGTGATGAATATGTAGCACCCTTGTCCTAAACAGGGCTGCTAATAAATTTAGCTGTGCTAGGTGGTAGCTAGCCTGGCTAATTTGTAGTCTTTGTGATTGTAACGAGACCCTTGCTCGCTCGCTTCTGCTCTCCTGACACTCCTCTGTTTCTAGTGAGTCAGCTTGCAGATCGCAACGTCTGATGGTTCGGTCAACCAAGGCTCCGGGATCTGAACTACAGCTATGTGCCGTTCAGAATCCATTAGAACAAACACCAAGCAGGCTGTATGTAAGTTCAAACAGGAAGACGATTTATTGGAAGAACACAGCACACTTTTATACAGAATTTGGAACATCCTGCCCCCAACAACCACTTTCCCATTGGTCAATTGCACAGTACATGCCGTTCTCCTTCAGGTCCTCCTTAGCCATGCAAATGAGGACTTGAAAATGAGTCAGCAGGGATTGGCCCGTTAGCTTGCTTAGAAGGACTGTTATGTGTAATGAGACAGAAGCCCCCAGGGGACAATCAATGTACACAATAGCCAGACACAGAACAATGGTTCCATAACGAGCCCCCCTAATACACATTACTCTGAGTGTCAATACATCCCTTAGCAGACAACAGGTGAGTTCATTAGCACACTTGACAATAGGTGAATGGAAAGCCACCTCAGAAAAAAGCAACATTGTTAGACAGTCAGTCTCCTCATTGAACTTCCTGGAATGACCATATTAGGAGTTGTACTTCCTGGTCAAAGACCTCATGGCAAATGGGAACAAATCTCAATATTTCTACATGGAGACCTTGCTGACAAATATGAAGCAATCCAAACCATCACCCATCTGTCCTTAAATTCCAGTGATTCCAGTGACGGTGAACACCGTCGCAGTGATCATTGGATTTTCTCCTAAGCCTGGTTTAGCTGTGGTTTCTCCCTTTTGCCAATAGGTGGCACTGTTACCTTTGGCATTAGTGTAAAGAATTACAGTGAGTCTAGGTTATAAATATGTATACTTTTCTCAGCCAATCACACAGCGTCGCTGAGCATGCTGGGAGAAGGTATTTATTTGGAGGAAGTCAGGTGATCTGTGTTCTTTTCCACCCAGACTGGGTGTATGAGGAACAACTTCTGCTGGGTAGGCCTGAAGCCTCAAGCCTGAGGCCTAGCCATGTGCTCAAGCCTCTGTAAGGGAGAGCCTGCTGATTACCATGAAGGAAAGGATGGAGACCTGAGATTAAGTACCAGAGGTTACTCTGCCATGAATCGGGGAACCATGGAGAGCCTGGTAAAGCATCAAGATGTAATCATCTAGAGAGTTCCTGCACATGCTGTGAGTTGAATATTGTTGCTACAGGAGACAGCTTATGCTACAAAGTACAGATTGCTGGTTCCAGCTTAAAGGCTCTTTTCTATACCGCTGTCTACGTTTTCTACATTTTTGTCTGAGTCTGCCGATCCGCTGTTTTTGACTAAGAGTGTCCTGTGCCCTACCCCTCTCTCCCACATTTTTCCTGTTGTAAGAAAAAACTTCTCTTTGTTCAAGCATAAAAGTGACTAGCGCCCATCTTTCTACCTTGTACACCACCCACCATGCCTAGTAACCTGCACCCTGAGGAGGAATGTTGGCCCTCCCTGTCTCTAGGGGGTCAGCACCAGGCCTCTGGGGGTGATCTATAAATACATAACTGCATTCACCTGTCTATACTGAAGGTTTATTCTGTTTTGATGATTATTATTGTTTGTCGATTTGTGGTGCCTCAAGTCAAGTGTGGGATTTTAAGGGCAGGAGTAAAGCGAGTAGACAGTAGTAGTACAATTTGTAGATAAAATTTATTCACATGTATAATTATATACAAGGATTTGAGTGAATTAATGGGTAAAGTCCCATTGTGATAGTGAAGAGAAAAAAAGTAGTAGGTGTGGTTACACGTGAAAACGGTGACTTAGACAAGAAAGGTAGATGGTCCTGCTCTGCTGTTCCTCATATCAGAGAATGGGAAATGGTTGCAGAGAGGGGCCTGATCGGTATTCCAACATGTTTCGGCCTGTAGCGGCCTTTATCAAGGATGTTACCGATTCTAGGAATAAGTACAATAAATTGTCAGAAATAGTAGTATATAGTTGTTCAAATTTAGGTTATATATAGAGTTGTAGATTAACATACATATTTTTTGTCCACTTTCTGGAGTATTGCTTTCCCAGACTTTTTCCAGGAGCTGCAGGAACAATGCTGTATTGGGTGAGAAAGGTGCGGTAGGGTTGTAATTGAAGCCACAGGTGAAAAACAACCTGAAGAGTTGTTTGTAGTAAATAATATAAATTATAATAATAATAATAATTACTTCTTGGGCCACGTTTTTCTGGTCCAATGTTGTTCAATGTGGCTATAGTGTATAACTTCCCACATTGATAGAGATCATCTGTGGTGTTTGCACATTGATGAGAGTCATCTGAGGTGCAGGGTATATAAGAATAATACATAGTAAGGTAAAGGATGGTTTGAGGTAAAAATAAAACATCCTTGAATGAAATACTGAAAGTTGAAAGTTGGTAAGAAGTAAGGACTTGGTTGAGAGATGTTGGCACATCTTTTCCAAGTCTATGCTTACGTTTTTGTAGAAAGGTATTGGTGTAGTGTTACAGCATGTTGCCTCCAGGTCCTGTCCTCCTGCGATACGGGAGAGACTGAGGATCTGGAGGTGTTCCCCGGCCTTTTAAAGGCTGTCGCACATGCGCAGTGATGCGCTGTGTGACGCCTGTGGGCGGTGTCCGTGGTCTGACGTGAAATGCGTCTGCGTGCGGCAGATGCGGCATCCCTTGTAGCCGTGCGGACGTGCCCCTGCGGCCGCCGACACGGAAGAAAGCCAATAACTCCCAAGGGGGAGTTATTGGCTTAAAAATGCCCCGATCCAAGAGGGGAATCGGGGCTTTCCGTGCCGGGAGTTCCTGGAGTTCAGGAAATGAGCAAAAGAGGTGGACGAACAGTATCATGACAGTATATATGGTATATTTAAGGTGATACACTGTACAGAAGTGTAAACACCAGTTAAGTACATATGAGAAAAAGTTAAATAAATAAACAAGATATAGTATATATTGGTATATAGGTGCAGCAATATAATCGTGAAGGGAGAGGGGATGTGAGACGGTCTGGATAGGGTCCGGGTGGGGAGGGTATTCTACGGTCAGGTATCCCGGTATCATGTTTTTGGCATGTATTGGGGAGTAGGATGGCCAGAAAATGGCCAATTGTAGGTTGGTCCAAATGGAAGTGGATTTTCTTGGTATGAGTTTAGTCTTTTTTGCCGGAAGAAAATCCTGGGAGGAATGGACGATAACTTTGGGCTTCATTTAGCCCTGGTGGGATAGTAGCCTTGAGAAGAGTAATCCAACGCATTTCTAGTTGTAATAACGTTTTGTTCCAGTCCCCCCCACGTAGTGGGATGTGGATCCTGTCCAGGGCCATGAAGTTAATTTTTGGCATTTTATAGTTGTGGTTGTCCCTTACGTGTCTGCCTAGTGGCACATAAAAATTGCCAATGTGCATGGTTTGGAGGTGTTGGTTGACCCTTTTCCCAAATTCCTGTCGGGTCTTTCCTATGTAGAAGGACCCGCATTCGCAGGTCATCATGTATATTATTCCTCTGGTTTTGCAGTTGCAAAAGTGCTTGGGTTGAAATGGTTCTCCATTCGGTAAGATAGTATTAGTTATTTGACGGATGACAGGGCATTGGGCGCAGTCTCCGCATGGAAAGGTGCCTTTGTTCTTGCATGGGTCTCTTTTAGATCCTTCCTGGAATTCACTGCGTACTAGTTGTTGTTGGAGGGAGCCTGCTTTCCTAAAAGTAATAGGTGGATGGTGTGGTAGGAACTTCGAGGTGCTGGGTTCTTCCATGAGGATGGGCCAATTCTTAGTAAAGATGTTTCTAATTTCCTGGTGTTCGTTGGTGAATCTGATGATGATGCGAGTATCAATTCCAGTTTTGCTGGGTTGCTTGTTTTTGAAGAGAAGCGTTTCTCTGTCTTTGTTGTTGGCCCGATTGTATGCCTGACTAACAAACAAAAACGAGCTCTTCAAGAACTCAAAAATAATGACACAATTATCATCAAGCCATCTGACAAAGGAGGCAATGTAGTCGTTATGAGCAAAGAAAAATACAAAAATATGTGCCATACAATACTCTCCAACACCAAATGCTACAAACAGATCGCCCCAATTATGATCAAATCATATGATCAAATCTTCTACACCAAAGTGGATAATGCATTCCGGGAAGGTACCATTTCCCAGAACCTATGGGAATACATAAGGACACCACACCCCAAAACTCCGACATTATATGCACTACCCAAACTGCATAAAAACATGGATGACCCACCTGGAAGACCGATTATATCCGGGAACGGAAGCATCTCAGAGTCCATGAGTAAAGTTATTGACCGATACCTACGCCCTCATGTCAAAGACCTGCCTTCCTATACCCAAGACACACTTCATCTTCTCAGGATACTTAATGA
Source organism: Pelophylax lessonae (assembly GCF_965119305.1). Classification (NCBI taxonomy): domain Eukaryota; kingdom Metazoa; phylum Chordata; class Amphibia; order Anura; family Ranidae; genus Pelophylax; species Pelophylax lessonae. Next base: position 340,143,785 of record NC_138769.1, on the reverse strand, counting down.
CATCACCATACCAGAAGAAACTTACTTAATCACGATTGACGTGGAATCCCTATACAACAACATACCTCATACTAAAGGAATACAAATTATCGAAAAAACACTCCGCTGCCACAATCAACGTGACCAAAAATTCAACCTGTTCATCACAGACATGCTACAATACATACTCAATTATAATGTCTTCATATTTGGTGGCACCTACTATATCCAAACGTGCGGGGTTGCGATGGGAACCAGCTGCGCGCCCTCGTACGCCAATATATACTTAGGCTCATGGGAGCAAGAATTTCTATCAAATGAAGTAAACACCATCTATACTGACAAGATTCTTATATGGCAAAGATATATTGACGATATATTGATTATTTGGAATGGACCAGAACACATGATACTTGACTTATTAACTAAGATGAATCAAAACGAATACAATATGTTTTTTACAATGTCATATAACAAACATCAAATATCGTTTCTTGATACCCTAATATATAAAGACCCCACAGGAAAAATCTCCACCACTCTCTATAGAAAGGAGACAGCAGGCAATTCCATTCTTCATGCCTCAAGCTTTCATCCACAACCTCTCATCCACTCCATACCCTACAGCCAATACCTCAGAATCAAGAGAAATTGCAATGACCCAGCCAACTTCAAATTGGAAGCTGATGCACTCACTTCCCGATTTCTAGAAAGAGGCTATACCAAAACCTCTCTACGCAAGGCATACAATCGGGCCAACAACAAAGACAGAGAAACGCTTCTCTTCAAAAACAAGCAACCCAGCAAAACTGGAATTGATACTCGCATCATCATCAGATTCACCAACGAACACCAGGAAATTAGAAACATCTTTACTAAGAATTGGCCCATCCTCATGGAAGAACCCAGCACCTCGAAGTTCCTACCACACCATCCACCTATTACTTTTAGGAAAGCAGGCTCCCTCCAACAACAACTAGTACGCAGTGAATTCCAGGAAGGATCTAAAAGAGACCCATGCAAGAACAAAGGCACCTTTCCATGCGGAGACTGCGCCCAATGCCCTGTCATCCGTCAAATAACTAATACTATCTTACCGAATGGAGAACCATTTCAACCCAAGCACTTTTGCAACTGCAAAACCAGAGGAATAATATACATGATGACCTGCGAATGCGGGTCCTTCTACATAGGAAAGACCCGACAGGAATTTGGGAAAAGGGTCAACCAACACCTCCAAACCATGCACATTGGCAATTTTTATGTGCCACTAGGCAGACACGTAAGGGACAACCACAACTATAAAATGCCAAAAATTAACTTCATGGCCCTGGACAGGATCCACATCCCACTACGTGGGGGGGACTGGAACAAAACGTTATTACAACTAGAAATGCGTTGGATTACTCTTCTCAAGGCTACTATCCCACCAGGGCTAAATGAAGCCCAAAGTTATCGTCCATTCCTCCCAGGATTTTCTTCCGGCAAAAAAGACTAAACTCATACCAAGAAAATCCACTTCCATTTGGACCAACCTACAATTGGCCATTTTCTGGCCATCCTACTCCCCAATACATGCCAAAAACATGATACCGGGATACCTGACCGTAGAATACCCTCCCCACCCGGACCCTATCCAGACCGTCTCACATTCCCTCTCCCTTCACGATTATATTGCTGCACCTATATACCAATATATACTATATCTTGTTTATTTATTTAACTTTTTCTCATATGTACTTAACTGGTGTTTACACTTCTGTACAGTGTATCACCTTAAATATACCATATATACTGTCATGATACTGTTCGTCCACCTCTTTTGCTCATTTCCTGAACTCCAGGAACTCCCGGCACGGAAAGCCCCGATTCCCCTCTTGGATCGGGGCATTTTTAAGCCAATTGGTCGGTCTTGCACCCTCCACTATCCCCCTTGGGAGTTATTGGCTTTCTTCCGTGTCGGCGGCCGCAGGGGCACGTCCGCACGGCTACAAGGGATGCCGCATCTGCCGCACGCAGACGCATCTCACGTCAGACCACGGACACCGCCCACAGGCGTCACACAGCGCATCACTGCGCATGTGCGACAGCCTTTAAAAGGCCGGGGAACACCTCCAGATCCTCAGTCTCTCCCGGATCGCAGGAGGACAGGACCTGGAGGCAACATGCTGTAACACTACACCAATACCTTTCTACAAAAACGTAAGCATAGACTTGGAAAAGATGTGCCAACATCTCTCAACCAAGTCCTTACTTCTTACCAACTTTCAACTTTCAGTATTTCATTCAAGGATGTTTTATTTTTACCTCAAACCATCCTTTACCTTACTATGTATTATTCTTATATACCCTGCACCTCAGATGACTCTCATCAATGTGCAAACACCACAGATGATCTCTATCAATGTGGGAAGTTATACACTATAGCCACATTGAACAACATTGGACCAGAAAAACGTGGCCCAAGAAGTAATTATTATTATAATTTATATTATTTACTACAAACAACTCTTCAGGTTGTTTTTCACCTGTGGCTTCAATTACAACCCTACCGCACCTTTCTCACCCAATACAGCACTGTTCCTGCAGCTCCTGGAAAAAGTCTGGGAAAGCAATACTCCAGAAAGTGGACAAAAAATATGTATGTTAATCTACAACTCTATATATAACCTAAATTTGAACAACTATATACTACTATTTCTGACAATTTATTGTACTTATTCCTAGAATCGGTAACATCCTTGATAAAGGCCGCTACAGGCCGAAACATGTTGGAATACCGATCAGGCCCCTCTCTGCAACCATTTCCCATTCTCTGATATGAGGAACAGCAGAGCAGGACCATCTACCTTTCTTGTCTAAGTCACCGTTTTCACGTGTAACCACACCTACTACTTTTTTTCTCTTCACTATCACAATGGGACTTTACCCATTAATTCACTCAAATCTTTGTATATAATTATACATGTGAATAAATTTTATCTACAAATTGTACTACTACTGTCTACTCGCTTTACTCCTGCCCTTAAAATCCCACACTTGACTTGAGGCACCACAAATCGACAAACTATACTCTCGGGATGGTGGCAGAAACTATTACTTTCCCTTCCAGTTAAGATCCAAAAAACATTTCTTCAACTAATACCCCGGATGGATAACACATCCACAGCCTCTCGGATCTCTGGAAATACTTACTATTTTTATAAAATTTATCTTATGGTCGCTAAGCAGCAATAGCACCAAACTTACTATTCCCAGGCAAACATAGCTTGCGCTGTGGTACTATCCACAGTCTCAGCAAAGCCTTGTTGATTGCCTGTTTCTAAAAGCAACATCCTCCTCCTACCCAGCGAGGATGACCGAAGAAGAAGGAGAAAAAGATGTGGGGGACCTGGTTGGTGATGAATGGGAGACTCTTATGTCAGGCATCCACACCAGCTTCAAAGCCAAAGAACAAACGGAATCCGACATCTTGGCACTATTCAGAACACTACAAAAACACTTGGAGAGAAAGTCGGCACTACACTGGCACATTAAAACATTTGAACGCTATATTAGCGAGAAGATCAACCCGGTGGGATTAAGAATTCAAATTTTTCCCACCATGGAAAATGTTACAACTCAACTTAAGAAAGAATGGGAAAACCAACTTAATGAATGTTCTAGGAACTTAATGATTCTTCTACAAGAAGAATATCTGAGACAAATAAAAACCCTAGATCTTGACATCAAAAAAACCTACGAACAACTGGCCCCTCTCAAAAAAGCTCAACTATACAGTGAACAGGAAAATAAACTTAAATCACACCTGGAAGAATATGGAAAGGACATCCTACGGAAAAAAGAAAGAAAATACTGGCGTGACAAGAATGCTTTCGCCCAAGGCAGAGCTTATAAATGGGCAAACCAACGAACCAACCGCAGAACCCAATATGGCAGACCTTCAGACAAAACAGGACAACATTATTATTCATCAGATTCATCCTCATACAACTCTGGCCCTGACTATCATAAAAATAGAAGAGGACCACCTCCAAAACAACAAGAACCCCAACGCAGAACAGATGAGGAAAACACCCAGGAAAATGAACCTCATTTCCAAGGAACCAATATGGCATACGAACAAGCCACACAATCAGGGAACACAGACCAACCCCCCAAAGCCTACAACATGTTTACAAGATCGAAGGTCGACCAGAAACAACAGAGTGTTTTTTTAGGGAAAACGAACCCCAAACCCCCCAGGAAGCACCAATCGGAGAAGAAACAGGAGGAAGAAAAACGGTAATAAACCTATCATCCCACATACTAACCAAGGAACAAAATGAAGTGCTATCTCTAGGCCTTTCCTTTTGTCCTAATACATGCCTAGACAAGTTTGAAACCATTAAAGACGTCAACCTATTTGCCAGAAATCTACTACTCAAAACTCTCTATCACAAACAACTCCAACCACAAGCCACACCCACACTTACAGCGGCTGAGTTCAGAGCCATCCGGGACCTCAACCTACTACTCCAAGAAAGTGACCTAGATGACTGGGATGATCCAAGTGAACTAGACCAAGACTCTGACAATGAGGAGCCAGAAGCAACTACAGACACACCTACTTTCAAAAAGAAATCAAACAAATTCCCTTCCTTTAACACCAACCCAGCAATCGCACTGTTTGTGCGACAAACCACCAAAGACATAGAAGCAATCAGAGAGAAAAAACATATGTCCAACCTGACTAACAAACAAAAACGAGCTCTTCAAGAACTCAAAAATAATGACACAATTATCATCAAGCCATCTGACAAAGGAGGCAATGTAGTCGTTATGAGCAAAGAAAAATACAAAAATATGTGCCATACAATACTCTCCAACACCAAATGCTACAAACAGATCGCCCCAATTATGATCAAATCATATGATCAAATCTTCTACACCAAAGTGGATAATGCATTCCGGGAAGGTACCATTTCCCAGAACCTATGGGAATACATAAGGACACCACACCCCAAAACTCCGACATTATATGCACTACCCAAACTGCATAAAAACATGGATGACCCACCTGGAAGACCGATTATATCCGGGAACGGAAGCATCTCAGAGTCCATGAGTAAAGTTATTGACCGATACCTACGCCCTCATGTCAAAGACCTGCCTTCCTATACCCAAGACACACTTCATCTTCTCAGGATACTTAATGACATCACCATACCAGAAGAAACTTACTTAATCACGATTGACGTGGAATCCCTATACAACAACATACCTCATACTAAAGGAATACAAATTATCGAAAAAACACTCCGCTGCCACAATCAACGTGACCAAAAATTCAACCTGTTCATCACAGACATGCTACAATACATACTCAATTATAATGTCTTCATATTTGGTGGCAACTACTATATCCAAACGTGCGGGGTTGCGATGGGAACCAGCTGCGCGCCCTCGTACGCCAATATTTACTTAGGCTCATGGGAGCAAGAATTTCTATCAAATGAAGTAAACACCATCTATACTGACAAGATTCTTATATGGCAAAGATATATTGACGATATATTGATTATTTGGAATGGACCAGAACACATGATACTTGACTTATTAACTAAGATGAATCAAAACGAATACAATATGTTTTTTACAATGTCATATAACAAACATCAAATATCGTTTCTTGATACCCTAATATATAAAGACCCCACAGGAAAAATCTCCACCACTCTCTATAGAAAGGAGACAGCAGGCAATTCCATTCTTCATGCCTCAAGCTTTCATCCACAACCTCTCATCCACTCCATACCCTACAGCCAATACCTCAGAATCAAGAGAAATTGCAATGACCCAGCCAACTTCAAATTGGAAGCTGATGCACTCACTTCCCGATTTCTAGAAAGAGGCTATACCAAAACCTCTCTACGCAAGGCATACAATCGGGCCAACAACAAAGACAGAGAAACGCTTCTCTTCAAAAACAAGCAACCCAGCAAAACTGGAATTGATACTCGCATCATCATCAGATTCATCAACGAACACCAGGAAATTAGAAACATCTTTACTAAGAATTGGCCCATCCTCATGGAAGAACCCAGCACCTCGAAGTTCCTACCACACCATCCACCTATTACTTTTAGGAAAGCAGGCTCCCTCCAATAACAACTAGTACGCAGTGAATTCCAGGAAGGATCTAAAAGAGACCCATGCAAGAACAAAGGCACCTTTCCATGCGGAGACTGCGCCCAATGCCCTGTCATCCGTCAAATAACTAATACTATCTTACCGAATGGAGAACCATTTCAACCCAAGCACTTTTGCAACTGCAAAACCAGAGGAATAATATACATGATGACCTGCGAATGCGGGTCCTTCTACATAGGAAAGACCCGACAGGAATTTGGGAAAAGGGTCAACCAACACCTCCAAACCATGCACATTGGCAATTTTTATGTGCCACTAGGCAGACACGTAAGGGACAACCACAACTATAAAATGCCAAAAATTAACTTCATGGCCCTGGACAGGATCCACATCCCACTACGTGGGGGGGACTGGAACAAAACGTTATTACAACTAGAAATGCGTTGGATTACTCTTCTCAAGGCTACTATCCCACCAGGGCTAAATGAAGCCCAAAGTTATCGTCCATTCCTCCCAGGATTTTCTTCCGGCAAAAAAGACTAAACTCATACCAAGAAAATCCACTTCCATTTGGACCAACCTACAATTGGCCATTTTCTGGCCATCCTACTCCCCAATACATGCCAAAAACATGATACCGGGATACCTGACCGTAGAATACCCTCCCCACCCGGACCCTATCCAGACCGTCTCACATCCCCTCTCCCTTCACGATTATATTGCTGCACCTATATACCAATATATACTATATCTTGTTTATTTATTTAACTTTTTCTCATATGTACTTAACTGGTGTTTACACTTCTGTACAGTGTATCACCTTAAATATACCATATATACTGTCATGATACTGTTCGTCCACCTCTTTTGCTCATTTCCTGAACTCCAGGAACTCCCGGCACGGAAAGCCCCGATTCCCCTCTTGGATCGGGGCATTTTTAAGCCAATTGGTCGGTCTTGCACCCTCCACTATCCCCCTTGGGAGTTATTGGCTTTCTTCCGTGTCGGCGGCCGCAGGGGCACGTCCGCACGGCTACAAGGGATGCCGCATCTGCCGCACGCAGACGCATCTCACGTCAGACCACGGACACCGCCCACAGGCGTCACACAGCGCATCACTGCGCATGTGCGACAGCCTTTAAAAGGCCGGGGAACACCTCCAGATCCTCAGTCTCTCCCGGATCGCAGGAGGACAGGACCTGGAGGCAACATGCTGTAACACTACACCAATACCTTTCTACAAAAACGTAAGCATAGACTTGGAAAAGATGTGCCAACATCTCTCAACCAAGTCCTTACTTCTTACCAACTTTCAACTTTCAGTATTTCATTCAAGGATGTTTTATTTTTACCTCAAACCATCCTTTACCTTACTATGTATTATTCTTATATACCCTGCACCTCAGATGACTCTCATCAATGTGCAAACACCACAGATGATCTCTATCAATGTGGGAAGTTATACACTATAGCCACATTGAACAACATTGGACCAGAAAAACGTGGCCCAAGAAGTAATTATTATTATTATTATAATTTATATTATTTACTACAAACAACTCTTCAGGTTGTTTTTCACCTGTGGCTTCAATTACAACCCTACCGCACCTTTCTCACCCAATACAGCATTGTTCCTGCAGCTCCTGGAAAAAGTCTGGGAAAGCAATACTCCAGAAAGTGGACAAAAAATATGTATGTTAATCTACAACTCTATATATAACCTAAATTTGAACAACTATATACTACTATTTCTGACAATTTATTGTACTTATTCCTAGAATCGGTAACATCCTTGATAAAGGCCGCTACAGGCCGAAACATGTTGGAATACCGATCAGGCCCCTCTCTGCAACCATTTCCCATTCTCTGATATGAGGAACAGCAGAGCAGGACCATCTACCTTTCTTGTCTAAGTCACCGTTTTCACGTGTAACCACACCTACTACTTTTTTTCTCTTCACTATCACAATGGGACTTTACCCATTAATTCACTCAAATCTTTGTATATAATTATACATGTGAATAAATTTTATCTACAAATTGTACTACTACTGTCTACTCGCTTTACTCCTGCCCTTAAAATCCCACACTTGACTTGAGGCACCACAAATCGACAAACTATACTCTCGGGATGGTGGCAGAAACTATTACTTTCCCTTCCAGTTAAGATCCAAAAAACATTTCTTCGATGATTATTATTGTATTTGTCTGTTTGTATTAGTATTTCTGTAATATGCTAATGTCTCCCCTACCTTGCCTTCTTTTATCTATTCTGAAAAAGGAATGCGACTATTGAAAATGAATAGCTTTGATGGATAACGAGGGATAGTCAGTGAACAGCTCTTCTGTTTTTGGCCTCTGTGCATGTGTGCTGATCTAAGCTGTAGCACACAGCATTGATACAGCAGGATTCCTATCAGAAATGCAGGCCACTGTTAGAGCTACCGAATAGCTCACAGAGCAGCAGGCAGGCGGAGGGAAGATAGATGAGGTTCTGAAGCCAACTACATAAATCAGTCGCTAACAGACAATGGATATAAATGGTTCATGGGAGACTGGCTGCAGCGCACATGACATAACATAGCAACACAATTTAGTACAGCTCTGGGATTAGGCTTTTGTCTGAAATATCAAGCAGGATTAATTAGCCTCATTGTTTAAACAAAATAATGCTGCTTAAATGGTCCTGTAAAGTCTGTCTCATATTTATAAACTTGCTGTCGAGTTTATGTTTAACAGAACAGGCCAGCTGAATGATCAGACAGCGAGTAACTGTAATTTGCAGTTTACAGGTGCAAAGATAGAAGCAATATTGCAAAACATGAAAACAGATTATGAAAGCTGCATAAACATGGACTCTATAAAGCAATGTGTCTGTGCTTAAAGAGGAGCTCCAGCCACCTATATAAAAAAAAAAGTGTAGCCACTGACTTTTAAAAAAAACAGCCACTCACCTGTCCCACGGTCCAATGGCAATTGTGAGCTCACCTCAGCCGTCTTCATCCTCTGTCCTCCCTCGGTGGCGCCAGCATCTTCACTATGGGCACTGCAGCTTCACAGCCGGGTGCCAACTGTGCATTTATGAGTTACGAGGCACATCCTGGATTGGTGAATGGAGTCTTCTGGGACCTGTAATTTTCCCTGAAGACTGCACAGGGTAGGGGGTTGAGGGAGGAAAACTTCCATTCCCGAGCGCCACGTGGAAGCAAGTACCGGTCAAGATCGGGTACCTGCCCCCCCCCCCCATCAAAAGTGCCAATTGTGCAAGAGGAGCGGGGGACGAGTCCTTAACCACTTAAGCCCCGGAAGATTTTACCCCCTTCCTGACCAAGGCCTATTTTGCGATTCGGCACTGCGTGATTTTAACGGACAATTGCGCGGTCGTGCAATGCTGTACCTAAACTAATCTGATGTCCTTTTTTTCCCACAAGCAGAGCTTTCTTTTGGTGGTATTTGATCACCTGTGCGATTTTTTGATCATGCGCTATAAACAAAAAAAAGCGTAAATTTTGCAAAAATAACAATATTTTTCACATTTTTTATATGAAATTCCTCAAAAAATGTAAAAATCAAAATTTTTTAACATTTTAGGCCAATTTGTTTTATGCTACCTATGTTTGGTAAAAAAAAAATCGCAAAAAGCGTATTTTGATTGGTTTGCGCAAAAGATATTGCGTTTACTAACCAAGGGAAAGATTTTTGTCATTTTTGTTGTTGTTTTTTTTTTTAACGAGTAATGGCGGCGATCTGCGATTTTTTTTGCCAGACTGCGACATTGCGGCGGACAGATCGGACCCTTGACTGACATTTTTGACACTTTTGGGGCTACCAGTGACATTACTGTAGTAATTAGTGCTATACATATGCACTGTTACTGTAAAAATGACACTGGCAGTGAAGGAGTTAACTTTATTGGAGAGGGAGGGGTTAAGTGTGTCCCTAGGGGCATGTTTCTAACTGTGATTGGCTGTGGCTACTAGTGTAAGAACAGAGATCAACGGTCCTACATAGTAGAACCGTATGATCTCCATTCTTACACAGGAGAGAATGACAGGCGGCTTTGTTTACATTAGCCGCCTGCCTTTCTTCCGATGTAACGGACGATTGCGAGTGCCCAGCGGACATCGGGTCTGCCGGGCACACGCGCACGGGGGGACCATGACCGCGCGGGAGTGCGCCTCCAGCGGCGCGTGCTCACTCCCTAAAGCCTCACAGGCTAGCGACGTATTCCTATGTCGCTTTGCCTGTGAGGGGCTGACCGCCCCAGTAGATAGTCGTGCGGCGGTCGGCAAGCGGCTAAAGCGGAACTTCCCTTTTTGGGTGGAGTCCCGCTTTAGGTTAGAGTAATTTGTGGCTGCTGAGCATCATCTCTCTAAGACTCTAACAACAGAGACTCAAGCTAAGAAACTTTAGTAAAACAGTAAAAACACAGCTACTTGCAGTTTTTCTCAATAACCGTTTCCTTAAAATTGAAGTCCACCCTTTTGGGCGGAGTTCCACTTTAAGTTAGGGTAACATGGCTGCAGAGTATTGTCTCTGTAAGACTCTAACAACAGAGACTCAAGTTAACAATCTTCAGTAAAACAAAAAAAAAACACAGCTACTTGCAATTTTTCTCAATAACAGTTTCCTTCAAATTGAAGTCCACCCTTTTGGGCGGAGTTCCGCTTTAAGATAGGGTAACATGTGGCCGTGGAGCATCATCTCTCTTAAGCCCCGTACACACGCAACGATTATCGGCTGACCGATCGTCCGACTTTTGTCCAGAGTGGTGTTTTGTTTGCCTAGACTGCACACAAATTTTCTCGCCCAACAAAAATCAGCTTCAGAAGTGATGTCATGTGTTGGATTGCTTTCTTTGTGTTCTTTCTTCTCTGAGCATGCCCAGACTTTCTCATCAGATTTTTCCCTGTCGAAATCTGTACTGACTGCACGAAAATCGGCCATGTTTTGACGGCGGACAAAAATTTTATAGTCTGTACACCAGATTTTTTTCGGCCGAAAAGTCGGAGTCGGTTGTCGGAAGCATCATACTAACAAGCCGAAAATCGGCAGATCGGACGTTGGCCGAAAAATTCCCTGCCAATTTTCGACGCGTGTGTACGGGGCTTAAGACTCTAACAACAGAGACTCAAGCTAAGAATCTTCAGTAAAACAATAAAAAACACAGCTACTTTCAATTTTTCTCAATAACAGTTTCCTTCAAAGTGAAGTCCAGAGCAGCTCTGGTAACACAGGCGAACAGCTGGAGGAATTAAAGGCCCTAGGACAAAGGGCCACCCTAGTGATCTGCAGTACTCTGGTAGTAATCGCCAAACTGCAGGGTGGCAGTGTGAAACTTCCCTAAGGGTCCTACCACACTACTAATAACCTTAGACCATTCAGAGATAAATCATTAATCACTACTCTCTGAATACCGTCTTTTAGAAAGATTGCTATTGATATACAGACTGATCTTTCCAAGCCTATAGGATTTAAAATTACACATTAGCCATGTGTGAAAACCTCTATCAAACATTTTTGTGAAGTCCATGTATACTATATACAAAGCCACTCCTTTGTCTAAATTTTTGCTTACTTCCTAATAAAAAGGAGAAAGCAGATTTGTTTGGTAACGTCAGTCTTTTGTGAATCCATGCTGACTATTGCTTATAATATTGTTTTCTAGCAAAAACTGTGCTATCAAACTCTTGAGTACGGGCGTTTACCATAGCTCTGACCAAGGACCAGATGGTCCCCGGTCATCTCTATGACCTTCGGAGTCCGGGCGTGACGTTTTGACGTCACTTTCATCACTTTTGTTGTTTTTGATATCTCTTCAACCTAGAGGAAAGATGTGGGGACTTATAGACCCAAGATCTCTCTGTAAAGAGGACATGTCATGCCCTATTCCTATTACACGGGATGTTTCCATTCCTCGTAATAGGAATAAAAGTGATAAAAAAAAATAAAAAAAATTTTAATTGAAAGTGTCAAAGAAAAAAATAAATGTAAAATAAACAATAATAAAAAAAAATGTAAAGCGTCCCTGTCCATGCAAGCAGAAGCAAATGCGAACACATATACGTAAACAGCATTCAAACCACACATGTGAGGTATTGCCAGAAACTTAAGAGCAAGAGCAATAATTCTAGTCTAAGACCACCTCTGTAACTCTAAAATGGTAACCTGTAAACATTTTTAAAGCATCGCCTATGGAGATTTTTAAGCACCGAAGTTTGGCGCCATTCAACGAGTGTGCGCAGTTTTAAAGCATGACATGTTAGGTATCTATTTACTTGGCATAACATCACCTTTCACATTATACAAAAAAATTTGAGCTGATTTTATTGTTTTGTTTTGTTTTTTTTTAATTCATGAAACTGTTTTTTTATTCCAAAAAAAAGTGTTTGAAAAATTGCTGCGCAAATACCATGCTACATAAAGATTTGCAATGACCACCATTTTATTCCCTAGGGTCTCTGCTAAAAAAAAAAACATATATAATATTGGGGGTTCTGAATATTTTTCTAGCAAAACAATTATGATTTTTACATGTAGGAGAGGAGTACCAGAATAGGCTTGGGCTGAAAGTGGTTAAGATATATTTTAGGAAAAACAGCTTTTTCACAAAATGTACAATAAATAGAATTTGTCCACACACAAAATGCTTTTTTCTTTTTGCATTACTTATTTTCAGTGTTTTATATTATTGCATTTTCTGTTTCTTTGTCTATGATGAATGTGAAACAAAATCTCCAATAATCCTAGAAAATTAATCTTGGCATTCTATCAGTGTGTAAAAATAGGTTTTCGCGATCAAAACTAAAAGCAAGCTATACTTTCACAAGCAGCATTAACAGGAATGTACATTCTTTTCAGTATTTTTTTTTTTAAATAAAAATATGCAAAAGAGATCAGCTTAATGTAAATACAGCTGCAAGAAAAAGTATGTGAACCCTTGATATGGAATGATATGGATTTCTGCACAAATTGGTCATAAAATGTGATCTGTGGCTACAAGTTTGTTGCTAGGTGGTATCGCACCCCAGAATTTCTGCACAAAATCTCCCCTTCTTTGCCCCCTACGTGCTGGAGGTGCCTTGCAGACCGTGGCACCCTGCTACACATTTTTTGGTCCTGCCCGCGATTGTCCACTTTCTGGAAGGAAGTACACAGGATCTTCGAGCAGGTGACTACTTATACTTTGGAGTTCTAGCCCGCCCAGTTCCTCTAGCACCATTCCCCCACCTCTCATGCATCATACACGAAATCCCTTGCGATACACATGATAAATGCGGCCAGGCAATGCATTCCTGTGTTGTGGACCTCCACGCAACCACCCACGATTAAACAATGGTCGCGCCGTATTGTTAAGATTGCCAAAATGAAAGAGCTCATCCATGTAGCACGAGACACACCTACAAAATTCCACAAGAAATGGGTGTGCTGGACCCATTATACGACTACCACAGAATTCTCCTCTTTGTGTAGCTCCTGAATTTGGAATATACCACCCTTTGGATCCTTCGATTCTGCCTTCATTTCTGTCACCCATGTGCTCTCACGTACAGTACATCCACCCCCGGATTTCCGGACTTGTGACCTGTTAGTTTCAACATGAGTACTGTGCTGCCACGCAGCTTTAACTGTCTAGCAGTTGTTATTACATGTTATGTTATGCTATGTTATTGGTATCTTCCTTGCACCCCTGCTGTTTTGGCTAGATGGTTTCTCCCATCCTCCATTTTCCTGCTGTAACTCCCATTTTGTTTAGTTGTTATGAGGAGACTGCAGAGTGTGGAAGCTGTGTAACTTCATTGGAAATTTACCTATGGAAAAGTCTCTATGTTTATGCCTTTGCTAAAATGAAGCATAAAGAAGCATTGGAGAACACCTCTGGAGTCTTTATTCATTGAGTAAACTATCTGTTAAAGCCATCATTCAACCTGCTGCACACACTTTCAGACTGGGTCTACAAGGAGGTCACAGGTACAATCGATGCTGAGACAGAACAAGTACCGTATTACCCCCTACACCCTGTATTCCCCCCCCCTTTTTTTTTCTTCTCTTTTCTCGCTTTGTTCTACTCTGCCCCGCTGCTTCTACTCTTTTGCTCTCTGCTATTCCCCCCTCCCCTCTCTTCCTCTCCTTTCCCCTGGCCTAATCAGGTGCTATTTGGCGGTTTGGCCGGTCCGAATGGCTCTTACCTCTCCTGTACATCCCCCCAGAGGCCCACCATTGGGTCTCCTCCCTATGCCGACAACTATCCCTCCCCGTTCCTGGGCTTCCTTTGCCCAATGGACGGGCGTACCCATTACCACCGCCTTGCTCTATTTGGGAACGTGTTCCCACCTTAGGGATCCCCGTAATCCTGCAAGCCTTACACACTCCCTCTGCCGCTGGGATCTCACCTCATCTCAACTCTTCAGACCACAGGTCCTTCCTTTACCCAAGGTACCTTTTTGTATTAGTTTTACCCACTTGAACAATACAATCCGCACTGGCCTTTCTGAATAGTTGTTTACTATGTCTTCCCACTACTCGGAGACTGGTGGCTTTTGATCCTGTGTAGGCTGGGTTAGTTGTCATGTGTTATGTTGATTTATTTGCCTTGTTTATCCATTTATGCCTGTATTACCACCTGCATTCCATGTTTTTGTTACTGCTACTTTTATTACCAATAAAACGTTTTAAAAAAAATAAATAAAATGTGATCTGATCATCATCTAAGTCACAACAATAGACAGTCACAGTCTGCTTAAAGTAATAACACACAAAGAATGAAATGTTGCCATGTTTTTATTGAACACACCATGTAAACATTCACAGTGCAGGTGGAAAAAGTATGTGAACCCCTAGACTAATGACATCTCCAAGAGTTAATTGGAGTGAGATGTCAATGAGATGAGATTGGAGGTGTTGGTTACAGCTGCCCTGCCCTATAAAAAACACACACCAGTTCTGGGTTTGCTTTTCACAAGAAGCATTGCCTGATGTGAATGATGCCTCGCACAAAAGAGCTCTCAGAAGACCTACGATTAAGAATTGTTGACTTGCATAAAGCTGGAAAGGGTTATAAAAGTATCTCCAAAAGCCTTGCTGTTCATCAGTCCACGGTAAGACAAATTGTCTATAAATGGAGAAAGTTCAGTACTGCTGCTACTCTCCCTAGGAGTGGCCGTCCTGTAAAGATGACTGCAAGAGCACAGCGCAGACTGCTCAATGAGATGAAGAAGAATCCTAGAGTGTCCGCTAAAGACTTACAAAAGTCACTGGCAAATGCTAACATCCCTGTTAGCGAATCTACAATACGTAAAACACTAAACAAGAATGGATTTCATAGGAGGATACCACAGAGGAAGCCACTGCTGTCCAAACAAAACATTTCTGCACGTTTTCAGTTTGCACAAGAGCACCTGGATGTTCCACAGCAGTACTGGCAAAATATTCTGTGGACAGATGAAACAAAAGTTGAGTTGTTTGGAAGAAACACACAACACTATGTGTGGCGAAAAAGAGGCACATCACACCACCTTTAAAATACCATCCCAACTGTGAAGTATGGTGGTGGGGGCATCGTGGTTTGTGGCTGCTTTGCTGCGTCAGGGCCTGGACGGATTGCTATCATCGAAGGAAAAATGAATTCCCAAGTTTATCAAGACATTTTGCAGGAGAACTTAAGGCCATCTGTCTACCAGCTGAAGCTCAACAGAAGATGGGTGTTGCAACAGGACAATGACCCAAAGCATAGAAGTAAATCAACAACAGAATGGCTTAAACAGAAGAAAATACGCCTTCTGAAGTGGCCCAGTCAGAGTCCTGACCTCAACCCGATTGAGATGCTGTGGCATCACCTCAAGAAAGTAATTCACACCAGACATCCCAAGAATATTGCTGAACTGAAACAGTTCTGTAAAGAGGAATGGTCCAGAATTACTCCTGACTGTTGTGCACGTCTGATCTGCAACTACAGGAAACGTTTGGTTGAAGTTATTGCTGCCAAATGAGGTTCAACCAGTTATTAAATCCAAGGGTTCACATACTTTTTCCACCTGCACTGTGAATGTTTACATGGTGTGTTCAATAAAAACATGGCAACATTTCATTCTTTGTGTGTTATTAGTTTAAGCAGACTGTGATTGTCTATTGTTGAGACTAAAGCCGTCTATCGGCCGTCTTTTGTCCCCGGGCTGTCGTGTCTGCTGAAAAGTGCAAAAGACTGCACACAAATTTTGTCCGCCGACTGCAGAAGTGATGTCATGTGATGGTTAACTTTCCCTGTGTTTTTTCTTTTCTGAGCATGCCCAGTCTTGCAAATCTGCTGTCTGTCGGCCGAATTCTGTACTGACTGGCGAACAATCGGCCGTTCTGGTGTCGGCCTACAAAAATTTTAATGCTTGCACGACAGATTCTGTTCGGCCGAAAGTGCGCTGTCGGCTGTCGGAAGCATCATACTAACAAGCCTACAATCGGCCGATCGGTCGTCGGCCGAATCTTTTCGGCCGACAATCTGCACGTGTGTACGGGGCATTAGATGATGATGATCAGATCACATTTTATGACCAATTTGTGCAGAACTCCATATCATTCCAAAGGGTTCACATACTTTTTCTTGCAGCTGTACATTTCCAATCTTTGTAAATGTTTTAAAAACCTTGGTTCTATACCAGAGGTGTGCGCAGCTAATTGCATTAGGATGTACACCTTTATAGCTCAAACACATATGTGTGTGCATGTGTATATTTACTGAAGGTGTCAAAAGGGCAGAGATTGGTATCAGTAGTTTTTATTTGTATTACTATTTTTTTTTAATTATATTTTTCAATTTAATTTTTTTTACAAATCTTTTTGGGAACCTTGTTAGGGGGCTTTGGAGAAATATCAGGGGTTTAAATTGGGGAAATCTGTGCCACTCAGGGTGATTAGGGTGTGCCCAGGTGCGCACGCCTATGTTTTATACAAAACATTAAATTACCCAAAACTTGAGAAAATCCTTCCAAGTAATTGAGGTTAGGTGTATAAAGCCAGGTCCATAAAACATAGTTTGAGGAGTATGGTATGGAGGAACTTATGTGGCCTGCACAGACCTCTGACCTCAACCCTATCAAAACACCTTTTGGATAAATTGGAATATTGACTGTGGGCCAGGCCTTCAAACTTTTGCCCATAATGTGTAATTTGTATTTATGCCACATATGCTCTTTACATGTGCAGGCTCTACTTTGCAGTGCTACATTACGGATATGCTTAAAGGGTATTCCCACTTTTGCAGTCAAATTTGAATACATAGCATAATTAAAAAAAAAAAATACTAAATAAATTACACCTTACCTCACTCATTGAGACCCGGTTCACACTAGCGCGACTTGTCAGGCGACTTGGTCGCCTGACAAGTCGCGGTTGGGTCACCTGCCATAGATTAGCACAGGACCCGTTCTAATAGGAGCGACACAAGTCACTCCGACTTAGAAAAAGGGTCCTGTACTACTTTGGGGCGACCTGGAGGCGACCCGCATTGACTTCAATGATATGAAGTCCGTGCATGTCGCGCCGAGGTCATCCCAGTAGGTAGCGTCGCCCCTGTGTGAACGGGGTCTCAGTCTCCTCTTGTTGTATTACTAACTAACATATCAACATGGATGTCACACCACTTTCTTAAACAAAATTTCTCTGAAACAGGGCTGATATTATTCCTCCCTGCTCCTGCCCTCCTCCATGACTTTTACATCAAGATCAATAACACAACTATCAGTTCCTTTCCTAACACCAGGGTAGTAGGTGTAATCGTAGACTCTGACCTGTCCTTTCAGCCCCAAAATCCAATTGCTGTCAAAAGCTTGTAGACTTCACATCTGTAACATCTCTAAAATGTGCCCCTTTTTAGCTAATGTAACTATCAAGCTACTTTTTCACTCCCTTGTTATCTCTCAGCTTGTCTATTTCAACTCCCTTCTCATAGGCCTACCTCTCCATTGGCTATCCCCAGTGGCGTCACTAGGGTGGGGCCAGAGGGGGCCATGGCCCCACCAAAATTAGTCTGTGCCCCACCATGTGCCCCCCCAATTAATTATGAGCAAATACACTGGTCATCTTCCCCTCCCTCAGCCTTTGCAGTGATGTCCAGGGCTCGGTGCTTAGTTTCAGCCTCCCGCCGGGACAACACTGTCAACATCCCTCTGCTGTAAACATTCTGCATCCCCAGCCTCCCTTTAGCCATGTGTCTTCAGATAACTGTTCAGCCCCAGCGCAGTTGTGAGAAGAGGAGGGGAGGAGAGTCGGGACAAAACCCCTCCTCCCTTCTCCTTTCCCCAGGTAATCTGAAATGTCTGTCTGCTGTTTCTCCTTGGCTCCGTTCCCCTCCCCATGAGGCCACCTGCACCTGTAGTGGAGCCTGTAGAACATTCAGAATTCTGAATGTCCCGTCTGGTGCTGCAGCCCAGAAGAAGAAGGCAAACCATGTGTGCAGAGTCCGAGCACACCGGGAACCATGACACCAGGGGTGGCTGGAGATCACAGGAGCATTGGGAGAGTGACTTTTACCTGACCTCCTGGCCAGCAAAGGACACCAAAGAACAGCTGCATGGTGCTGGTGAGGACTCCATGTTCTAAACAATACTGCCCACTGCTGAAGAGAGGAGAGCCCAGATGAGATGGACGATGAAGCCAAGAAGAGGTAAGGATCAGGATGCATCTGATCTAAATCAAGCTGTCTGTGTGGGGGAGGGGAGGAAGGGAGTGTGAGTAGGGAAGGAAGTAGGAATAAGCAGACTTGTATAAAGTACTCAAAATTTCTACTTGAGTAAAAGTACAAGTGCTCGATCAAAAAGTGACTTGAGTAGAAGTGGAAGTGCTCGCAGAAAAAGTTAATTAAGTGGAAGTACTAAAGTATTCAACATTTTTTTTACTTTTTGCAAGCATTGCAAGTAGTTTTTTCAAAAAATTTGCTACTTAAGTACTAAAAGTAAAAAGTACCAGTAGTTTTGAAAAAAAATTTCTACTCAAGTACTGAAAGTAGAAGTACAAGTACTGTGTTATGTAGTTATTAAAGAAAGAAGTCAAAAGTTTGAACATCATATTGTTTTTTATTATTTCAAATGATTTATTCAAATGATTAACCTAAAGGACAATCACAATTCCTTAGGCTGTAACTTTTTGTAAACAAAATACAGATAAAGTATGTCCCTCCCTTCCCCTTTTAAAGCATCCACCTTTTAAAGCCAGGGGTGGTCTTCTTCCTGAGCTTCCTCACTCTCACAGCCAGGCAGATCACTTGAAGTTGAAGGGCCAGGGGTGGAAGGTGGTGTTTTTGGTTCATCCATCTTTTCAGCTGATCAAAAGGCAGAACAGGAGCATGCGCAGTCTTCTTAATCGCGGTTTGATTTGATTTGCTCAATTGATGATGATGTGCCAGGCCAGCTTCATCAAACCTACAATGCTTAAAGTGAAAAATGCATCAAAAACTACTAACAAAGTGGCTGTGCTAAAAATGCTAATAAAGTGCCTGCAATTATATATATTCTTCTTGTATTCAAAATCATCGCCCACAGTATCAAAAATAAAGTGACATGTCTGTGCTAAATGCAGTGCAAATTATTCCCACAATGTAAATTTAATTCATATAAAATATATATGACAATACCACAATAAAATAAGTTGTGATTGTGAATAAGTTAGGTGCAAGTTTAAGTGTGTAAACTAAACTTTATAACGAAAAGTCCATAACTGAATTCCAGTGTGCAATCTAAGAAGTGCTTGTCACTTGCTGTCAGATGCTTCCTTCTTTCTTCTGTGATCTGCTCAAGTAAAGTGGTGGACTGGATAGCCTCTCTCTCTGCCTCTCACCTTAGTAGCACTGGCACTGCACTGGTTCAAAAAGCTGTCTATATTATTTTCATTATAAGAACTTGTCAGAACATGCTTCCACCACCTGTCCTTCACACTAGTAGTGCTCATTTGCTTTGCTCAAGTCAAGTGCCACTGCCAGTGGCCACTGCAGTGCAGGCACAGCCGCACAGGCAAAGGCAGGCCGCAGGAAGCACAGGCAGAGGCAGGCACAGCTGCACAGGCAGAGGCAGGCCGCAGGAAGCACAGGCACCACCTCAACACAACACTTATGGTCCATGGACCATGGATGGTCGGATAATCATCATAGCCGTCAGTCTCACTCTTCTTGGTTCAAAAAAAGCCACCCATGACCCGTGTGTATATAATATATTAATATTTTATATTGATTATTTGTTTCTCAAGTGGCACATTGCCATGGCAAGGATTAGGCCCTCTCCACGGTCCACCTCACTCACCTCATAGAGAAGAAGATGAGATGACGAAGAAAATGCTCCGAGTCCTGCTCCCGCGTCCGGCCGCCCGCGTCACAACTCCTCTCAGTAAGGGCCCTAAGGGGTGGAGTCTGAGTGACACACAACACGTTTAGAGGCTGAGACCTCGAGCGGGAAGAAGGCAGCATGGCTCCTCCAGTGCGGTCTTAACTTGATGATCATGACAGTGATTCCGCGGGCCGCGGCGCGAGCGAGGCTGTGGGATTGATTGAATTGAGTTGTGCTGCCTACTGCTACACGCTACCTACTACTAAATTGTGAGTCAGTAGATTTTATTTCATTTTTATATATAAAAGCGGTATTGTTGAGCACTACTAGCCACTAGATCTCCTGGCTGTCACTTTGTCACATGTTGGGGAATCACAGCGGCTCGGCTCCTGAAGTGGCGGGTGTCCCCGTCATCCTGCCAGGGCCGCCAAGAAGTTCATCACCTAATCTTAAGTTATTAATATCTTATGAGGAGAGGACCTATGGGATTGAGAATTGAAATAATTAAATATATATGGCTTTTTGAACCAGTGCAGTCAGTGCCACAGTGCCACCCAGACGCTATCCACCAGTGCCACCACCATTAAGTGTGTTGGTTGGTCACTCGAGCACTGAAGGAGGTGGAAGCATCTGACAAGTGAAGTGACACTTTAGATTTGCACACTGGAATTCATTTATGGACTTTTCGTTATAGATAGGTTTACACACTTCAACTTGTTGCACGCACCTGACCTAACTTATTTCATAACTTATTTTATTGTGATTTATTGTCATATTTTATATGAATTGAATTTACTGTTACATTGTGGGAATAATTATTTTCACTGCATTTAGGCTTTAGCACATTCATGTCACTTTATTTTTGATACTGTGTGGAGTGTGGGCAGGGCACTGGGGGCAACAATGATATATCGATTGCACAGGCACTTTATTCGCACAGCCAAGTTGTGTTTGTTAGTAGTTTCTTGATGCACTTTAAGCGCTGTAGCACAATTTATTTGTTTGTTTCATATTTTCTTTTTATTGGAAAGATTTGGTATAGCAGCTTTTATTATACACAGCCTTTATTTTCGTATGCGCTGATTTACAAATGACATTATACACATTTTACCTGCCATCTACTGTTCTGGCAGTGGTAATTTTTTTAAAAGTAACGAGTAACTATGCAGCACAAAAAAAAAAATACTTGAGTAGAAGTATTGAAATCATCGAAAAAATGTAGTGAAGTAAAAGTAGAAGTAGGAGAAAAAAATTCTACTCTAGGAAAGTACAGATACCGCATTTCGGTACTTAAGTACAGTACTTAAGTAGTTCTACTTCGTTACTATACATCTCTGACAAAGCACGGTCCATTAAGACATGGATGAGTGAGTTTAGGGTGGAGAAACCTAACTGGCCTACAGAGAGTCCTGATCTCAACCCAATAGAAAACCTTTGGGATGAATAAGAGCAGAGACTTTGAGCAAGTCCTTCTTTTCTACATCAGTGCTTGGCCTCACGAATGCACTTCTGGAAGAATGGTCAAACATTCCCAGACACACTCCTAAACCTTGTGGACAGCCTTCCCAGAAGAGTTGAAGCTGTGATAGCTGCAAATGGTGGGCCAACTCAATATTGAACCCTACGGACTAAGACTGGGATGCCATTAAAGTTCATGTGCTTGTAAAGGCAGGTGTCTCAATAATGTTGACAATATAGTGTATATGGATGTAAAAACATGTAAACAATGTGAAAGTCAGACTTAAAGTAGAGTTCCACCCTATTTTTATACTTACCTCCATCTTCTCGCTCCGGGTCACCTGAAAAAGAAATGGATAATCGCATATTTTTTTTTTTTTTTACTTACCTCGTAGCGAAGAAAAAATACTTACCTTACTTCCTTCTTCCTCCTTCCTCGGCCGCGGCCCGTCGTCACTTCCTGGCTCTGCAATGATTCCTGGGAGCTGGACGTCATAGCTCCCAGGAATCATTGCGCCTGCACCGGCCCCGACGTCAGTTCCGGGTCGCGCGCGTCATCCCCTTCTAAACAGCTTCTGGGCATGCCCAGAAGCTGTAGAGGGATGACGCGCGCGACCCGGAAGTGACGTCGGGGCCGGCGCAGAGCATCGTGGGACCAAAGAAGGCGGAAGAAGACGCCGAAGAGGATCTCGCTGGCTTCAAGCTGCCCACATCTGAGATGGCAGCGCTGGACAAGACGTTTGCAAGGTAATTATTTGTCCTAACAGGTAAGTGCAACCCGGGACAGATCAGAGGCTAGCCATTGTGGAATGCACTAGCCCTGACTGTCCCGGGGGTATTAAAAAAAAAAAAATCCAGGGTGGAACTCCGCTTTAAGTATACCTCAGAATATATGCTACTTTCCCCTTTAAATGTCACTTATGCATGTCTATACAGTAGCTAAAAATTTAAGAAATCAAAAAAAAAAAAAATTTAAGAAATCCATACTTATGCAGTGGAAATCCTCCACTCCTCCTACTGTAGTCTTTTGGCTGACGTTGGTAAATCAGGCACTTCCACTATACAAATTGACGTATGAAGCTAGAGGCTGCCCTTGAAAATTCCATGAAGTTTGGGATACTTGGGTGAACACTGATCGCACTATATCTCCTAATACATAGACGAAGACGGGATACTATGAATAATAGCGTGACATTCGTTTTGTTATAATACTACGTTAATGGTAGATAACATGTTCCCAGCTTACATGACCCTTGCTGTTATATGTGACTGTCATGATGAATCTTTTACGTTCACTATGTATAATATGCACTGACTGGGCTATTCGTTGTTCTTTCTCTATGTAATACTTTTGATGATATGTTTTGTACTTCTTTGTATGTGTACAATAAAGTTAACCTTTAAAAAAAAAAAAAAAAAAAACATGAAATAGCACAATGAATATCTCAAAACATAGTAATACTTATAATTAAATGGTTAGAAATGTGCCCTTTACCTTTTTCTATGTTGTTTTTATTCATTTGTACCATATTTTGCAACAAAGACGCTATAGTGGCATCCTCCAGCCATGTTCAACAGAGCATCAAAAGTAATTCCACAGTTATCTGTCACTGTCATTTATCTGTGCTGCCTGTGCCATTCAGGTCCCAGGGTACCACTGATCTCCCAAGGGTAAAATCAATGATGGTCATGGTACAAATAAGCATCATTAGATTACACCAAAGTTGTTTTCACCTATATAAGATTAAAAGAGAGCATAGTTAGCTAGAATAGCTTAGAATAAATTACAGCTGCAAAAGGAAAGGGAAAATAGAAGTAACTTTTAAAAAACAGACAATTGAGTCTACTTTATAATTGGTTTTGGTACAGAGATGCAAGTGTAAGAGGGCACTCTCCACCAAAGCAAAGGTTGCTCTTGAAATAAATTACCTAAAATGCATTATTTGGAATAGTCATTCTCAAGTGTTACCCGGCAAATGCAGGAACGGCTGGCTTACTTAAAGGGAAACTATAATAGCTATTTGTGAATTGTTTGTAATTTTGCTTTCAAGAGACCCATTCATTTGCCCATTCAGGTTACATCATATTTCCATCTGACTTTGCAGCAGACGGAAATTTTTAGCTGATCTTGATTGTTCCTATGTGTCATTGCAAAGATATACACGGTGCTGATCAAGCAAACAAATTGTGGGGAAAAATAAGAGTCCCAGTAAAAATATAGAGGCCCTAGATGCAAATAAACCTTTTAGTTTGTTGAGTTTGAAATGTTTATTTTTGTAATAGTATTGGTAACTAATATATATGTAAATTACACTTAATGCCAATATCTATTTATTTTAACTGTTATTACCTAACTTTTTATCATAATAGTATAATTTTCACAGTATTTTAATTGTACTAGATTTGAAGTAAATCTAAATCAATTCACTAAAATCTCATAAAAGCTTTAACATGTTCATGTAAATTCAAAAGTTGTTTTCAATATTCTTAAATCAGCAACTTTTAGTAAAACAATATCTGGTGAGCCTGCCATTGTTCGGTTATATGGTGACAACTCTCTGTCCCTAGCTCCCATCTTTTCAGAATTGACACCCTGTCACGTGAGGCTTTAATGGACTATAAGTGGCCATACTAAAATAAAGTGCACATGCATGGTCCAACATTGTCACCGTTTGAAAGTTAGATTCACAGCTGACCTGAGGCTTCATGTAGCCAGGAAGTGACTGAAAGCTTCTGCACCCAGAATTTTCTTTTACCCTAATGCATACAGTGCATTAGGGTAAAAACCTTCTGCCTTTAGAACCATTTTAGGCATATGTAGAGTTGTATAACAAAACACACCTTGAAAATATTCTATTGTGGACATCTGAAGCCAAAGAAATGTTTCCCTTTTTACTTTGAAAAGACTAAATGGTTAAAACCTCTGCATAGGCATGAACATGGGGTGTGCCGGCTGTGAATGGGCACAACCTAATCACCCAATGCGATGCACATTCCGCCTGCTGCCCATACCTCCATCACAGGGGGTGTATTTCAGGATGGAGACCCGGGGAAGGGGCCGGTAAATATGTAATCTACCATCCCCTTCCTTTTCTGAATGAACACAGTGACTGACCTTTACCAGTCACTCACTGTGTTTATTCATAACCAAAGTATAGTAAACTGTGTCTATTATGCTTTAATTTGTGAATGAACAGGAAGCCGCTCAGCACAGAGCACTTCCCATTCATTCACTCTTCAGTGCAGATGAGACTGCTTAGAAAGGGGCTGGAGAATATCTGTCTCTTTCTCAAAAGTGAGACATCAGGGATCTGTTTAGACCCCTAATATTTCACCAAAGTCCCCCAATGGGGCTCCTAAAACATTGTAAAAAATAATAATAATAATATTGTGAAAAACAATAAAAAAAATAAATCTGTAAAGAAAAACAATTAAATAATAAAAACAGAAAACTTCTGATACTGTCCACTACCCTTTTAACATCTATATGAAAAACGAAAGTGACCAGCTTGGTTGAAAACCATTTGTCCCTTTCTCCCAGCGCCTATGGAGTAGCAATGCCAGAAAATATTCATATATATATCAAAAAATAAAATATAAACATACACCACACTAATTCTTATCACAGAATGAGTAAAACATAAACATATAAAAATGGTTTGTTTTGGCAACATTAGCAGCTACTATAATTAGTCCCAATCATGTTAACATGCCTACATCATCGATAAAGAAATAATGTCTGCATTAGCAGCACTCTTAAAGAAGCAGTACAACTTCTGTGCCTTTAAGAGTCCTTTGCAACTCCTTAGGGGTGGCAGTGATAGTAAACCTTACCCTTTTAACATTGTTCACCACTCTACTGACCAAAGTCCACTGCCTTTCTCACCATCCACTGTTCTACTGACACCAACCTCTGCTCTACTGGCACCGTCCACTGATCTACTGACACCTTCCACTGTGACACCGTCCATGTTTTATATTTATTTACAAGAGTGTGTGTATAATATATATATATATATATATACATACACACACGTATATTTGTGTGTTTAGGCTTTGGGGCGCACACCTATGAACCTCTGTCAGGGTTTTTGTCAATTGGGAAGATTTTGGTCTTGTAGAAACTACAAGAAAATAGGGCAATTTTTTTCTGTGGGGTAAATTTGTAGACCGTTGTTACCAGAAGTTTCAACCCTCATCACTCTATCCAAAACTACATCATAAAAAAAGGTCAGTTTTGGATTTACATTCACTTAAAATATTAACTGTAAAAAATATATGAAAGTAAGAAAGTATTATGGAGGATACAACATTGATTATTTTTGTGTACTATCATTAAAAACAACATTAGAGGTAATCTTAGAGTTCCGTGATCTTGAGAGGACCAATTAACTTGAAGCCCTTGTGATTATAAAATATAGAGACGTCTACTTAAAGAGTTTCATATATAGCAAATCTGTTGCATTTGATTCTAAATTTAAGAACTTTAAATAGCAGTTTTCACAGCTTCATGGCAGAGTGATGGCAGGTCCTTCAAAAGATAGTAGTTTCCAGATGCCTTCCAAAGTCACATACCTCTCTGAAGAAAACAGCAACATATGTGAGAGTGGACTTCATATATGAATCTGTCATTTTCAACCCCAAGACAGATGGTTTGTTTTGCATTCCTACATTGGCCTTATTCAAGGTTTGAAACCTTAACATCCCAAATGAAGTGGCAAGAATCAAGCAGGCTAGCTGCTTTTTATTAATGTGCTCTATTAGTAACCATCATTTAATTTGCATCCATCTTGTAAAATCAGGAAATTAAAGTGAATGGATTTTATTTTAAATACTGTCGACAAAAAGATATGCCCCTGGTGTAGCCTGTTTCTACAAAAGAGAATAAAATAGCTGTCATGGAACTGAAACAGGAACTACTTACCAAGAAAAACAAGAAATCTCCTTGCTAGCTGAACTGAGAGTGCTGAAGTACAAGTGGTGTACTATCTAAAGCAAACTAAAAGCAAATTTTTAGACAGTAGTCATATAGTATATGTAGTGCTCATTTCCATAGGGTCTGCTGAGAATAACACAGGTTCTCCCTTGCTAGTACAGAGGCTGCCAGCCAGAAACACAGATGGATGAACACCGACAATACAGGCTCAGTCTAGGGAGTGTCTTTTGAGAATTTATTGTGGAATTATTTGAAACAGGAGAAGGGTTTAGGGAAAGGTCCAGGATACTTCAAACAATATTAGAATCAATGAGAGGACTAACTTCTTAGCACAACTTCTTATAGTATCAGACAAGCATAAAAGCCCCAAACCCAGGTCCTATGCATAATGTCCTATGAGCTGTCTGCCACCCAGCTTCAATAGTTTACTAGTGAGGCAAAAGATCCTTTTCCAGACCAGGTCTTCAGGGCAGTTCTCTCCAGTAAAAACTTGTCTTTGCCCTCAGCCCAGCACCTGCTAAGACCCAAACTGCAGTTCTTCGGTGCATTTATCTGCCTCCCAGGAGCAGCAGCCCCAGGAGGACTGGAAGAACACTCTCTAGCCAGGCCTTCCAAACATTTACCACCTCCTCACCCACCTTCTGGACTCCCCCTTCCAGGGATTGGGTGAGGCATGACAAATAATCATAACTGAAAATGTGATCCTCCCTCCCTGATATTCTGGAAGCTTCCCAGAAGCAGGTAGGAAAATCAAATACCCAGCTTAAGCCAGCCAAAGATGGCTCGAATCTTGGCCCCTTCAGCAGGAACTGGTCAAGTTTTGAACCATGTATGGGCAAGTTAAATGTACCCAAGTTGATTGGTTGATCAACTTGGGCACAACCAGCCTGCCAGATTTTACACTGTTATAGCGGCTAGCAATAATTACTGTGTTCTCTTGGCGGGAACGGTTTCCCTCCCCCTTCCCCACGGGGAGAACACAACAGCTCCAATGAGAGAAATTCCCCAATTAACACTGACTGTGTTCATGGGGAAATCAAGTAATAGATAGCTTCACTGTAGTCAGTGGAGCAGTGAGCAAACAACTAAATTTAGCCTAACAACCCACCTAGAGGAGGACACTACATATACATCATCTTGTTAAATTTCCATGTACTGTTCATGCAGTATATATCATATAACCATGATTCCTTATCAACTATAAATGGACAAGAATGTTGTCAGGATCAACTGTGATTAGCTGGGACTGCATGGTACATGTTGCCTGTTGCCATGTTGATACGCAAAAAGGGCTCCTCATTTTTCAGCTGGCTAAACATGGTTCGAAATTTTGATCCATGTATGGCAGTTCCCATTGCAACCGGGTGCGTAACTACAGGTGTTGCAGGCTCCCCTGTACACCTGGATAGGAGATAACAGCTACCCCAATGCATTTGAATGAAGGTTGAGTCTGTTGGTGCTAAACAAATAGAGTTTTTTATATGTAAGGCATTCACACTTTTGCGATGTGTTTTTTGCCACGTTTGTTGTGTGACAGCATATGGCAGCCTATTCACTTGAATTGGGTGCCTTATGCACAACAAATGTGCTAAAGTACCTCCTGCACCTTTTTTGGCAGGGAGTTAAGCGTATTTTGGGATGTAACAAAACTTGCTATTGCTACCTGTTTTTGGGGTGCCTTAAAAAAATAATGTGCGTTTGTCATGTTTTTCATGCGTATCAGGGAACGTGGGCAGAAATGCATGTTTCTGCCTGCATTCATGGAACGGGAAGGTGTAAATGCAGCCTTCAGTGGTTGCAGCTTTACTCATTTTCCTTCCTGAGAAAGCATGTTTGGCATGATCCAGATATGTATAGCGAGGAGCACTTCACAATCCAACAACTGTATACAGGCATACCCCATTTTACATACACTCACTTTATGTACACTCGCGAGTACAGACACAGCTTGGTCAGCTTGACATGGCACTGCACCCTGTCTAACATTGGCGTCTATGGGAAATCTTGGTCAGCTTGACATGGCACTGCTCCTGAACCATAAGTGACAGGGACACAAAACCTAGAGAGCACTGAGAGGACTACAACATATCCTATTTTGTGGCTGGCCAGCTTGCCTAGGTAATCTATCATGTCAGTCCTGGGTCCCCTTAATGTGCTCCCCAAGTTTTGTGTGCTTGTCACTTATGGTTTGGGAGCAGTGCCATGTCAAGCTGACCAATATTTCCCATAGAGTTATTGTATTTACATGCATTGAGAAGTGAAAAAAGGTATTGCTTCACTTTAAGTACATTTTCATTTTACATACATGCCCTGGTCCCATTGTGTACTTAAAAGTGGGGTATGCCTGTAATCAACGAAATCCGTTGAAAGTGATTCTAGGTTTTTAGACATCTTTGTTTAGTGAGGTTGCATGGCTAGGAATCATGTGAAAAGAGACTTCAGTGCTACCAAAAGTCAGAAACTGTCTGTAGTTAACTATCACCCATTAAGTGCCGGTTCACACTATAGCGTGTGCGGCGATCGCATGTAATATCGGAGCGCACTGCTCCTTCATTACATGCGATCGGATGTGCAGTGCGCATTCAGCCATACACTTTGTATGGCTAAATTCGCACTGCACCCGCACAAAAGTCGCATGAGGCAGTGGTTCACACTTGTGCGATCCGATCCTGTGCGAACTGTCAGATCGCACTGCGATATGCGATCAAACTGGGAGTGTCGTTAACATTTCATTGACACCCCCAGCGTATCGTATATGGCAGTGTGAACTGCCAGATGTGCGTTTGCGATGCGGGAACAGGCTGCAAATTCGCAGCCTTCCCGCATCGCACAAGTGTGACCCGGCACTAAAGGGATATTGAGTGCACTTTCTGGTCTTAGTACAATTGTAAATGTCCCTTGTTTTCAAATTACTTAACATTGTAGGCAATTCACTTTGATTTTTCTTGCTGCCTGCAGTTTTTATGGGGTGGGGGTGGGTGACTGTAGTAATTGATTGTAGTGTATTATACTCTGAGATGCTATTGTAAAATAGTTTTGGTTGTCTTTTGTGACTCTGAATGCAATAGTCTTCAGCATCTCTGAAATGTTCCAAAAAATTCTAGGAAATACACTATAATAACAAAAGTATTGGGAGACCCGCCTTTACACGCACATGAACTTTAATGGCGTCCCAGTCTTAGTCCGTAGAGTTCAATATTGAGTAGGCCCACCAACTCTTCTGGGAAGGCTGTCCGCAAGGTTTAAGAGTTTGTCTGTGGGAAAGTTTGACTGTTCTTGCAGAACTTGGGGAAGTGATCAGTATTTTTTAATTTTTTTTACAATGCGATTGCTTATAAAAGTGATGATCACTGTTCTAAGCAATCATTTTTATGAACGGAATTAATTCATTGATAGCCATTTATTATGTACAATTGTGATAGCTGTAATTGGCCACAGCTATTACATGGTACAGATGTATAGTACCATGTAATATCAGCATAGTGACTGGCCCGGTCTGTACCATATGATCACCGTGACCAATCACAGAGATCATTACAACAGTACACAATTATTAGCTGTGAATGAAAGCCATTCATTGTGTACAACTGTCATGTGATCGCTGTAAATGGTCATAGCTATCACATGGTACCGGGGATAGCCAAGTACAATGATCTGTCACCGGCTATGCCCGGTGTGTGACAGATCGCGCTGTAGCGTGGCCCCTAGGGTGCACATGAGGCGAGTGACTGGGAAGATGTCATATGACATCCAACCAGAACAGCAATGCTCCTGCTCAGCTGTCATTTGAATATAGGCCGGGAGGGAAACAGTCAAACAACTTTCAGTAAATATAGCTTTCTAACTTATCTTTGCCTGGTTTGACTTTACTTGAGGACAAACATAAATGGGTACATGCAGAAGGAGTTATTTCCATTGCCAGTCACTACAGTACTAGTATCTACAATCTACATGCATAAAGCAGCCAGCCAGTTGGGAAGCTGTGGTGACTTGGCATAGGTGACGGAAGGCCCCAGTAGTGAAGGAACTTGTGTGCTTAGGTTCTTTCCTTAGCAATCGGTACCCCACTCTTGGTCTGAATTGTGGTATGGCCTGGAGGTCATGGAAGATGGAGTAAGGTCTCTGGGAAACAGCAAGCACCGGTTATCTGAAGAATTGAGCTTTCTGAGGTTCAACTCTAATCACAGGTGGAGTAAAGTGTTAGTGGATGTAAACCCTCACATATACCCAGTGAAGTGATCAGCCTCAGATGATACACAGTAGGGATGAGCTTCGAGTTTGAGTCGAGGCTAAGTTCAACTCGAACATCAGTCGTTCGATCGTTTGTCGAATGACGAACAAATGTGCTTCTTCGCGGGAAATTTAAGATTCCTATAATGCACTGCACGTGCGCAGCGTGTGCAGCACGTTATGTGATTGGCCAAAGAATGCACCCTGACCTCATGCTTTGGCCAATCAAATGATCTCTGCCATGATTGGACTAAAGGCAGGCTGCTTTTAGCCAATCATGGCTCAGGGGCCAAGTACACTCCCCACACTACATAAAGGCTGCTCGCGCAGCCGCAGCGTGTAGTGTCATTGTACGGCACGCGTGTGAGGCAGGGAGAGAGTAGCTTTTTTTGGAGTTTGTCAGACAGTGCAGAGACATTCCTAGCAGTGTAGGGAGGACAAGATATGTGTTTCAGGCAGGGAGAGATTTCTTTCTTTACATCAGATATATGTGAGAGTATTGTTCATTGGTCAGTTGTGGAAAATTCTATAAGCATCACAGACCTATAGGATTATAGATCACATCAGATATCAGTCAGAGTATTGTTCATTGGTCAGTTGTGGAAAATTCTATAAGCATCGCAGACCTATAGGATTATAGATCACATCAGATATCAGTCAGAGTATTGTTCATTGGTCAGTTGTGGAAAATTCTATAAGCATCGCAGACCTATAGGATTATAGATCACATCAGATATCAGTCAGAGTATTGCTTATTGGTCAGTTGTGGAAAATTCTATAAGCATCACAGACCTATAGGATTATAGATCACATCAGATATCAGTTAGAGTATTGTTCATCGGTCAGTTGTGAAAAATTCTATAAGCATCACGGACCTATAGTATTATAGATCACATCAGATATCAGTCAGAGTATTGTTCATTGGTCAGTTGTGGAAAATTCCATAAGCATCACAGACCTATAGGACTATAGATCACATAAGATATCAGTCAGAGTATTGTTCATTGGTAAGTTGTGGAAAATTCTATAAGCATCACAGACCTAAAGGATTATAGATCACATCAGATATCAGTCAGAGTATTGTTCATTGGTCAGTTGTGGAAAATTCTATAAGCATCACAAATCATCCATCTATAGGATTATAGATTACATCAGATATCAGTGAGAGTATTGTTCATCGGTCACTTGGGTACATCCTCTAAGCAGCACAGATCATCTATAGGGCTATAGATTACATCATATCAGGTCATTGAGTATCTATTGGTCAGTTAACTATACCCTATATTGATCTGTATGAACATCATGTCCGAAAGGCCGACAAGGAGAGGCCGACGCCTACAGGCCACAAAAAGAGGGCAAGCAGCCTCTGTGTCCATTGTGAAAAGTGGTGGTCACAGTCGACATAGTACATCCTCTGCAGGCGGGGCACGCCCGTCCTTTATTTCCGGTGCTGCCCGTGCTATTCAGCCACAACATGTGGAAGAGTTGGTGGAGTGGATCAATAAACCGTCCTCATCCTCTGACACCCATGCTCACAGTAGTTTGCCTTCCACCGCAGCTGCCAAAGCGGCCTGTTCCACAGGCTCCTTCTCCACAGCTACTCCTTCAGTTGCCCCACCATCATGCACAGAGGAGTCCCCTAAATGATTCGATCATAGTGTCAGTGACATGCTGCTGGAGGATGCGCAGCAATTTGACAGCTGTGATATTGATTCCCAGGTTGATGAAGGGAATAACGTGTGCCTAGAGAGAGGGGGTGACAATGACGGACAAGAAATCAGCAGTCATGTTGCCACAGCTGAAGCATATTGCCAAATGTGCTCCAGTGATGAGGAGGGAGGGTATGAGGAGGTCACTGACTGTACTTGGGTGCCTTACAGGATAGAGGAGGAGGAGGATGCACAACTCCAACGAAGCAGGATGTGCTCCAGGCGTCACCCTAGCAGTAGCCAACCTATTACGTCACAGCACAGAGCTCCACAGGTGCAGGGGGCTGCAAAATCCCTGCGGACTCTAAAAAGTTCATTAGTGTGGCCTTTTTCAGCATCTGTGCAGTAGACCGCAGCGCTGCTGTTTGCAACATCTGTCTAAAGCGGATTAAGCGTGGCGAGAACACCAGCCGCTTGGGCACCACATGCTTGGCAAGGCATATATAACGACCTGCCATGCAGTCCGTTGGCAACAGCACCTGAAAGAGGCACCAGGTCAAAACAAGCATACATCACCTTGCTCCTCATCTGTGATCTCTAACCCTACTATACCTCATGCCTTCTCAAATACCAGCATTGAAAGGGATGATGGTATAGCAATGAGTCGCACAGAGACTTGCACCCAATCTGCTAGCAGTACTCCACCGCTTGATTTGAGCAGCAGGCAAATTTCACTATCCCAGTTTTTAAACCGTAGCAAGAAATACTGTCCCAGCCAACCACACATGCACAGCGTCGTAACGCTAGCTTGGCCAAATTGCTAGCATTACAGTTGCTGCCTTTTCATCTGGTAGACTCGACTCCATTTCGCAAATTTGTGGAATGTCCTGCATGCCAGTGGCAGGTCCCAAAAAGGCATTTCTTTTCGTGTAAGGCCATTCCAGCTCTCTGCCATCATGTGGAAGGTAGTGTTTTGGCCTAGTTGGACAAAGCAATCAGCAGGAAGGTGCACATTACTGCTGACTCTTGGTCCAGCAGGCATGGACAGGGACGTCCATGCCTGGGTAACTCTGCTGGCAGCTGGGAAGGATGCAGGACTGGATCGTGTTGCAACTTGTTTTGCCACCATGCCTCCAAAAAGCTGCTGCTTGTTTTGCCACATCTGGTTAATTCACCACTTCCTCCTCCTCCATGTCCTCTTCTGCTTAATTATCCTCTGAAGCAGCAGTGCTCCCTAAGCGTTCAAGGGGCTACGCAAGCAGTCAGGCAAAAAGATGCCATGCTGTGCTTCAGTTGTTCTGTCTAGGGGATAGGAGTCACACTGGGGCAGAGATTCTGTCAGCTCTGCAGGGGGGCAGGCTCAGAGATGGTTGACGCCATGACAGCTTGAGCCAGGAATGGTTGTATGCGACAATGGCACCAACCTTCTCTCTGCCCTCTGACAGGGACACTTGACACATGTTCCATGCTTGGCACATGTTCTGAATCTGGTGGTGCAGCGTTTCTTGAGCAGATACCCGGGCTTCCAAGATCTCCTGAGGCAGGCCAGAAAAGTCTGTGGCCATTTCCACAGTTCGTTCAATGCCAGTGCTCGCTTATCTGACATTCAACGGGAATTTAACCTGCCCACCAACTGCCTCATTTGTGACATGCCCACCAGGTGGAACTCAACGTTGACAATGCTGCAGCAACTGCACATGCAGCCGAGGGCCAAAAATCAGTACCTGTGCGAGTATGGCACAAGGACAGGGTTAGGGGAGCTTGGCATCTTTTCACCACGCCAGTGGCTTTTAATTACGGATGCATGCATCATCCTGTCACCATTTGAGGAGGCCACAAGGATGGTAAGCCGAGACGATGCATGCATTAGTGACACTATCCCACTAGTCTACCTGCTGGAGCACTTGCTGCGTGGAATCATGGCCAGGGCAATTGGGGTAGAACAGCGGCAGGAAGAGGATGACTTACTTTCCCCACATGACCCCCTTTATGCAGATATCATTCCTGCAGGGCGGAGGAGGGGGATTTCGGCAGCATGGATGTAGAGGATAGCATACAGCAGTCTTCAAGGGATGGTTTTGATTCCCCAGAAACCCCAGGAGTTGCACGTGGTTGGGGAGAGGTTGCTCCTAAAGACAATGTCATCCTTAGTGACCCAAAGGACTCAGAAGCTCATGCCTCCTCCAACTTACGATGCATGGGCTCCCATATTCTGCAAAGCCTGCCAAAGGACCCGAGGATTCGTGCTATTAAGAAGAGGGATAATTACTGGTTGGCAACCCTTCTTGTTCCACGTTACAAGGGTAAAGTTGCAGAGTTCATCCTGCCTTCGCAGAGGGAGCAGAGGATGAAACATCTTGAGGAGGCCTTAAAAAATAATTTGTGTACCACCTTTCCAGACACTGGGAGGTCAACATTCTCTGGACATGTTTCTGAGGCATCGTTCAGCCAAAGGAGGAGCGGTGGAGAAGGCAGCCGACTGACCGATGCCTTTAAACAGTTCTTTTGTCCTCAGCATCACCCAGGGCCGTTAGGTTTAAGCAACCATCGGCAGCGTCTCCATCATATGATACATGATTATCTAGGTGCAAGAGCAGACTTGGAGACCTTTCAAGCTGAGCATCCACTGGCTTACTGGGTCTTGAGGATGGACCACTGGCCAGAACTTGCTCAATATGCAATGGAGCTACTGGCCTGTCCTGCTTCCAGCGTGCTTTCTGAACTGACGTTCAGTGCTGGAGATTTTATGACGGACAAAAGAGTGCGTCTGTCCACAGACTCTGTTGACCAGCTGACTTTTATCAAAATGAACCAGTCCTGGATCAACAAGAGCTATTAAGCCCCAGATGCTGATGTAACTGATTGAATTTGCTAGGGGTCTGCCATCCCTTGAAGACTACATATGTTGCCTATCCTATTCCTCTACCTTGATTATGCTTGCTTCCAACAATGTTTTTGGTTTAGGTCACTACCAACCCCCAAGGCCTAATTTTTCTGCACTTGTATGATAGGTGCATACAATTTAAATGTCGTATGTCATTTTTAACAGCAGGCCCTGTCCCTCTGCCCTGCTAATTGTGAGGGGTTAAGGTGTTCAGGCACCACCTACAACAAAGGCCCAATTTTTGGCACCTGTATAGCTCATGCAATTTCAAATTTGTATGGGATTCTTACCAGAAGGTCCTGTTCCTGCACCCAGCAAGAGTAACTGTGAGGGCTTAGTTACGGTGTTCAGACACCACCAATAGCAAAGGCCCAATTTTTGGCACCTGTATAGCACATGCAATTTCAAATTTGTATGGAATTCTTACCAGCAGGTCCCGTTCCTGCACCCAGCAAGAGTAACTGTGAGGGCTTGGTTACGGTGTTCAGGCACCACCAACAGCAAAGGCCCAATTTTTGGCACCTGTATAGCACATGCAATTTCAAATTTGCATGGAATTCTTTCCAGCAGGTCCCGTTCCTGCACACAGCAAGGGTAACTGCGAGGGCTTGGTTACGGTGTTCAGGCACCACCTACAGCAAAGGCCCAATTTTTGCCACCTGTGTAGAACATGCAATTTCAAATTTGCATGGAATTCTTACCTGCAGGTCCCGTTCCTGCACCCAGTAAGAGTAACTGCGAGCGATTGGTTACGGTGTTCAGGCACCACCTACAGCAAAGGCCCAATTTTTGGCACCTGTGTAGCACATGCAATTTCAAATTTGTATGGAATTCTTACCAGCAGGTCCCGTTCCTGCACCCAGCAAGAGTAACTGCGGGGGCTTAGTTTCGGTGTTCAGGCACCAACTAAAGCAAAGGCCCAATTTTTGGAACCTGTGTAGCACATGCAATTTCAAATTTGTATGGAATTCTTACCAGCAGGTCCTGTTCCTGCACCCAGCAAGAGTAAATGCGAAGGCTTGGTTACGGTGTTCATGCACCACCAATAGCAAAAGCACAATATTTGGCACCTGTATGATAAGTACATGTGATTTGAAATTTGTATGGATTTTTTAGCAGCAGGGCCCGTTCCTGCGCCCAGCAAGAGTAACTGTGAGGGGTTACAGTGTTCAGGCACCACCAACAACCAAGGCCCAATTTTAATGCACCCTATGACAAATACATGCGATTTGAAATTTGGATGTATATTTTTATATGACATTTTTTGCTTTAGAAATGTCAGTATTGCTGCAGCAGGCTACATACATCGTAGAGATGAACTACTTTACAGGCACATTCAGGGGACCCCCAGGCACGATATTTGAAGGAATTTTCATTTTTATAGTTTCACCTTAAGCCTCATTAAAATCAGTAAATCGGTGCTCCTTTAAAAACGATCATTTTTAAAAACTTTTTTTTTCATTGCTACATGTTCCCCAGGTCAGAACCCGGACCCCCATACACTTTTTTGGGGCAATAACTTGCAGTTAAGCCTTCAAAATGAGGTTGTTTGATTTTCGAGGTTTGAGTCCCATAGACTTCAATGGGGTTTGTTTATTCGAACTAACCTTTCCTCTGTTCGCCGTGTTCTGGTGCAAACCAAAACTGGGGGGGGGTGTTCGGCTCATCACTAATACACAGAGATAAAACAAATCTCCCTACATAAGTTTTACCTGTATATGTGCTGTCTTCAGCTTTCTATTCTGTTTAAAAAGTGCACATCCTGTTAGATTTTTCTCTTCCTAAATAACCTGTGGGAGGGAAGTTTGGACATATACTGTGAGGCAGCTGATTGCAGGAAAGGCACCCACACCCTCTCAACATAGGCAGAAACATGAAGAGCTGTGCTGTGAATAGACCAGCTGTCTGCTAATATATTTTTATGCATCCACCCGACACAAAATTCAGCCTGGTTCTATCTCAGTGGACGGAGAACTTGTCAGAATTTATCATTCTATCTATTCTTATCATAACAGAAGAACAGAGCAGGAGAAATCCACGGGACTTAGGGCTTTGAAGAGAGATACGTAAACACTACAGATAGATGTGCCCAGGTCAAATTTCATAAATGGGGTTTACATCCACTTGTAGACCCCCCCCCCCCAAAAAAATTAAGAGCCAGCAGCTACAAATATTGTGGCTGCTGACTTTTAATAAAAAGACATTTAAAGAATCCAGCGCTGTACTCACCCGGGCTAGTTCTTTGCCAGTCTTCAGGTTCCCTGCGCCCCCATGCTAACTGTGGGAAACCGGCAATAACTTCTTACCACTGTGCATGCACAGGCCATGCTGCGCTGTCTAAATAGTCCCACAGCCTTCTGGGACCTGTGTTTGGACTTCGGGCAGAGGGGGGGTCAAACATCCTCTCCAATCGCCTAGGTGATCTGGACAGTGGGAGCAGGTACCTGTCAAAACTAGGTACCCACAAAAAAAATTGTCCAAAAGTTGAAGAGGAGGGCGGATGAAGCAGAAAAGCTGATCTTTCCCCTTTTGCGTGAGGTGACTGGTAGTTTAGAAATGGTGCAAGAAGGGAGAGATGTGTCATAGGAACTAATATCTGTCATGTACAGTGCATAAAGTTGCAAGTACTGTGCCACGGAATCCAAGACATAAACTACTGTCTGAGTGGAGAAATGTTGCTCATTACGGAGAGTGCCCTCTTAACGCCATACCCGTGTTTTGACATTTGCCTCTTGTCACACTCCTCCCCATCCCCATGAGTTCACCATACATATGATGCTGGAGAACCCACATTATACATACAGTATATTCCACAGCACAAGTCAAAAATAGTGTTTGTTTACTAAGTCAGGGGTTGCAGTTTTAGGCTCAAAACAAAAATTTATTAAATTGCAGTTTATCAATTCTTGGTGCAGAGGCTGCATTCGTTTTCTTCTTTTTTTTTTTAGGCTTTTTCTTTTTTCCATTTTTTTTACCTGGTAATCTAGCCAGTAAGTCTGTTGTTTTTCAACTTACTTTAACAGAACAAATTGTATAGACAAAGTAGCACTAAGAGGGTAGAGACAAATTGTTTACCACTGACAATACTTACAATGACCTGCTTTTATTCATAAATGTAAAACCTTTATCCCAAAAGAAAAAAAAACTGTTTGATATAATTGCCTATAAAGTATTAGCTGGTGTTCAGCTTTAATTTGTTATTCAGGTCCATCTAAGCCCCCTTTCACACTTGTGTGACCTAAAAGTCGTGATTTTGCCATGATTTTACCGCAATTTTGATGCAATTTTGACTGGACTTGAAGCAATGCCTATGTCTTTGGACCTCAAAACACATTAAAATTGTCCCAAAGTAGTGCAGGGACTACTTTGAAGTTACACAGATATGAACGGTACTCATTGGACATCATAGAGTACGACTTGTCATGCGACTTTGCAGTCCCAAATCGCAGGACAAGTCGCACAAGTGTTAAAGGGGCCTAAATTTTCTAGTCTAAAACTACCGTCTTTCCCAGACTGACAATGCTGCTGTCCAAAGATGTTTGTCTGGATCACCAGGAGAAGTAAAGGAAAAAACTTAAAAAAAAAAAAAAAGAAAACAAATACAGCCATCACTTCTAAGGATTGGTAAAATAAAATATGATACATTATTGTTTTTAGGTTTGACACTGATCTAATAATGATCAGGTTCAGTATAATGTAAACTGACTTTTCAGAGTAATTACTAATTGAATTGTTGTGCAAGGGAGAAAGAAATCTTTTGCCAATTCAATCCCCATTATAGGTCTTAATTAACTGATTGTAATGAAGGTAATTAATCTATACAATCCCCTGACTGGTGGATATTTTCATTTTTTTTTTTACTTTGTAAATTCAATGTTTATGGGGATTTTCTATGATTTTGAAATTGTAAGACATCATTTTAGGATTGTGAAAGGGGAATCTGTGGTGGTAGAGAGCTAAAAGGCAGTAGGATAAACTGGCTGACAGTATATGCTCTTTGAAGATCACTTACCTGTACACACAGGATGTTTTTTTTTTTGTTCAACCCAGCGAGTTTATTGAAAAAAAAAAAAAAACCTGCGGAGGTCGCTATACTAACTCTAATATTAGTACACCAATCTACCCACTGTGCCTTTTTGTCCTTACAGGGGGACTGCTCCCCCCCCCCCCCCCCCCGCGCCAGAAGACACTGGTCAGCTCTCGCAGCCATTGGAAGCGCTGATTGGATGCTAGTCTGCTGTTGGTTTTCCAGCTCGCTTGTTTGACAGAAGAGATTGGGTTCTTCGGAAGAGGAGCTGTACACGCGATCTGAAATTCGGCCGGCAACTACCAAACCAATCGTTTTTGAACGATTTTCAGCCCGTGTGTACCCAGCTTAACTCTACTCTCTTCAGCCCCAATTAGGGCAGCTACCTCTAGTTTATATGGACATGAAACAGAAAACACTACAGCACAAATATGCATGAGCTGCTTTCCAGGAATATAATTATCAATTATTGCACTGAATTTAAAACTTGTGAGTGAACATCACTGAAAGCAGCGCAGGTATGAGCGTATCAAACACATATACGCTATATTACTAAAAGTATTGGGACACCTTCATTTATGTGCACATGAACTTTAATGGCATCGCAGTCTTAGTCTGTAGGGTTCAATATTGAGTTGGCTCACCCTTTGCAGCGATAACAGCATCAACTCTTCTGGGAAGGCTGTTCACAAGGTTTAGGAGTGTGTCTATGGGAATGTTTGCCCATTCTTCCAGAAGCACATTTGTGAGGTTAGGCATTGATGTTGGAGAGAAGGTCTGGCTCTCAGTCTCCACTCTAATTCATCCCAAAGGTGTTCTTGCGGGTTGAGGTCAGGCCAGTGAAGTTCCTACACCCCAAACTCACACATCCATGTCTTTATGGACCTTGGAACAAGAAGGAGCCATCCCCAAACTGTTCCCACAATGTTGGGAGCATGAAATTGTCCAAAATGTCTTGGTATGCTAATGCCTTAAGAGTTCCCTTTACTGGAACTAGGGGGCCAAGCAGTGGCGGCTGGTGCTCAAAATTTTTGGGGGGGCGCAAAAAGAAAAATGTAATAGGTATTGCTTCACGCCAAAAAACGCAGTAAAAAAATTGCGTGACTTTGAAGCTGTGCCCCCTTCAATGCAATGAACACTGTGCTGTGCCCCCTTCAATGCAATAAACACTGTGCTGTGCCCCCTTCAATGCAATGAACACTGTGCTGTGCCCCCTTCAATGCAATGAACACTGTGCTGTGCCCCCTTCAATGCAATGAACACTGTGCTGTGCCCCCTTCAATGCAATGAACACTGTGCTGTGCCCCCTTCAATGCAATGAACACTGTGCTGTGCCCTCTTTAATGCAATGAACACTGTGCTGTGCCCCCTTCAATGCAATAAACACTGTGCTGTGCCCCCTTCAATGCAATAAACACTGTGCTGTGCCCCCTTCAATGCAATAAACACTGTGCTGTGCCCCCTTCAATGCAATGAACACTGTGCTGTGCCCCCACAATGCAGAGTTCAGCGTGCATGCCCCTTTCAATGCAGAGCGCCACAGCATTGTCCCCAATCACTGCAGAGCGCCACAGCATTGTCCCCAATGATTGCAGAGTGCCCACAGCATTGTCCCCCAATGATTGCAGAGTGCCACAGCATTGTACCCCAATGATTGCAGAGTGCCCACAGCATTGTACCCCAATGATTGCAGAGTGCCACAGAATTGTACCCCAATGATTGCAGAGTGCCCACAGCATTGTACCCCAATGATTGCAGAGTGCCACAGAATTGTACCCCAATGATTGCAGAGCGCCACAGCATTGTCCCCCAATGATTGCAGAGTGCCCACAGCATTGTACCCCAATGATTGCAGAGTGCCACAGAATTGTACCCCAATGATTGCAGAGTGCCACAGCATTGTACCCCAATGATTGCAGAGTGCCCACAGCATTGTACCCCGATGATTGCAGAGTGACACAGCATTGTACCCCAATAAATGCAGAGTGCCCACAGCATTGTACCCCAATGATTGCACAGTGCCCACAGCATTGTACCCCAATGATTGCAGAGTGCCACAGAATTGTACCCCAATGATTGCAGAGTGCCACAGAATTGTACCCCAATGATTGCAGAGTGCCGCAGCATTGTACCCCAATGATTGCAGAGTGCCACAGAATTGTACCCCAATGATTGCAGAGTGCCAGAGAATTGTACTCCAATGATTGCAGAGTGCCACAGAATTGTACCCCAATGATTGCAGAGTGCCACAGAATTGTACCCCAATGATTGCAGAGTGCCACAGCATTGTACCCCAATGATTGCAGAGTGCCACAGAATTGTACCCTAATGATTGCAGAGTGCCACAGCATTGTACCCCAATGATTGCAGAGTGCCACAGCATTGTACCCCAATGATTGCAGAGTGCCCACAGCATTGTACCCCAATAAATGCAGAGTGCCCACAGCATTGTACCCCAATGATTGCAGAGTGCCACAGCATTGTACCCCAATAAATGCAGAGCGCCACAGCATTGTACCCCAATGATTGCAGAGTGCCCACAGCATTGTCCCCCAATAAATGCAGAGTGCCCACAGCATTGTCCCCCAATGATTGCAGAGTGCCACAGCATTGTACCCCAATAAATGCAGAGCGCCACAGCATTGTACCCCAATAAATGCAGAGTGCCCACAGCATTGTACCCCAATGATTGCAGAGTGCCACAGCATTGTATCCCAATAAATGCAGAGCGCCACAGCATTGTACCCAAATAAATGCAGAGTGCCCACAGCATTGTACCCCAATACATGCAGAGTGCCCATAGCATTGTACCCCAATAAATGCAGAGTGCCACAGCATTGTACCCCAATACATGCAGAGTGCCCATAGCATTGTACCCCAATAAATGCAGAGTGCCACAGCATTGTCCCCCAATAAATGCAGAGTGCCCACAGCATTGTACCCCAATAAATGCAGAGTGCCCACAGCATTGTACCCCAATAAATGCAGAGTGCCCACAGCATTGTCCCCCAATAAATGCAGAGCGCCACAGCATTGTACCCCAATAAATGCAGAGTGCCCACAGCATTGTACCCCAATAAATGCAGAGTGCCCACAGCATTGTACCCCAATCAATGCAGAGACCAGCGTGCGTGCTCCCTTCAATTTAATGCACTTACCTGGCGGCGGCGGGTTCTTCCCTCCTCGATCCAGTCCGTCCTCTCTGCGGCGGCGGCGGCGGCGGGAAGGAGAGCGGCTTCTCCCTCGTCCTCCGAGTGGCGGTGACGGTGAGTGACTGACTCACGCACCGGCACCGCCCCCATTGTGACGTCAGGGATCGGATGTCCTGGATGATGATTGGTCCAGGCTGGAGACTGGACCAATCACAGCCAGGATATCCGAAAGTGGGGGTGTCCAATCGCAAGGACTTGCGATCGGGTTACGCCCCCCAGAAGGCTGCCGATCGGCGCCTCTTCTGGGACGTAACCCCACCCCCTCCCCCCCCAGCCACCACTTCCATTACAGAGCCCGGCGAACCCAATTTTTTTTTTTTGTAAAACTTTATTTGTTCACATTGTCATTTTTTTTCTTTTTTTTTTTCTTTTTTTTAGGGGTAGGGGGGCGGCACCACTGGGGCCAAGCCTAACCCCTGAAAAACAACCCTACACCATAATCCCCCCTCCACCAAATGATTTGGACAAGTGCACAAAGCAAGGTCCATAAAGACATGGATGACTGAGTTTGGGGTAGAGGAACTTGACTGGCCTGCACAGAGTCATGACCTCACTGTCACTATGGTAACACTGCACTGTTAAAAAAATGGAGAAAAAAAAAGTTTAAAAAAATTGAAAAAAATGTTTTAAATTAATTTCTCTTACATACTGTCATCAGTCAGTATCCCCAGATCACTGCCACACCAGTCACAGTTTAATTTTTTTAAAAATAATTGTGACAAAAAATTACAACTTCAAATAACTCACCATGCCTCTTTTTAAATAGCTCAAATACTGTCTACTTTACAAAAAGGGGTCATTTGGGGGGTATTTGTACTGTCCTGGCAATTTAGAGCCTTGAGAAATGAGATAAACAGTCAGTACATCAGGATTTATCAATTTTCAGATATATATACCATAGTTTGTAGACTTTCCTACAGACTAAATTTTACACACTGATTTTGGTTATATTTCCCAAAGAAGTGTAACAAAATACATTCTGGTCTAAATTTATGAAGAAGGATTATTTGCAAACGTTTCTACAAGAAACAAAAAAAAATGTGTGCTTTTTTCTAAATTTTGGGTATTTTTTTTAGTTTATATAGCACAAAAAATACAGTGGTGAATAAATACCACCAAAGAAAGATCTGTCTAAAAAAAAAAAAAAAAAAAATTTCATTTGGATACTGTGTTGCATGACTGAGTAATTGTCATTTAAAGTGTGACAGTGCTGAAAGCTGAAAATTGGCCTGGGCAGGAGGGGGTAAAAGTGCCTGGTATTGATTAAATATCATAAGCTCGTTAAAGTTAGCTTCTTCACATACATTCTATTCCTTTTACAAAATGCTAGTGCCTCCTGGTGCCCCTGCCCATTGAGGTTGTCATACCTTTGAATTGTAAAAAGCGAGGTCATAGAGCAATTGTGAAAGTCCATGAGTCCATGTCCTGGAAATCCAACTGGGTTCCAACCAAGGGTGAACACAAAGGCAAAGTAATTGTTATACACGTGGAGCAACCCCCATCTCAAGACCACCTTCATCTCAAGACCCCCTCCTTTTATCTACTTGCCCCCAGCAGAGGGCGATACTACCAAAAAGCCTGGAAAAACAGCATAGTTATCCCCTGACTCCCCGGGGGCAGCATAACTAAAAGTGCAAAAACGAATACAGATAAGGCTTAACAAAAAAAAAAAACTTTACATAACAACCAGCTAGTAGGCGACTGCCCACACACTCTTAACTCAAAGGGCTTCTAATACAAATCACCAGTATGAATGCTTTCCCTTCTTTAAATTCTGCATATCACT
The DNA here is from genome assembly GCF_965119305.1 of Pelophylax lessonae. Lineage (NCBI taxonomy): Eukaryota > Metazoa > Chordata > Amphibia > Anura > Ranidae > Pelophylax > Pelophylax lessonae. The sequence goes on along the minus strand of NC_138769.1, from coordinate 340,099,186 downwards.
ATTTAGTGGTTGACAAGTTATTTTTCAGAGATATCAGCTATTTTCAGCTAATGAAGACTTATTAGTAGTTCACAGCTGTATTTTAAATTGAGCAATAAAAAAAACAACTGCATAAAGGTCTGCCAAATCTAAAAAGTGTTGTCATTCCACTTTTGCTAAATAAGGATGAAACACAGGGATGGTTGGATATGATGCACATTACTGTATCAATCATTTAACAGGCAGAACAGATTCTTGTACATATGTTCAACTGCTTAGTTGAGCTTATTGAAAGTTATTGCTTGGAACAGACGTCCAGCAAAAGAAGTGAGTCGGTCAACGGTAAGGAAATTTAAACACGCTTCGGACAAACATACTGTAAATCTACACTCATAAAAAAAGTTACAAAACACAAAAAGGAAAAAAATAAATAGGTGGGTGGAGTCGATAGACCACTTTGTCTTTTGCTACTGTAACTCTTCTGTCTTTTAAGCAAGTGCTGGGTTGTACTTCTTATGCGTAGTCATTATGTTTTGTTTCAGACATGACTTGCTCCACCTTTATAATGTCAATGGTCTCACACATTGTATAGATAGATAGATGGACCATAAACATTCTGTGTTTTTCAAAGTTAAGGTATGTGAAAATTTGCTAGAGGGCAGCATTGTGACTAAGTGGTTAGCAATCTTTTCTTCAAGTGCTGGAGTCCCGGATTTCATTACCTCAAAATTTAAGTTCACTTACTCTAGATTTCCTACATCAATCTAAAAATACATTGATTATTTAGCATTTTGGTACTGCCATTTAATACCACTTGTGGGCGGGGTCTACTGCGCCCGCGCTCATTAATGCCTGGGCCAAGTAACTTACTACACACTGTAACCTGTATATTGCATTAGGTGTGACATGCTGAGCCTGCGCCCACTCCACCAATCCAACGTACCTCTGTTACTTCACTCCCCGTATGTTGTGGAAATTGCATATTTAACAGTGGCACACTAAATGATACCTTTTCTTTTAATGAGATTTCGAAGGAAGTTTGGCCAAGCCTAACCCCCTTCCCTTCAAAGTCACTGTGCAAACAATGGATAAACAGCTCTTTTGTCCTCAGGACAAATGGTGTTGGTTTGGGGGGATGGTATATTCCTTAATCACAAGTCTAAATGACTGCTCAAAGCTGCAAGTTTGCAGTCTCAAACGAAACATCCATGAAGGGAGTACTGCTGACTTCTCTCTGCCATGTGCTTAGAAAGAAAACGGGACTCCATGGCTACAAACTTCTTTTAGCTAAGTATATTTCCTTTATCTTTATCTGTATCTGCTAGTCTTGTATTATGCTCCTAAATATTGTAATAATTTTGTATGTACAGATTGTTTTTGCATAGTAAAGCACATTTACACACCACAAAGGTCTAAGTTTCCTTGGTTGTACCGCAAAGTAACCGCGCTAGAAACGCACGCAAAACATTTGGGGGCTCGTCCGCGATTTGCGCTATAAATTCAACTGAAACAGACCTGTTTTCTGTGGTGTGTTGTGTAGCTTGTGCTAAAAAAAAAAAAAAAATGCTGCGTAAGCTGTTTAGGAAAAGCAAGACTGCAGAGGTTTCTGGTGTCCAGAAGGAAATGTGCAGTTTACCTATCTGGGCCAGAGACAATGAGTGGGAGTCTCTTGCTAAAGAATTTGCAAAGTATGCTTCTCCTTTGAATAAGACTTGGGGTGATAAAATCTCAGATCATTTTGTAGATTTTAGCCTTAAGGGGTTGGATTTAAGTAAAGCAGAGAAGAGGACAGTTTCCACAGTGGGCTGGTATTTTCCTAATGCTCTCTATACAGAATCACAGAGAAGGGAGAAGGCAGAAGCAGAAGTTAAGTTATTGAAAGACCAGCTAGCAGTTGCTTCAGAGTGTGTGCGTTCAACTGCTAGTAGAGCTGATGATTTGCAAGAGCGGTGTGCAGCCCTCATGACCAAATCAATTAATGCCTTAAGGAAAAGAAAGGGACGTAAACCTGTTAGTAAAGCCAGGGTACGTGCCATTGTCACATCCCAAAACTGGGATTGTGAGGATGTCTCCTCCAATGATAGTGAGGATGAGGAGATAGAATTTGATGTTTCTGATGATGATCATCCAATGGGAAAGAAAAAGTGTGCCAGACCTCTCATTACTAAGCATAGGAAAAGGCAACATGATAGAGAGGATATGGCAGATGGGGAGGTGCATTATCGCAACTCCAGAGATGTTGAATTTGAAGAAGTCAGGGAGTTTACACAAACTGAACTCCATGAGCTGGCAAAACAATACAAACAAAGGTCCGGGGAACCCCTATTGAGTTGGCTCTTACGTTTGTGGGATGAAGGGGCGGACAGTGTTGTTTTGTTAGGCAAGGAAGCAGTGGCTTTGGGAGTGTTAACCCATGATCCACAATTGCGTCAGGCCATGCGAAAAGCCCGAGAGTTTAGTGTGAACTCTTAGACCTCGTGAGAGATGGTATAGTCCGAGTGTACGCTAATCCTAGTGACCTGGAAAATACCTACTCGTGGAGAACATTAGGAGAAGGTATTTCCAGGTTACGTGAGATGGGTTGTATAACCGGATTAAATACATTTCCAGAATGGATGGGTCCAGATATGGAACCCTTCACGTCTGCTCTGCGCTCTAAGCTAATGAAGTCTGCACCATTTAATCTCAGGGCTCCTTTATTGTCTTTGCTGGGAGGCCTGGGTTTAAACAGCAAAATTCATGAAGCAACAACCCTTTTAAGCCAGTTGGGGGAGCTAGAGGAGACTAAAACAAAACCTGTCAGGGCAGTAGATAAGGTCAGACAGGCAGAGAACAGGCTGAAAAGGACTTTTAAAGAGAAGAAAGGGAATGTGGGAGAGAAGACAGGAGGTGAAGAGAAAACCAGGCTAGTTATCTCTAGGAAACAAATGTGGGTGGACCTATTAAAGGCAGGAGTACCTAAAAGTGAGATAGATGGCATCTCTACTGCAGAAATTTTGAAGCGGTGGAAACATTTAGTGGGAAAAACTGTCAGGGTTAGAAACACTACTCCTAGTGAAGATAACATCAGCCTAGATTTAGAGACAACAGAACAGACCCCTCCTGTTAGTCCTAAACCCATTCCCAAAGCTGAACATGAACCCAAACCCAAATCCCTTTATCCTGGGGAGGAGTTAGAGAGAATTAGAAAAGGGGATTGGGAGGTTCCTTATTCTTTATGAAGGGAAGGTGGGTCTCCTGTAATAGCAATGAGAACAGTGACAGCAGGAGACCGACGCCCATATGCACCTGTCACTGTATGGTGGGGGAAGTCGTCTCCTCCTACACATGTCATGGCTTTAGTGGATACTGGAGCTGAAGTTACACTTTTGCAAGGAGATCCTTCCCATTACAAAGGAGAAGTGATTTATGTAGAAGGTTTGGGAGGGCAAACCACACCAGCAGTTAGGACACGGGTGAAATTGGCTATTGGCAAGGGACCAGGATTTTGGACAAATGTTTTGGTATCAGAGTTACCTGAAAATATTCTTGGGATGGATGTACTTCAAGGTCAGTCTATTCAGACTGAACAAGGTACATTCACATTCGGGTATCCTGATAAAACGTATCTGGTCAGGGCGGTGAAGGCTGTGGTCAGAGGTCATGCAAAATGGACCCCTGTCTTTATTCCTCCACCAGAGAAGCCAGTCTGTCTCAAGCAATACAGACTTCCTGGAGGCCACAAAGAAATTGGGGAGACTATTCATGAACTGTTAAGAGTAGGGATCCTTAGACCTGCTGTAAGTCCATTCTCATCTCCGGTGTTCCCAGTAAAGAAACCTGATGGGACATATAGAATGACTGTGGATTACAGAGGTCTAAACAAAGTGGCACCTCCATTTAAGTCAGCTGTACCTGATATGATCTCAATCATTGAGAAAATTGCTAAAGAGGCAGGAGAATATCATGCTGTGATAGACCTGGCTAATAGTGTTGAGCGAACACGGACTGTATTATTCGTGTTCGTACCGAATAATTGGATTTTTTGTACCCGAACACGGACACGGACACTTTACTGTATGTTCGGGTAAAAATCCGTGTTCGGTCGTTTTATTTCCGGGTTTTGCATGCTTTGGCGCTCTTTTCATGGCGGGCTTTCAACAGCCAATCAACAATCGTTTAACTGGTGTGCCTTAAGCCATCCCAGCCATGCCTGCAAATGTCTCAGTAGCTGTGATTGGCCGTCTGAAGCATGTGACCAAGTCTTTATAAGTTCGAGGCAGCCGCAGCGGCGTCATTATGCTGCTTAGATTCAGGGACAGAGCACACATCAACGTGCTGGCTGCTGATTAGGGAAAGATAGGCAGGAAAAAACCATTTGTGTCCGGATAGAATTGAGGGACAGGTCGGAGTGTTTAGGCAGGGCGAGTTGTAGGCATTTTAGGGATAGAGTCTGCTGAATTATATAGGGTCAGTGTCTTCTACAAACTACAATCGATATTGCTGTGTGGGGGGTGGGGTGAATCTGCACTCAATCCTGATCTACGATCTCTTCTCAATCCTGTTAGGGACAGAGTCTGCTGAATTTTAGGGAAACTGTGTTCTACAAACTACAATCGATATTGCTGTGTGGTGTGGGATTGGAGATAGGCAGGTGTCAGTGATCCACATCCATTTTTCTGTGTGTGAGCTGCAGTGAACACAATCTTTTTGGGCTGCAGTGAACACAATCTTTTTGGGCTGCAGTGAACACAATCTTTTTGGGCTGCAGTGAACACAATCTTTTTGGGCTGCAGTGAACACAATCTTTTTGGGGTGCAGTGAACAAAATCTTTTTGGGGTGCAGTGAACACAATCCTTTTTGGTGTGCAGTGAACACAATCTTTGTGGGGTGCAGTGAACAAAATCCTTTGTGGGGTGCAGTGAACACAATCTTTTTGGGGTGCAGTGAACAAAATCCTTTTTGGGGTGCAGTGAACAACATCCTTTTTGGGGTGCAGTGAACACAATCTTTTTGGGGTGCAGTGAACAAAATCCTTTGTGGGGTGCAGTGAACACAATCTTTTTGGGGTGCAGTGAACACAATCTTTTTGGGGTGGAGTGAACAACATCCTTTTTGGGGTGCAGTGAACAAAATCCTTTTTGGGGTGCAGTGAACAAAATCATTTTTGGGGTGCAGTGAACACAATCTTTTTGGGGTGCAGTGAACACAATCTTTGTGGGGTGCAGTGAACACAATCTTTTTGGGGTGGAGTGAACAACATCCTTTTTGGGGTGCAGTGAACAACATCCTTTTTGGGGTGCAGTGAACACAATCTTTTTGGGGTGCAGTGAACACAATCTTTGTGGGGTACAGTGAACAGAATCTTTGTGGGGTGCAGTGAACACAATCTTTGGGGGGTACAGTGAACACAATCTTTGTGAGGTGCAGTGAACACAATCTTTGTGGGGTGCAGTGAACACAATCATTGTGGGGTGCAGTGAACTCAATCTTTGTGGGGTACAGTGAACACAATCTCATACTGAAGGTTTGAGGGTGCTGCCTGTTCCATACTCCCCCTACTCCTCATCTAGCCTTTTAGGGGTACAAACAATAGTAATTGGGGCCTAGTGTGGTTGTGTACGTGTGATATACATACACTTTTTTGGGATCATATTTTCTATTCCGCTATTTAATCAAAAACCTTTGGGGATCAGTTAAATTGGGGGATAGTCTGTGTTGGTACGTGTGAGAGAGATCCACCTTTCCAAGTTGTTGGGGTTCATCTCATACTTCTGAAGGTTTGAGGGTGCTGCCTGTTCCATACTCCCCCTACTCCTAGCCTTTTAGGGGTACAAACAATAGTAATTGGGGCCTAGTGTGGTTGTGTACGTGTGATATACATACACTTTTTGGGATCATATTTTCTATTCCGCTATTTAATCAAAAACCTTTGGGGATCAGTTAAATTGGGGGATAGTCTGTGTTGGTACGTGTGAGAGAGATCCACCTTTCCAAGTTGTTGGGGTTCATCTCATACTTCTGAAGGTTTGAGGGTGCTGCCTGTTCCATACTCCCCCTACTCCTAGCCTTTTAGGGGTACAAACAATAGTAATTGGGGCCTAGTGTGGTTGTGTACGTGTGATATACATACACTTTTTTGGGATCATATTTTCTATTCCGCTATTTAATCAAAAACCTTTGGGGATCAGTTAAATTGGGGGATAGTCTGTGTTGGTACGTGTGAGAGAGATCCACCTTTCCAAGTTGTTGGGGTTCATCTCATACTTCTGAAGGTTTGAGGGTGCTGCCTGTTCCATACTCCCCCTACTCCTAGCCTTTTAGGGGTACAAACAATAGTAATTGGGGCCTAGTGTGGTTGTGTACGTGTGATATACATACACTTTTTTGGGATCATATTTTCTATTCCGCTATTTAATCAAAAACCTTTGGGGATCAGTTAAATTGGGGGATAGTCTGTGTTGGTACGTGTGAGAGAGATCCACCTTTCCAAGTTGTTGGGGTTCATCTCATACTTCTGAAGGTTTGAGGGTGCTGCCTGTTCCATACTCCCCCTACTCCTAGCCTTTTAGGGGTACAAACAATAGTAATTGGGGCCTAGTGTGGTTGTGTACGTGTGATATACATACACTTTTTTGGGATCATATTTTCTATTCCGCTATTTAATCAAAAACCTTTGGGGATCAGTTAAATTGGGGGATAGTCTGTGTTGGTACGTGTGAGAGAGATCCACCTTTCCAAGTTGTTGAGGTTCATCTCATACTTCTGAAGGTTTGAGGGTGCTGCCTGTTCCATACTCCCCCTACTCCTAGCCTTTTAGGGGTACAAACAATAGTAATTGGGGCCTAGTGTGGTTGTGTACGTGTGATATACATACACTTTTTTGGGATCATATTTTCTATTCCGCTATTTAATCAAAAACCTTTGGGGATCAGTTAAATTGGGGGATAGTCTGTGTTGGTACGTGTGAGAGAGATCCACCTTTCCAAGTTGTTGGGGTTCATCTCATACTTCTGAAGGTTTGAGGGTGCTGCCTGTTCCATACTCCCCCTACTCCTAGCCTTTTAGGGGTACAAACAATAGTAATTGGGGCCTAGTGTGGTTGTGTACGTGTGATATACATACACTTTTTTGGGATCATATTTTCTATTCCGCTATTTAATCAAAAACCTTTGGGGATCAGTTAAATTGGGGGATAGTCTGTGTTGGTACGTGTGAGAGAGATCCACCTTTCCAAGTTGTTGAGGTTCATCTCATACTTCTGAAGGTTTGAGGGTGCTGCCTGTTCCATACTCCCCCTACTCCTAGCCTTTTAGGGGTACAAACAATAGTAATTGGGGCCTAGTGTGGTTGTGTACGTGTGATATACATACACTTTTTTGGGATCATATTTTCTATTCCGCTATTTAATCAAAAACCTTTGGGGATCAGTTAAATTGGGGGATAGTCTGTGTTGGTACGTGTGAGAGAGATCCACCTTTCCAAGTTGTTGGGGTTCATCTCATACTTCTGAAGGTTTGAGGGTGCTGCCTGTTCCATACTCCCCCTACTCCTAGCCTTTTAGGGGTACAAACAATAGTAATTGGGGCCTAGTGTGGTTGTGTACGTGTGATATACATACACTTTTTTGGGATCATATTTTCTATTCCGCTATTTAATCAAAAACCTTTGGGGATCAGTTAAATTGGGGGATAGTCTGTGTTGGTACGTGTGAGAGAGATCCACCTTTCCAAGTTGTTGGGGTTCATCTCATACTTCTGAAGGTTTGAGGGTGCTGCCTGTTCCATACTCCCCCTACTCCTAGCCTTTTAGGGGTACAAACAATAGTAATTGGGGCCTAGTGTGGTTGTGTACGTGTGATATACATACACTTTTTTGGGATCATATTTTCTATTCCGCTATTTAATCAAAAACCTTTGGGGATCAGTTAAATTGGGGGATAGTCTGTGTTGGTACGTGTGAGAGAGATCCACCTTTCCAAGTTGTTGGGGTTCATCTCATACTTCTGAAGGTTTGAGGGTGCTGCCTGTTCCATACTCCCCCTACTCCTAGCCTTTTAGGGGTACAAACAATAGTAATTGGGGCCTAGTGTGGTTGTGTACGTGTGATATACATACACTTTTTTGGGATCATATTTTCTATTCCGCTATTTAATCAAAAACCTTTGGGGATCAGTTAAATTGGGGGATAGTCTGTGTTGGTACGTGTGAGAGAGATCCACCTTTCCAAGTTGTTGGGGTTCATCTCATACTTCTGAAGGTTTGAGGGTGCTGCCTGTTCCATACTCCCCCTACTCCTAGCCTTTTAGGGGTACAAACAATAGTAATTGGGGCCTAGTGTGGTTGTGTACGTGTGATATACATACACTTTTTTGGGATCATATTTTCTATTCCGCTATTTAATCAAAAACCTTTGGGGATCAGTTAAATTGGGGGATAGTCTGTGTTGGTACGTGTGAGAGAGATCCACCTTTCCAAGTTGTTGGGGTTCATCTCATACTTCTGAAGGTTTGAGGGTGCTGCCTGTTCCATACTCCCCCTACTCCTAGCCTTTTAGGGGTACAAACAATAGTAATTGGGGCCTAGTGTGGTTGTGTACGTGTGATATACATACACTTTTTTGGGATCATATTTTCTATTCCGCTATTTAATCAAAAACCTTTGGGGATCAGTTAAATTGGGGGATAGTCTGTGTTGGTACGTGTGAGAGAGATCCACCTTTCCAAGTTGTTGAGGTTCATCTCATACTTCTGAAGGTTTGAGGGTGCTGCCTGTTCCATACTCCCCCTACTCCTAGCCTTTTAGGGGTACAAACAATAGTAATTGGGGCCTAGTGTGGTTGTGTACGTGTGATATACATACACTTTTTTGGGATCATATTTTCTATTCCGCTATTTAATCAAAAACCTTTGGGGATCAGTTAAATTGGGGGATAGTCTGTGTTGGTACGTGTGAGAGAGATCCACCTTTCCAAGTTGTTGGGGTTCATCTCATACTTCTGAAGGTTTGAGGGTGCTGCCTGTTCCATACTCCCCCTACTCCTAGCCTTTTAGGGGTACAAACAATAGTAATTGGGGCCTAGTGTGGTTGTGTACGTGTGATATACATACACTTTTTTGGGATCATATTTTCTATTCCGCTATTTAATCAAAAACCTTTGGGGATCAGTTAAATTGGGGGATAGTCTGTGTTGGTACGTGTGAGAGAGATCCACCTTTCCAAGTTGTTGAGGTTCATCTCATACTTCTGAAGGTTTGAGGGTGCTGCCTGTTCCATACTCCCCCTACTCCTAGCCTTTTAGGGGTACAAACAATAGTAATTGGGGCCTAGTGTGTTTGTGTACGTGTGATATACATACACTTTTTTGGGATCATATTTTCTATTCCGCTATTTAATCAAAAACCTTTGGGGATCAGTTAAATTGGGGGATAGTCTGTGTTGGTACGTGTGAGAGAGATCCACCTTTCCAAGTTGTTGGGGTTCATCTCATACTTCTGAAGGTTTGAGGGTGCTGCCTGTTCCATACTCCCCCTACTCCTAGCCTTTTAGGGGTACAAACAATAGTAATTGGGGCCTAGTGTGGTTGTGTACGTGTGATATACATACACTTTTTTGGGATCATATTTTCTATTCCGCTATTTAATCAAAAACCTTTGGGGATCAGTTAAATTGGGGGATAGTCTGTGTTGGTACGTGTGAGAGAGATCCACCTTTCCAAGTTGTTGGGGTTCATCTCATACTTCTGAAGGTTTGAGGGTGCTGCCTGTTCCATACTCCCCCTACTCCTAGCCTTTTAGGGGTACAAACAATAGTAATTGGGGCCTAGTGTGGTTGTGTACGTGTGATATACATACACTTTTTTGGGATCATATTTTCTATTCCGCTATTTAATCAAAAACCTTTGGGGATCAGTTAAATTGGGGGATAGTCTGTGTTGGTACGTGTGAGAGAGATCCACCTTTCCAAGTTGTTGGGGTTCATCTCATACTTCTGAAGGTTTGAGGGTGCTGCCTGTTCCATACCCCCCCTACTCCTCATCTAGCCTTTTAGGGGTACAAACAATAGTAATTGGGGCCTAGTGTGGTTGTGTACGTGCGAGATACATACACTTTTTTTGATCATATTTCCTATTCCGCTATTCAATAAAAACCTTTGAGGATCAATTGAATTGCGGGATAGTCTGTGTCGGTACGTGTGAGAGAGATCCACCTTTCCAAGTTGTTGGGGTTCATCTCATACTTCTGAAGGTTTGAGGGTGCTGCCTGTTCCATACCCCCCCTACTCCTCATCTAGCCTTTTAGGGGTACAAACAATAGTAATTGGGGCCTAGTGTGGTTGTGTACGTGCGAGATACATACACTTTTTTTGATCATATTTCCTATTCCGCTATTCAATAAAAACCTTTGAGGATCAATTGAATTGCGGGATAGTCTGTGTCGGTACGTGTGAGAGAGATCCACCTTTCCAAGTTGTTGGGGTTCATCTCATACTTCTGAAGGTTTGAGGGTGCTGCCTGTTCCATACTCCCCCTACTCCTCATCTAGCCTTTTAGGGGTACAAACAATAGTAATTGGGGCCTAGTGTGGTTGTGTACGTGTGATATACATACACTTTTTTTGGATCATATTTTCTATTCCGCTATTCAATAAAAACCTTTCTAGGGCAAGATCTTAAATTACAGAAATATGAGGAGACCGTCAAATAAGGGCCGTGGCCTGGGTCGTGGTGCTGCTGGTAGAGCTCCTGTTGCAAGGAGAGGACATGGTCGATCTGTGCCAGCTACACGCACAAGTGAAACACCTTCCTCAAGTGTGAGTAGGCGACAGAACCTGCATCAGTATTTGGTAGGGCATCAAACGCCCCTAGAAGTGATGAGGCCAGAACAAGTTGAGGCGATAGTAGATTGGTTTGCTGCTGACAGTGCCTCCAGTTCCTTCACATTGTCTCCCACCCAGTCTACTGCAGAAAGGTCAGAGTTGGCACCTGCAGCCAATGTCCAACCGTCTTTCACCTCACCCCCTTGCAAATCAGGCCAGCAGTCTGAGCCCCAAGCCATACAGCAGTCTCTTATTCTTTTTGAGGACTCTGTCAGCAGGGTTTCCCAGGGCCATCCACCTAGCCCTGCCCCAGAAGTGGAAGAGATTGAGTGCAGCGATGCCCAACCACTTATTTCTCAAGATGAGTACATGCAAGGATCATCGCAGCACGTCTCCGATGATGACGAAACGCAGGTGCCAACTGCTGCGGCGTTCAGCATTGTGGAGACCGACAAGGAGGGCAGGGGTGAAGACTGGGTGGAAGATGATGTGGAGGACGATGAGGTCCTCGACCCCACATGGAATGAACGTCATGCAGGTGAACTGAGTAGTTTGGAGGAAGAGGCGGTGGTCGCACAGAGCCACCAGCACAGCAGAAGAGGGAGCAGGGTGCAGAAGCGGAGCGGCCGTGCCCTAGACACTACGCCCGCTACTGCCCAACGCAGCAAGGGAACGAGCGCACCAAAGTCAGCTCAAAGGAGTTCTCTAGCGTGGAAGTTCTTTAGAAAATGTGCTGATGACAGGACACGAGTGGTTTGCACCCTGTGCAATCAGAGCTTGAAGCGAGGCATGAACCTTCTCAACCTGAGCACAACCTGCATGATCAGGCATCTAAGTGCAAAGCACGAGCTGCAGTGGAGTACACACCTTCAAAACCAAGAAACGTCTCTGGCTCATCCTGCTTCCTCTTCTGCTGCAGTCTCGGCCGCTCCAGCCACATCTGTAGTGATACCGGCACCTGCCACCCCGCAAACAGACGATCTGTCAGCAACACCACCACCTGGGTCACCAACAACCATCTCCACAATGTCCCGTGGAAGCGTTCAGCTTTCCATCTCCCAAACACTTGAGAGGAAGAGGAAGTACCCCCCTACCCACCCGCGATCCCTGGCCCTGAATGCCAGCATTTCAAAATTATTGGCCTTTGAAATGCTGTCATTCCGTCTGGTGGAGACGCACAGTTTTAAAAACCTTATGTCGGTGGCTGTCCCACAGTACGTCGTGCCCAGCCGCCACTACTTTTCCAGGCAAGCCATCCCTTCCCTGCACAACCAAGTGGGGGAAAAAATCAGGTGTGCACTGCGCAACGCCATCTGTGCCAAGGTCCACCTAACTACGGATACGTGGACCAGTAAGCACGGTCAGGGGCGTTATATCTCCCTAACGGCACACTGGGTAAATGCAGTGGCGGATGGGCCTGAGGCGGATAGCAATTTGGCGCATGTCCTTCCACCACCGAGGATTGCAGGGCGCTTCAGTTTGCCTCCTGTTCCTAACTCCTCCTACTCCGCTTCCTCATCCTCTACCGCCTCCTCATCCGGACAGCGTAACACCTTCACCACCAACTTCAGCACGGCCAGGGGTAAACGACAGCAGGCAGTTTTACAACTTGCCTGTTTGGGGGACAAACCACACACCGCGCAGGAGTTGTGGAGGAGCATGGAACAGCAGACAAATGAGTGGTTGCTGCCAGCGAGCCTCAAGCCCGGCCTGGTGGTGTGCGATAACGGGCGAAATCTCATAGCAGCTCTGGGCCTAGCCGGTTTGACGCACATCCCTTGCCTGGCGCATGTGCTGAATTTGGTGGTGCAGAGGTTCCTTAAAAACTACCCCGATATGTCAGAGCTGCTGCAGAAAGTGCGGGCCGTTTGTGCGCACTTTCGGCGTTCTCACCCTGCTGCTGCTCGCCTGGCAGCGCTGCAGCGTAACTTCGGCCTTCCCGCTCACCGCCTCATATGTGACGTGCCCACAAGGTGGAACTCCACCTTGCACATGCTGGAAAGACTGTGCGAGCAGCAGCAGGCCATAGTGGAGTTTCAGCTGCAGCACGCACGCGTGAGTCGCTCTGCGGAACAGCACCACTTCACCACCAATAACTGGGCCTCCATGCGAGACCTGTGTGCCTTGTTGCGCTGTTTTGAGTACTCCACCAACATGGCCAGTGGCAATGACGCCGTTCTCAGCTTAACTATCCCACTTCTATGCCTCCTTGAAAAAACAATTCGGGCGATGATGGAAGAGGATGTGGCACAGGATGAGGAGGAGGAGGAGGATGAAGAGGTAACATTTCCAAGGCTTTCAGGGCAGTCATTCGCAAGGGGCTCCGAGGGTGGGTTCCTGCACACGCAAACGCCAGGGACGCAATTGTCCAGCAGGGGCACAGTTCTGGAGGATGAGGAGGATGAGGAGGAGGAGGAGCTGGAGGAGGAGATGGAACCATGTTCACAGCAGGGTGGCACCCAGGCCAGCTCATGGCCATCACTGGTGCGTGGCTGGGGGGATACAGAGGACACGGACCATACACCTCCCACAGAGGACAGCCTTTCGTTGCCTCTGGGCAGCCTGGCACACATGAGCGATTACATGCTGCAGTGTCTCCACAACGACCGCCGAGTTGCCCACATTCTAACTTGTGCTGATTACTGGGTGGCCACGCTGCTGGATCCCCGTTACAAGGACAACGTACCGTCCTTAATTCACTCACTGGAGCGCGATCGCAAGATGCGCGAGTACAAGCGCACGCTGGTAGACGCCATGCTGCTGGCATTCCCATCTGACAGCGGGGCCACAGTGGAAGCACAAGGCAGAGGAGGAGGAGGAGGAGGTCGCCAACGCAACCAGGGCACCGCCAGCACCTCAGAAGGCAGGGTTAGCATGGCCGAAATGTGGAAAAGCTTTGTCAGCACGCCACAACAAACAGCAGCACCAGCAGCTCAGATGGAACGTCTTAGCAGGAGGCAGCATTTTACCAACATGGTGGAGCAGTATGTGTGCACACGCCTACATGTAGTGAATGACGGGTCTGCCCCCTTCAACTTCTGGGTCTCCAAATTGGGCACATGGCCTGAGCTTGCCCTTTACGCCTTGGAGGTGCTGGCGTGCCCTGCAGCCAGTGTATTATCTGAACGGGTATTTAGCACGGCTGGGGGCGTTATAACAGACAAGCGCAGCCGCCTGTCCAGAGACAATGTGGACAAGCTCACGTTCATTAAAATGAACCAGGCATGGATCCCACGGGACTTTTCCGTACCTTATGCAGAATAGCAATGGATACCGACCTTACCCACCCATTGTTCCATTTTTGCTCTTTCTCACTCTTTTGGGGTGTACCCTCATTTAAAATTTGTGAAAAGAAGCAGTGTTGGCTACCTCGTCCTCCTCCTCAGGGCCAGATTAATGTAGGGGCTATTGGAGCTGCAGCTCCAGGCCCCTACCTTTTATATAGGCCCCGGGTTGGCCATATTCACTGTTACCGCTCTTCTGTCACTTGTAAACACAGAAGTCTGGCTTCTATGCTCGCTTCCCCAGGCAGCACCCTCAGAACCTCCCCACACAGCGTGAAGGCCGGACAAGGAGGGACAGTTGGCGATGCATGGATGTGTTTATGGGCTTCAGAGACAGCATCCCATGTTGAATTAGGCATGCATGGCTGCACCCTTCCTCCTCTGGGTGCATGGCAAGGCACGGCCCTAAGGCCCTTCAAAATCCTCAGCACCAAGCCCATGATGCTGTTAATCCGGCCCTGGTCCTCCTCCACCGCCGCTTCCACCTACACCGCCCATAGGTGTGCGCAGCCTATTGCATTAAGGTGTGCACCCCAAAGTTGAAATACACATGCATGTGTTTGCCAGCAGGGAGAGTAATGTATCGGGGCCATGTACCTGTAGGCAAGGAGAAATAGAGCAGAGCAGGTCCCAGGGAGATCTTTCCCATCTCCTCACTGGCAATGCTATGTGCCCTAGGTGATTAGGGTGTGCCCAGGCACACCCAGCACACCCTGTGCGCACGCCTATGTCACCGCCACATCCACCACCACCTCAACCTCCCTCCTACTCCATATGGGCCTCGTCCTTCAGAGATGAAGAAGAACATTGTTTTATTTTTCTGTTTTTTTTTGTTGTTTTAAGTTATTTCCCTATCCACATTTGTTTGCAGAGCACTTGCCATGCTCTTAATTACGTTTTGCTGCCATTTGCAGCACTCTAGCCCTTTCCTTTGGTGTTTTAGAGCCATTTTAGTGCCTTAAAGTTCGGGTCCCCATTGACTTCAATGGGGTTCGGTGTCCGGGAAAAGTTCGGTAAAAGTCCGGGACACGGACCCGGACTTTTTTTTAAAGTTCGGCCGAACCCGTCGAACACGGACATCTAGGTGTCCGCTCAACCCTACTGGCTAATGCTTTCTTTTCGATTCCAATAGACCCAGAGTGTCAGAACCAGTTTTCCTTTGTGTGGAATGGCCGCCAGTACACTTTCACTGTCCTTCCTCAAGAATACCTTCATTCTCCAACGATTTGTCATGGACTGATTGCCCGAGATTTAAGCACCCTAAATCTGAAAGTCGCTGTGTTTCACTACATTGATGACATCATGATCTCTGGAACAAAGGAAGATGTAACTGAAGCACTGCACCTGCTGATACAGCACATGGAGAACAGAGGGTGGGCTATCAACAGAGACAAAGTCCAAGGACCTGCCACAGAGGTGAAATTCCTGGGAATGATGTGGACTGGGCCACAGAGGAAAATTCCAGAGACAGTTGTGCAAACTATCCAGGCATTGTTGCCACCTACTACCAAAAAGGAGGCGCAGAAGTTCATTGGAGTTGTGGGATTCTGGAGATCATTCATCCCACATCTTGGACTGATTCTGAGGCCTATATACAATGTCACAAGAAAAAAGACTGAGTTCACATGGGGTTCAGAGCAGTGGACCTCATTCCTGGCTGCTAAAGAAGCCATTTTGCAGCATCAAGGATTGGGACCTGTGAGACAAGGAGTGCAATTTCAGCTGGATGTAGTTGAGCAGGATGGTACAATATCTTGGAGTCTGTGGCAGCCAAATGAAAAGAAGGGACTGAGAGCAATACCAATTGGATTTTGGTCCAAACAACTTACAGGGGCACAGAAGAGATATACGCCCCTAGAGAAGTACCTGTTTGGGGCCTACACAGCACTTCAACACGTAGAGACCATTACAGGAAAGGACACAGTCACTATCCATACTGCATTGCCAATAGCAGGATGGGTGAGAGATGATGGACTGACCACTAGGGCAGCTGTAGCCCAGAACCAAACACTGATGAAATGGAAGTGGTACCTTCAAGAAAGAGGGGGTATTGCAGCTGGGGATGTCAGAGACATTTCAAAACAGTTAGCTGGGCTTGTCACTTTTACCAGCACCCATACAGAAGAAGAAATTCCTGTGCTGCAGTCATCCCCTATTCACGAGGCTCCACCCTTTGAGTCTCTGTCAGATAAGTTGAAGGAGTCAGCATGGTTCACTGATGGTTCAGCCATAGTCACCTCGTCTGGTCGTAAATGGACAGCAGCAGCCTACAACCCGAGTACAGACACAGTCCTGCAGGAGACCGGAATTGGAGGGTCCAGTCAGTATGCAGAGTTGAAAGCTGTAGTGATGACTCTTCAGGAGGATCTTTCTTCCCATGTCACCATCTACACTGACAGCTGGGCGGTCTTTAAAGGACTGACAACTTGGATGCCCATGTTGAAGTCCAATGAATGGTTGATTCATGGAAAGGTGGTGTGGGGAGGCAAGGAAGTCTGGGACTTCATCTGGAAGGAAGCTCACTCCCGCACCATAAAAGTGGGGCATGTTGATGCACATGTGCCCCTGGTCCCAGACTTTGAGAACTATAACCGAGTGGCAGATGAAATTGCCAAGGTGAATGCAGTTGTGCCAATTGATCCTGTCTTGATGAACTTGGCCAACTGGGCCCACAAGCAATCTGGACATTTGGGGCAAAAAGCCACATATGAATGGGCACAGCAAAGAGGATTGCCCATATCAATGGACATGATAAGGACTGCAATAGGCAACTGTACAGTGTGTGGAGAAGTGCGACAATGGCCATTGCAAAAGTACTCCACCGGGTCGATTAAGAGGGGAGAGAGGCCTGCAGAGATTTGGCAGATTGACTTCATCGGTCCCCTGCCCCGGGGAAACAATGGACTGAGGTATTGTTGCACTGCAGTGGACACCAATTCAGGACTTTTGTTTGTTCATCCTTGCAAACGCGCAGATCAAGCCGCAACACTTCAACTGCTACAGAAAATTGTTGTTGCGTATGGCTGTCCCAAACAAGTCCAAAGTGATAATGGCTCACACTTCACCGGATCAACTGTACAGCAATGGGCCAAAGATTCTGGAGTTTACTGGTTGTGTCACATCCCATACCATCCACAGGCAGCTGGTTTGATTGAAAGATACAATGGGCTATTGAAGGACCAGACGCAAACTTACACCCACATGTACACTAAGGGGGTGGGATCGGGTCCTCACACAGGCAGTCATGTTGTTAAATTCTAGGCCACTAGCCAAAAGCACACCATATGAAAGGATGGTTGGGGCTGGGGTGCAGATTCCACAGCTAGAGTGCAGAGTTCAGTATTTACACAAGGTTCCTGAAAGAACAGGGTTTAACAGATACCAAGTTACTGCTTCCCATGACATAGAAACCAAGAGTGAAGTATCTAAAGCTGAAGCCTATCTAGGAATGAGAGGGAATCTGGCAGGAAGGTTTGAAGTTATATTTGCATTGGCAAATGAGCTACAGGACAGTGGCTGGGACTCTGATTGGTTAGTGGATACTTCCCAGCAAGAGTGGAAGGTGAGGCTCTATAATATCAAACCTTCCAAAAATAAACAGCAGTGATCTTCTGGGAAATATCAGTATATTTCCTCTCCTCCCTATTGATGTTCTTTGGGAGGGTCAGAAGTGGATACAGGCAGGTGGAAAAGTGTTGGTCAGAGATCCAGGCAAGAAGTCAGTTAGAGGAGAGATTGTAGCTGAAGGGCCGGGATCTACTGTATATGTATTACTAGAAGGAACAGATAATCCGCTTTGTTTTCCACTCCACAGGCTGTCTCCGATAAGACCAGAGAAAGTGGTTACATGATGGACAGAATGATGGAAGGCCGCAAGGGCTATGGAGAGCAAGGCCTTTTGATGTATTACAAGCCTGGACTTGTCTTCTAAAGAACGTTAGATTGGACTTTTCTAATGAACTTTTAGCCAAAGACTGAAATACCTTCATAGTTATAGGAGGGGGTTGTATTTTAGTTAGTTCCCCCATTGTGTTTTATTTAAGATAAACCAGGGGGTGGGAGAATTATTAGATGTCTTTATGTAAAGTTGGAGGCATTATGTCATTTGTGAGCACATTTACATACCACAAAGGTCTAAGTTTCCTTGGTTGTACCGCAAAGTAACCGCGCTAGAAACGCACGCAAAACACCGTAACAGAATGGGGTTTTGCCAAGCACTTAGCAATGACCCTATGGGTGTGCTCACTTAACTCTATCTTTCCAATGCCACATGACCAGGCCATAGATCTCCATAATGCTAGTCTGCTCCTGGTTGCTGACCTGAGAGGAGAGATCAAAGTTGCGGTCAGGTTTACCTAATAAAGTGCACGATGAGCAGGATTAAAACATGAAACTCAAGAGCTTCTTTAAAAATATAGGGTGTAGACCAAGGATGTTCATTTGCACATAGCACGACCAATCAGATACAATCAGTGTAGAAGAGTCAGAAGAAGGAGCTTTCTAACTGACTGTTAGAGGACAGAACATTGCAAATTGCTCATTTCTTTTTAAAGAGTTTACTATAAAAAAAACTGACACCTTTACAGAGATGTTCATAAACTGGGTTATAGCATCAGAGAGTAGCATGCCAAGTCAGGTCTAGTGCATAAAGGAGTGAATTGACAAATTCCCAGAGGACTGGTTTACTGCAGAATCACTGGATTTTCATTAAAAAAAAAAAAAAAAAGAAAGGTGGCTGGGCTAGTAAAGTGATATTGTTGAAGAATGCATTGGTACATATCAATGAAAAAGAAGAAGAATATAGTTTCTACAAATTTACATTCATCCAATATTTTGAATCAATTATTAGTAAGTTTTTTTTAAATGTAAAAACCCTTGAGCTAGCTTTCCCCTATCTAATTTTAAGGAGGGTGGCAGACCTCATTATCAGTTGTGAACTAGATTTCAAAATTAGTATTAATATTGAATACCACTATATAGAAATGAATACATACCATTTAGGTTGATAATAAAGTTATGGTCACCTCTTGGACAAAACTATATATTAATCTGTTAATTATGTGTGATCATTTTTGTCTATTTGATATACAAATAGCCACTTTAGCCCCGGAGGATTTGGCTGCTCAAAGACCAGGCCCTATTTTGCGATTCGGCACTGCGTGACTTTAACGGACAATTGCGTGGTCATGCAACGCTGTACCCAAATTAAATTGATGTCCTTTTTATCCCACAAACAGAGCTTTCTTTTGGTGGTATTTGATCACCTGTGCGATTTTTATTTTTTGCGCTATAAACATAAAAAGAGTGACAATTTTGAAAAAATAACAATATTTTTAAAAATGTTTTATATGAAATTCTCAAAAAAATATGTAAAAATCAAAATTTTTTAACATTTTAGGCCAATTTGTTTTCTGCTAAATATTTTTGGTTAAAAAAATTGCAATAAGTATATTTTGATTGGTTTGCGCAAAAGTTATTGCGTTTACTAACTACGGGAAAGATTTATGTCATTTTTATTGTTTTTCTTTTTAACTAGTAATGGCGGCGATCTGCGATTTCTTTTGCGGGGCTGCGACATTGCGACGGACAGAACAGACCCCTGACAGACATTTTTTACACTTTTGGGAGTACCAGTGACATTACTACAGTAATCAATGCTATAAATATGCACTGTTACTGTCAAAATGGCACTGGCAGGGAAGGGGTTAACTTTATTGGTGATCAAGGGGTTAAGTGTGTCCCTAGGGGCATGATTCTAACTGTGGGGGGGCGTGGCTTGTGATGTAACCACAGAGACATACGATCCTACATTCTCCCTCTCCTGTGAAAGATCGTGAGTAGCCGCCGGTCACATGTGCAGGGAAGGCAGGAAACGAGCAGGAGCGGGAGTGCGCCGGCCCCTACAGGCTCGTGGGCGAGTGACATAGGTTTACGTCACTTTGCCCAGGAGCGGCTGACTGGCACAGTAAATAGTGGTGCGGCAGTCGGCAAGTGGATAGATTGTGAACCCCTGAATACAATAGTTTTTAAAATATATAAAAAGCAACATAATTTACAGTATAATGTCTGTACATACAGTAGTGTTTATAGGGTGTTATCTGATGTACAAGATGTAAACTGGGTAATTGTGGTAAAATGCCTCTACCAGTTGAAAAATGTAAGTATGTCTGCAGTGGGTGACTCAATTCTGAGGACTCTCCACCAGGCGTAGGTCAGTTTTCTGATATGCTGAGGGAGATGTCAGAAACAACAAGGACATGTCGAGGACTATGCTGATGCCACATATCACTGCATTTTGGAGTATAACAGAGCCAAGGGGAGGGCTGCCTCCCCCTGCACACTGGAAAATATTCTACTGAAAAGGCTGGCAGGGGTATTAGAATGGGGGTGGAGGCACATGGGGAGTGGCAACAACTCTCAGGACTCCTCGTATTGGAGATGTCAGTAGCTGCCAAATTCCTGAGCAATCACATGCAAGGCATAAGGAAGGGGGTGGCTGCCCCTCCTCTGTAGAAGCTGACATGCGGCATTTTGTAGCCGACCTGAGGGCCTGAGTTTCGGATAGGAGCTGAACCCAGATGTCCTGTAGAGCTGACTGAAAGGGAGACACTGGAAAGGATCTGATTCTGCCTACAGCGAGTACAGATCTGTGTCATGGGGCCTGTCATGTGAGGGCCATTCCTTCAGATTAAAGAGTCAGTGGATGGCTGTCAGACAAGGGGATGCTGCTAAATAGAGCAAGAAGACCTAATTCTTCCATACAAGTGGCAATATTGTGAAAGCAGTGTGTCTGCTTCCACAAATAATCTGGTGAGGCCAAGTGAGAGTTGTCCTTATCTACTGTAAATAGTTCAGTTGGAGAATCCCACTATTCCCTTCTCCCATCCAAGTTCACAATAAGTACAAAAACCCAAATAGCCTGGACTGTATATTGAGTAACGAGCAAAACGGGAGTAAGGAGGGATATGTGAAAAACCCCCAGCAACTGTCTGCGGGTAATCAGAGGAAGGTCTAAAAAGTCAACACACACCGCAAGTCCTATGGGAACAGTGCTACATACGTCATCCAGTATTTTCCTTTGAGTTTCAGCAGTGGTTGCTACCGACAACAACCAGATAGATACCCAAGAAATACCATGTATTCTTATGCAAAGTGCTGGAGTGGCAGCGAAGAAAGAATGTGTTGTACTGTGGAAGAAAGTATTGTCTGCTTCACGGTGATCAGTTCCATTGTGCTTTCAAGTTATGGTCAAGAAAGCAGTAATCTGGGTCGCAGGGATCGGCACGTCAGGGTCATCTGTCATGTGTCAGTACATGTGCTGTAGAAGAAAATGTCTGCCGTGGAGTTGGTAACAGCAGGACAGTTTTCAACAGCATTGGGGAAGTTCGGTTGACATGTAAACTGAAAATTGTAATCGACGCTCAAGCAAAGACAATCTGCATTGTAATACCATTTGTGCAGGTCGAGCAGTGTTATGGCGGCAGCGAAGGGGTTACTATACTGCACGGAAGAGAGCGTGCCAAAGAGAACTACCTAGCAGGAGGAGCCATGGCCGGAAAGTCAGCTAGTCTGGGGACGTGGGCAGAGTTGCCGTCCGTGGGCCACCAATCCGAACAGTGGAAGTTAGCTGAGACGTCACTTCTGCTGTCAAGTGTAGCTGAGGAGAAGACACGTGTGTGGAGGAACAAGATGGCGGATGCCAGAGTGAGCCGGGGTGCAGAGGCTATCCCATATGTTGGCAGAGAGCCTGCAGAGCGGACTGAGATGCAGAATCAGACCTTGTTGGACACAGGAGACCAATACATGCCCAAAGGAAGTCTGGCATTGTGCAGCGGAAGGGAAACCCGGAGCATCTTGGACTGGTATGTGGCAGCTGCTTGAATGTATCCATGCATTTGTGAGCGTGGGGCCAGTGTGGGCACTGCGGTGACATGTTGCTGAGGTTGAGGCAGAGCGATTGCCAGCCCAGGAGGCTATATGTGAACTGGGAGGTAGGGAACACCTCTGCTAACACCAGTAGTGGCTTTTCACTTTGAAAGAGGATGGGGACTGCCGAAAACACAGTTAGGGCCGGGGCCAGTAGTCCAGATCCGCACAACCGTCTTCCAAACCAGGGAGACCCAAATTTCAAAGGTGCAATGCACACAAGTCGTAAGGGCTGGGCAGTGGCAACAGGGTGCATTGGTTGCAGTCACAGCAACAAAAGGTCCAGCTCTTAAAGAGGCAGAGGGGTGTCAATGGATCCAGCTGCTAAGGTCCTCCAGTTCGTTCATTGAGAAGGAGGCAGGGATCATTGATGTGGGTTCATCCAGCTTTGAGTGCTGATTTTGATCCCTGGAAGAGGGAATCGGTGAATGGGGATCAGATGTGGAGACTGAGAGCGACTGGGGAACTGAGGAAGGAAGAAGTCCTCCAAGTTCCAGTTTAATTAGTAAAGAAACAAAAGCAGCGGTTGTTCACATGAGGTGTGTGAGGAATCTTGGGTTTCGTGAGGCCTATGCCACAAGGGTCCCAGACTTATCCCCACCCCACACCTATGCTCGGGTCTGAGCACAGAGTGATGCTTATTCCAAGCTGACCTCTATAGTGGAGACACCGTATGCCCCACCTGGGAGAGGAGACAGGAAGAAACTTCCCAGGTTCTCTCGTTTCATAAGGCTCATTCAGAGGTAAGTGGCCATGCTCCATGGGAGGTAATGGAGGAAATTGAAAGCAAGAGGTAGTCTTGGTGTGAAGAAGCTGTCTTCTCCTAAGCTGCATTGAAACCCTTCCAGGCCTCAGTTGTGGGAAAACTTCATATCCATTAAAGAAAATTGGAATCTGGGGCAGTGGATATACATTGATTGAGTAGAAGTCAACCTTCCAGACAAGAAAGCCAAGCTTGGGCCATCAGCATCTTGAGCCTTGAAGGCAAGATGGTTCGTATACCTCATCCCGACCATTACTACTGAGGTATGCTGAGTTCTTGGTCTCCTTAAGAGTTGTATATTATAAAGGGGCTGCGGAGCCCGAAGAATTACCACTGTTGAAATATTGTTATTAGGGCTAGAGGCTCTTTTCCCAAATCCCCTTTCCCTTCTATTGTTGAAAATGAAGGAGGGGATCATTGAAACTGCCATTGTTTCATTACCTGGGAGAAAAGAACATCTGTCACAGATGACTTCTCCTGTTAAAGCCAGGGGCTGCTACCTGGAGGGGGAAAACCCAGAGTTCACAAAGACACTTTGTGAAGATCCTCTGGGCCATGGGCCATTACCATTGCTAAGGCAAAATCTATTTAAGGACACTTTGCGAAGATACTTCATTTAAGGACACTTTGCGAAGATACTTCATTTTGGACACTTTGCAAAGATACTTAATTTAGGACACTTTGCAAAGATACTTAATTTAAAGGACACTTTGCAAAGATACTTTATTTAAAGGATACTTTGCGAAGAATCCTTTGGGCCAATGGGCCAGTGTTATATGGAAGGAAAATTTGTGTGAGTTGCTACCTTTTGAAAAAAAAAAGGGGTAGTGGCTCATTGTCTCTTTGGAGAAAGGGGTGCCAGAGAGAAAATTGGTAATCAAAGGGAAGCCTAAGAAGTCACCACACAGCAAGCCCTACGGGGACAGTGCTACATAAGCGATACTAAATGGAGGAATCCAGTGGCAGCAGGGATGACAGGGAAGCTGGAATCAGATCAAGTAAGATTAAGGGAAGTAACCAAAAATAACTAATACTCTAAATTAGCGCGGTATTAGTTATTTTTGGTTATTTATTTTACACATCTATAAGATTGTGAGCAATACCAGATGCTTAGACATTTTTCTATCTTAGTAGCTTGCAGGATAGTTGTATTTTTATGATTTAAGTAAGATTTATTATTAGTGAAACAACACCCTATCCAACAACAGCAAACAGTATACGTGAAAGGTACTGTAAACGTGAAAATATAAGTTAACAGTAACCAAGTGACAGAAAACCTAACTAGCAAGCCTAACTATCAAAGAATACATAAAAACGAAAAAGACGCATGGAATAAAAGGGTAACATTGGAGGTGCATGGAACAGTTAGCAAAGGGGGAACTAGGGCTGGAATCAAGAACAAGGGGATGAGATGAGAGGTATCAAGGTACAGGATCATTGCAGAAATTAGGATCAGGAAAAATCAGCAAGCAGGTATCTGCCTAACAGGCAAAACACTGAAGCAAAGATGTAAATCAAGGGAGGATTTATCTACCTTTCCAGCAGCCAGCATCAGGTGGAGCCTAATTACTGGGATCTGCTGTCTGCTAGGAGACACCTGCTGGTGGCCACCAAAACTGTACTCTTCAGCTCTTGTAACCACAGTGCCACCATTAAGTGATCCAGGTCCTGACAATTGACTTGGATTTTGCACTGTTTGTTAATGAGGGGAATGTGGCTCTGTCCCCACATTTTAATTCTGAAATTGCTTGAAATAGCTTGCAATCAAGTCTAAGATTCTCCAAAGAACTAGAAAGGTAAGAAATATATTGTTTTCATTATTTTTAGGTATGCTGTGTGAATGGGAACACATTACAAACATGTAGTGAAGAGTTCTCCAATTTGACTACAAAGGTGCAAACACACTTTAAAATAAACCTGAGTCGGCCTAAAATATAGATGTGGGTAGTTTGTGGTCCCTGCAAATACCTGTATTCGATTTTAAATCAATGCCTGCTATCTTTTGGAGTCCCTTGGATCCTAAATCCAGGATCTGCACAAGGTCTTGATTTTCAAAAGTCGCAGCCTGCCTCTTCCAGCACGGAGTGCCCTGCCATTCAGCCCTCAACAAATTGAATTACATTTTTTCCAGAAACATTACATTTTAGTTTCTTCTTATGAGTCCCAAAAGGTGAGAGACAAAAGTCTCTGATTGTCTGAAGATTTTAGCAGGTATGTGTTGTAAGTTTTAATCATGTATAAATCCCTGCAGTGGTATGTATCTAAAAGTGGGTCTGGAATGCTAAAATTTGATGTAGAAATATGTACATAAATAGAGGTGGCTTGTCATCTGCCTTAGGCACATTTTTCATAAGGATTGTAGTAGAACTGCCCAGAAAAGTATGATGGCACCGAAATGTATAAAATTATGTTTTAGCTTTGATCTGATTATGGTTATCACAGTATAGGTGAAGACATACATCAATACAATACCGATCAAGGGTTCAGTCATGGCCCTTAGGCTCTGAGGAAGAGGCACTGCCTCGAAACGCGTTAGCCTTTCACTTTTACGAGATATTGGACTCTAAACATCATGGACGTTGTTCGATGGAGTTGATATGCTGGTTTACATTGCATGTTTGTGAGTAGCCATTTTTTAATAGTTTACTAATAAAAGCCTACTGAGGATAATGTGCTAGGCTGGTGCGCCCTTCTTTTTGTTTATGTCATCAATACAATACCCCTTTGGCCCAAATGCATACTTCAAATGCTTCAAAAAGGAACTAGGCAAGGGGGATGCCTGTTCCCTTTAGTGCTCAAATTTTCTCCTGAGAATCTCTCTAGATCCTCTGAATCATTGAATGTTTTTAGAGCATGATTGGTTGGGGGAACAGGAAGTTAAATCTGCATTATTTTCAGACAATTTTTTTTATTTCCTGTCAGGCTCTAGGTCAACGGTGCCCAGACTAGTTCACCATATGAATTGTTCAGATCCTCTTCGGGCTACATAAATTAGAATAAAATTAAGTTAATGTTTTTATCAAAACAGGTGTCAGGAGTAGACAGGGAATGGCTGACTTATTGTATATTGTAGGGACAGCCTGATGCAATCCCCTGCTTGGGAATAGTGGTTCCCCAGGAGACCACAAAGTTATACTTTAGGAGTTTTGGTCCTAGTGAAAAAAGTGAAGGAACTCGAACAGTGGAGCAATATTCTGTTGTCTACTCTTGACAATGCCATCTGATCAAGATTATCAGTTTTGCCCATCTATTCTATCAAGTGCAGAATATACTCATCATGTTAAAGTATAAAGATATACAGAAAATACACTCAACATTTATCTGGAAGTTGGAGAAACCAGATATTTTGCTAACCAAATTTGGTCTTGCAGTAACATAAACCGGAGTAAGTTTCCCTGATATCAGGCTTGATAATTTAACAAGTCAGGCTTACAATGTACAGGACAGGTTAATGACACATCTTTTAATAAAAACACCAAATTAGAGACCCACCTGATATACTATATTATTATTATTATTATTATTATACTATACTATACTCTTATTTCCTGGTTACCCAAATAAATAAATATATTACTTAGAGTTACAATAATAACCTGGAGGAAAGTTAATAAGGTTAAGGTTAAGAAGGCACTCTTTTGATGCCCCTCACTTCATCCGCAATCTTTCCACAAGGACATAAACATGAGGGCCTATCAGGAGTGAGTAGATAAAGGTCTGCTTTCGCTGTGACATCTATTTAATCAACATAATAACCTTAAGACCTACCTTCCACCAACTATGCCAATGATTTAGTATTTCACTTTTAGTGCCAAATTAGACTTTTGCAATGCGGTGTGATGCAGTATCCTAGGTTAATGCATCTTACGTCTGTTAGCACATTACAGTGCCCTTCATTTTGACCTCTGAAGTTCCCTATCCATCCATGTTGACTATCAATACAAAATTGGATGCTTCCTGCCTTTTCTACCTTGTCTGTCAAACAGCTGCAACATTCCCCTCTTATTTGTGCCCCTCTATTGTCAACTCATAGTTTTTCCTAAAAAAAAGCAGCTGACATACCTTCGGCCATTACTTCACTAGTAGTTATTCCATCTGATTCCCTTTTGCAGGTGGTGCACCCTTCGGCTTCTGCTCACCAGTAGCCACCACACTTCCTGTCCTCTGCCTACTATAGTTATTGCACTGCTGCCCTGTGGCCACCACTATATGCAGCATCTGATGCATTACATCCACCACTAGATTCCATGCCTTGTACAATTTACCAAACTCCAGTATGTACACCATCACTCCTTAGAACTACACGCATATACATTGAATTGTATGTGCAAACCACAAGCCGAGGCCCTGTCCTAAACTTTTTTCACTGCTACTGATGCCAGCACTATACCAAAAATTGTCCAATCTACTGCTTGATTGCTGCACTCTAACTATAACACAATACCCTATTCCCCAGACTGGCTGAAAAGTCTTTTTGCTCTGCCATTGCTCTGTGCCAGGTTACTCTCTGCCACCACGCTCAGTGCTCATATCTGCCCACATAGCATGACCGCCCCTGGCCTCTTAGCATTTATAGAGATACAGTCACAATGACACTACATCTTACATAAATTTGTATCACTTTTCTGCAAATTTGCAGCGCATCTCCGAGTTAAAAGCTACTATTATTTGCCTTTTATTGCTAAATAATAAAATATTAGTAAACTGAGAACACATCCTTGTGATTTAAAGGGTATGTATATGTAAGCAATAGCTTTATTTAATACTGTTTACTAGACACCTTATACATATATACCAGATGACTATATGCTGCTGTTTTTTAGGTGTCCATTTCTCTTGCCTGCTTCATGAATATTAATATAACATCTGGCTAAATGAAAAGGAGATACGGCATAATTCCATCAGGCAGACAGAGAAGCTGCTCCCCTGGGGGCCTTGGCAGACTTTTCTGGCTTCAGTGTAACTTAGTGTCAGAAGGCATTTTTTATTTTGGATGGTACATGTCTGTAATACAATTATGCTTTCTCTGGGAGTGTTTGTAGCTTATAAATTATCATGCAGATGTAAGTGCTCAGCTGTTAGTGAATGACAAAGGGATGTCTGTCAGGCATGCAGCTTATTGTTAAAGCCCAGATACTGTAACACATGAGGAAGATACCGTATCCCCTAACGAGATAAGTCTCATGGCAAGGCACAAAAGGGATATAGAAAGAGTCTGAATATCAGTACCACTGAGCTCCTCCGTCCCTGCACGATTTTAAAGCTGAACTCCAAGAAAACAGCTAAATAAATACACAGTTGAAATACGGATTCTAAATTGTCCTGTCTGACCATCCACTTTTGTGATATACATTCTTTGCTGGACATATCAAGCCACCTTCTCATTTAGGGCTAAGGAATACATTGGAGTTACCCTGTCCTGCAGGTTAGATAAATTATCAGCTCTGCACTCATCGTTCAGTTCTGCCCCTCCCTCTTCAAGTCTGAGTTCTACAGTGAAAGGGATGACAGGCACTGATATTAAGACAGATTCAAGCGCTGATATTATGACATTTCATCAAATTCATAATTAGCTTGGAAAATAATACACAGCTGTATTCAATTTGTAATTGTTTATGTAATTAGAGACTGCCAACAGTCAATTGTTTTTAGTCACACAGACTGTCTGGTAGGTTTTCTGTTGGATAAGGCTACATCTTCATTGCATTGGCACATTTATGAAAAACATTGTGCACCACTATTAACTTCTTCCGGCCCGTGCTATAGCCGAAAGACGGTTACAGCACGGGCTCTAATTTCCGGGAGGCCGTCTTTACAGCCTCCCAGAAACAGGCTCCCCGCGCGCTCCCGCGAGCGCGCATCGGGGAAAATCTGTGTCGGCTGTGTCCCTTGGACGCAGCCATTTACTGATCGTGGTAAATGGCCAATCACAGCGCCCATTTACCACGTGATCGGACCATGCAATGAGAGATGATCTCATATGTAAACATATGAGATCATCTCTCATCGCCAGCTCTCCTTCCTCACACAGAGACTGCGTGAGAGGAAGAGGTGAGCTGCTCAGCGACACAGAGAAATGTAATCAGGGCACTGATCACCAGTGCCCTGATTACACAAGAGGAAATAAATGCCATAACTGCCCACCATCAGTGCCCGCCATCAGTGCCCCCCATCAGTGCCCATAGTGCTGCCAGTCAGTGCCCATCAGTGCCTGCTCATTTAGGCACTGATGGGCACTGACTAGCAGCACTATGGGCACTGAGTGTGGGCACTGATGGTGCTGCTCATCAGTGCCGCCCATCAGTGCTCATCAGTGCCACCCGTCAGTGTCCATCAGTGCCACTCATCAGTGTCCAGCAGTGCCGCCTCTCAGTGCCCATCAGTGCCGCCCATCAGTGCCACCTCTCAGTGCCCAGCAGTGCCACCTCTCAGTGCCCAGCAGTGCCACCTATCAGTGCTTATCAGTGCCGCCTATCAGTGCTCATCAGTGCCGCTTATCAGTGCTCATCAGTGCGGCATATTAGTACCTCCTCATCAGTGCCACCTCATCAGTGCCCATAAGTGCCACCTTATAAGTGCCCATAAGTGCCACCGCATCAGTGCCCATCAGTGCATCCTATCAGTGCCCATCAGTGCAGCCTATCAGTGCCCATCAGTGCCGCCTCATCAGCGCACATCAGTGAAGGAGAAAAATTTATTTATTTTCAAAATTTACTCACAGAAAATAAGAAAAACTTTTTTTTTCAAAATTTTCAGTATTTTTTCTTTTTTTTTTGGAAGAAATGAAAAACCCAGAGATGATTAAATACCACCAAAGGAAAGCTCTATTTGTGTGAAAAAAAAATGATAAATATTTCATATGGGTACAGTGTAGCATGACCGCGCAATTGTCATTCAAAGCGTGAGAGCACTGAAAGCTGAAAATTGGCCTGGGCAGGAAGAGGGTGAAAGTGCCCGGTAGGCAAGTGGTTAAACAAAAAGAAACCCTGCATATTAAGTGAATATTTCTGGCACAATGTGCATCAGCAAGGTCTCTCACAGGCAAAG
Source organism: Pelophylax lessonae (assembly GCF_965119305.1). Taxonomy (NCBI): domain Eukaryota; kingdom Metazoa; phylum Chordata; class Amphibia; order Anura; family Ranidae; genus Pelophylax; species Pelophylax lessonae. The sequence goes on along the minus strand of NC_138769.1, from coordinate 340,069,391 downwards.
ATTTAAAAGCAGTCTGGAGTTTTAAGATGTGCTGTTCAAGCACTTTTGAAGAAACACAAAGGAATGGGCAACGTTGAGGGCCGTAGACACAGTGGACAACCTAGAAAACGTAATGCAGCAGATGAAAGAAACATCATGCTTATTTCTCTTCAACATCAGAAGATGTCCAGCAGTGCCATCAGCACAGAATGGGTGGAAACCATTGGAACCCAGGTAAACCCATCTACTGTCCAGAGAAGCCTGACCAGAAGTAGGCTTCATGGAAGAATTGCAGCCAAAAAGCCATACCTCTGACATGGAAACAAGGCTAAGTGACTCCATTATGCATGAAAACATAGGAACTGGGGTGCAGAAAAATGGCAACAGGTGCTATGGACTGATGAGTCAAAACTTGAAATATTTGGCTGTAGTGGGAGGCAGTTTGTTCGCAGAAGGGCTGGAGAGCGGTACAAAAATGAGTGTCTACAGGCAACAATTAACCACTTGCCGACCGCCACATGACTATCTACGGCGGTGGTCAGCCCCTCACAGGCAAAGTGACGTAGGGCTACGTCACTAGCTTGTGAGGGTCTAGGGAGCGAGCGCGTGCCGCCGGAGGCGCGCTCCTGCTCCTGCATGGTCACGGACCCCCCCGCGCGTGTGACCGGTGGACCCGATGTCCGCCGGCCACTCTGCGATCGGCGGGGGAGAGGGAGAAAGTCAGGCAGCTTGTGTAAACAAGCTGCCTGTCATTCTCCCCTCTGTATGAGAGATGATCATATGGATCTACTATGTAGATCCGTTGATCACTCTGCATACAGCTGAAGCCACAGCCAATCACAGTTAGAATCACGCCCCTAGGGACACACACAGCCCCTCCCTCTCAAATAAAGTTAACCCCTTCACTACCAGTGTATTTTTACAGTAACAGTGCATATATATAGCACTGATTACTGTAGAAATGTCACTGGTAACCCCAAAAGTGTCAAAAATGTCAGTCAAGGGTCCGATCTGTCCGCCCCAATGTCGCAGTAACGCAAAAAAATCGCAGATCGCCGCTATTACGCGTTAAAAAAAAAACAACAAAAATGACAAAAATCTTTCCCTTAGTTAGTAAACGCAATAACTTTTGCGCAAACCAATCAAAATACGCTTTTTGCGATTTTTTTTACCAAACATAGGTAGCATAAAACAAATTGGCCGAAAATGTTAAAAAATTTTGATTTTTACATTTTTTTTGGGGGGAATTTCATATAAAAAAAGGGGAAAATATTGCTATTTTTGCAAAATTTACGCTCTTTTTTTGTTTATAGCGCGTGATCAAAAAATCGCACAGGTGATCAAATACCGCCAAAAGAAAGCTCTGTTTGTGGGAAAAAAAGGACGCCAAATTCGTTTAGGTACAGCGTCGCACGACCGCGCAATTGTCCGTTAAATTCACGCAGTGCCGAATCGCAAAATACCCCCTGGTCGTTTAGCAGCCAAATCCTCCGGGGCTTAAGTGGTTAAGCATTGTAGAGGTTCCTTGCAAGTTTGGGGCTGCATTTCTGCAAAGTTGGAGATTTGGTCAGGATCAACGGTATCCTCAATGCTAAGAAATACAGGCAGATACTTATCTATCATGCCATACCACCAGGGAGGCACATGATTGGCCCCAAATGTATTCTTCAGTTGGACAACAACCCCAAACATACAGCTGTCATTAAGAACTATCTTCAGGGTAAAGAAGAACAAAGAGTCCTGGTATTCTTGGTTTGGCCCCTCGAAGAGCCCTGATCTCAACATGATCCTGTCTGTCTGGGAATGGGGATTACACAAAGAGACAGAAGAATTCCAGGCAGAATCCAACCATAGAAAATCTGTGGTTAGTTCTCCAAGATGTTTGGAACAACCAATCTGCTGAGTTCCTTCAAAAAATGTGTGCAGGCGTACCTAGAAGAATTGATGCTGTTTTGAAGGCAAGGGGTGGTCACACCAAATATTGATTGGATTTGGATTTTTCTTCTGTCTATGGGAATGTTTGACCATTCTTCCAGAAGCCCATTTGTGAAGCCAGGCACTGATGTTTGACGAGAAGGTCTGGCTGGCAGTCTGCACTCGAATTCATCCTAAAGTTGTTCTATCAGGTTGAGGTCAGGACTCTTGATAGTAAACTTGATTGTGCAGGCCAGTCAAGTTCCTCCACGCGCTCATGCATTTTTTTATAGACCTTGCTTTGTGCAGTCATGTTGGAAAAGGAAGGGGCCATCCCCAAACTGTTCCCACAAAGTTGGGAGCATGAAATTGTCCAAAATGTCTTGGTATGCTAATGCCTTAAGAGTTCCCTTCACTAGAACTAAGGAGCCAAGCCCAACCCTTGAAAAACAACCCCACACCATAATCACCCCTTTACCAATGATTTGGGCCATTGCACAAAGCAAGGTCCATAAAGACAGGAATGAGCGAGTTTGGGATCCCAGTACTTTTGGTAATATAGTGTATATTAAGTTTGCCTTTACTACTTGGTTTGGTGCTTGTTTTGTTTGATAAAGCACTACTGTTGGGTACTAAGAATTCTTTTCAGTAATTTCCTTTGATATTGTATGTTTGTACACTCAACCTAGTGTGTCAGAGGGGTGGAAGTTCTTGAGAAGGTTGAGGTAAAGAACATAGGATCCCACCTATCCAGCAGCTTCTAAGGGGGTAGCACTAAACAATGGTAAGATTTACTGCTTTATAAAAATGACCCTATGCATCTGTGTGGTATCACACAAAAACCGTTGCTATCAGTTACATTGGTGGTCAGTGGGAACAAAGGGGTTCATTTACTAAAGGCAAATCCACTGTGCACTACAAGTCTGAAATGAGGGGAAGCTGATTTCTATCATCCAATCCTGTGCAAGCAAAAATGGTGTTTTTTATTTTCCTTGCTCTCAGATCTACAGACACTCTACTTGTAGTGCACAGTGAATTTTCCTTTAGTAAATAAACCTCAATATTCCTTACAATAAGGGTCATTGGAAAAATGCCCCTTAGGCTGATGGTCAGGGAGAAGCAGAAAGTCCCTTACATTGAAGGCTGGTACAAATAATGCAATGCAACAGGCATTTCTTGGTGTTTCATGGGAAAATGCCCCTTCCATAGGTACAGTATAAGCAGCTAAAAAATGTAACTGGCTGAATTACGTAATACATATCTGCGAGGACTGCAGGTTTCTCAATCCAATGTACCAGAGGCAGGTGGAGTGACATTTGCACTAGAACTATGCAGACAATCATGCCAGCCCCCTGTCATACACTTTAGGTTGCATCAGACCTGCTCAGCTTTAACATATTCAGGAGTGACCACGCATAGGTCCAGATTCTTCCAAATGTTTATGATTATTGATTCATTGAGCCCCATAAATTATAAATTTTTATGATTCATCAAACATTTTTTTTTTTACTGAACATGCATTGAAATTATGTTATGTGCTTAGCTCTTAGCAGCGCTTTTCTCTAAAGTTTCTTGCCTATTCCAAAATTTTTGCCAAAATGCTGAAATAAAAAGCAGTAATGTTTATGTCTACTCTATATTACAAAGTAAGTGAAGTAAATGGGTAACATTTCCAGGCTGTGCTTAGACTACACAAAGAGGATTCATTCCTTTCTTAGGCAATATAAAGCCAAGCAGAATATAAACGTAGGCATTACATTTCGATGTTCTACAAGATATAATACACGCAGTGTCAGCCATGCAGGGAGATGGGACTGTTGTATTCCTGAAGAACAATTTCTTCCTATTGCTGGGAGGAAATGCTATTAATTCAATTGCTTTTAAATCATTCTCAGAAGTACAATGTACCCAGAATCCTAAGGGGCTTCATTGGCAGGTCAATCAATGTGGTTTTGTAATGGAGAGGCAGTGGAAGTTTTATTACTGGTTTACACAGACTCAAACTTATGTGAAAAGATAATGGTGTCAAAAGATCCATAACACGCAGGCTGATGCCATCTGTTGCGAATCCCTGCATTGCAGTTAAGCATAAGCAAAATGGTGCAAACGACTGTGATATTTAATGGATTCAATCTTTCTAACTGCTATATTAAATATATATTTGTGCTGCATTTATTATAGTGGAACTGTGCATAGTTAAATTTGCATCCTAAATGACTAATTAATATTTTACATTTAATTTCAAGACAAAAGTATAATACATTCATTTTGCCCTATAAAGTTAAATGTCATGTGTATTTATAGAACTTTGATTGTTTGTTCCTGAGTATGATCACTGCTCTCCAACATGTAATAGCTATGTGTTTTTGATCTTTCATTATGCTGTTTTTAAGCGCCGCTGTCAGTCTATATGGGTGTGAACAGATATATTTGCCTATTATTTGTTCTCCCATTACAAACAAAATCAGTAGGAATGTTAACTGCCAATTTATCATTTAATAAAGAATTTAATAAAGCATTATCGTTTTTTTCAATTGGACTGGAGGTTATTTCTTTAATATGTATGTAAAGGCAAAACATCTCTTTTTATAAAGGACAGTTTATTTATTTATTGATGTTTTTGTCCTTTTTTTTTGCCGTTTCTGTTCCACAGTGGAGATTTCCCTTCATTTCCTGTTCAAGTGATATTTCCTGTTCTGGCTGCAAATGAGAAGAAATCACTTCAAAGTCAACAGAATTCCCATCTTGGAGAGTTTTCATAGAACAAGATGTCTTCATTGGAGGATTTTCTCCCACTTTTACCACTGAATTCAAATAAACAAATAAGCATGCCTTTACATGCACTTTAGGCAGGGTTCACACCAGCTGCGGCCCCGACTTGCAGCAGGGGGGTCCGGTGTGTCCCTCTTCTCCGTTTCATGTGCGAATCAGGTCCAAATTTTTGCCTGAATTCAAACCTGAAACAGAGCCAAAGACGCACAGGACCCTAGTCCAGTGCGGAACAACGCCCGTCCCAGAGATGTGTGAAAAGGCTTCATTGAAAGCTGGTTACAGTCTCCTGTCATGCAAATTGGATGTGGGGAAATCCTGTCTTTGACAACGCGATCTCTGTGCTGGCATACGGTGAGTGTTCGCTCAACACAGAGACATCTGCTGCCCATAGACGCATATGTGCAACATTAGGGCGTTAAAGACCAACATTTTGCCTCTCATATGCATCACATGGTTGCCATGAGTTAAAGCAACCCCCCTTCTAATGACCTAGATGCATACTTTTGTAAATCTGAGGGCTGGAACTTACAAGCATCTCAGATCTTTTGGTCAAAATCTTCTTCCTCAATTAACCCCCAAGGGCTTTTATGGTGCTGTCTCTGAGCTGCTCCTGTTTATCAGAAACTGCAGAAGCTCTGTCTGTCAAAACAGCCATGGGTTCCTCAATGGGTTGGGGACTACTAGCACCTAGGTGCCTAGTAGTCTTTTTGTATGACAGATTCTCTTTAAGATGTGCAGTGTGCTAAGCAGGGTTTATTTTTACTGTCATGATATTTGATGTTCGTAAAACGTAAACTTCATGTGGCAAATAAAAAACATGTTCAATGCATATTAAGGTTCTGTAGGATATATCCCTATCACAGATGGTAAGAGTATGCTGCAGTGTGTTTCCTATCTAAGAGCACAGTAAGGGTGAGGTCAGATAGGCATACATAATTTGCTGCTCAAGATGGTGCATTTATTAAATTAATACTGAACATAAAATGCAACTCCCCGTTGGTACAATATAATGAAAAAGAACTTTATAATATTCATAAAAGCAGAGGTTACCAAACCATAACCAGAAATAATATAAACTTAGATATGTGAAACTAGGATTAGCTAACTGAGTGCAAGTAACTTAAATGTAATACTTATATTAGTTTATTGAGTGTAAGATAAAACTGTGCCGAATGTCATTACCCAATAGCTATACACAGGGGAGTGAGTACTTGAAAAGAAAATCATATTATCTTCACAATAATAGCATTGCATTAAAAATAGTCACTGGAATCACATACGGATAACAGAGAGAGCAACAATGCAATGTTTCCTTAAAGTGTATGTAATGGCTAAAGTCATCCTTTTTGGAAAGGGGGGGGGGGGGTCATTCAGGCATTTAACACCATTATCATCTTTGACAAGCAAGACGAAAATGATAAAACGATTTTAAAAAGTTGTTTCATTGAATGTCACAGGTACACACCAGTATAGTCTTCCAGGTGCGGAGGAATGCCAACTTAGCCCAAGGAGTGGGAGAAAATGGCAATTACATAAAATATATTTTGACAGAGGTAGACTGCACCAGATAAAATTGGGGCTCAACTGTAAAGTCTAGGATCCTCCCCATCTTGAGGTTAGTTCAAAAAAGCTGCATATTATTTATGTGCAAGTAGAATAGACTCATAAACCAGTTCTTCTAAATGCTCGTATATACCAACTACCATGTATGGAAGAAGATAAAAAAGGATACCTGTGCTGTATAATAAAGCATAGATTATAACCCACACAGCAAGTAAAGTGGGCAATAAAAAAAAAAAAATAGACAGCGATTGCTGAGGAGAGGTGGCCAGCATAGTGCCAATGAGTTCTCTTATTTCTACAAAGTTTTAGGTACGGAGGTGAAATGTGAGAGAAAAATAAGCTATTTTTTAACCACTTAACCCCCGGAAGATTTTACCCACTTCCTGACCAGGGGGTATTTTGTGATTCGGCACTGCGTGAATTTAACGGACAATTGCGCGGTCGTGCGACGCTGTGCCCAAATGAAATTGACGTCCTTTTTTTCCCACAAACAGAGCTTTCTTTTGGGGGTATTTGATCCCCTGTGCGATTTTTTGATCATGCGCTATAAACAAAAAAAGAGCGACAATTTTGCAAAAATTACAATATTTTTCACATTTTTTATATGAAATTCCCCAAAAAATGTAAAAATCTAAATTTTTTAACATTTTAGGCCAATTTGTTTTCTGCTACATATGTTTGGTAAAAAAAAATCACAATAAGCGTATTTTGCTTGGTTTGCGCAAAAGTTATTGCGTTTACTAACTAAGGGAAAGATTTTTGTCATTTTTATTGTTTTCTTTTTTTACGAGTAATGGCGGTGATCTGCGATTTCTTTTGCGGGACTGCGACATTGCGGCGGACAGATCGGACCCTTGACTGACATTTTTTACACTTTTGGGGGTACCAGTGACATTACTATAGTAATCAATGCTATACATATGCACTGTTACTGTAAAAATGACACTGGCAGGGAAGGGGCTAACTTTATTGGAGAAGGAGGGGTTAAGTGTGTCCCTAGGGGCGTGATTCTTACTGTGCAGGGATGTGGCTTTTCATGTAACAGCAGAGATCTACGATCCTACATAGCAGGACCATATGATCTCTGCTGTTACACAAGGGAGAATGACAGGCGGCTTTGTTTATTTTAGCCGCCTGCCTTTCTCCCTCTGTAACGGACGATCGCGAGTGACCGGCGGACATCGGGTCCGCCGGTCATACGCGCGGGAATCACAGAGAGCGAGTGGGGGCGGCAGCGCACCTCCGGCGGCGCGCGCTCGCCCCCTATTGGCTCGCAGGCGAGTGACGTACCCATACATCACTTTGCCTGCACGGGGCTGACCGCCGCAGTATATGTACTTGCGGCGGTCGGCAAGCGGTTAAAGAAAAAAATGTGAACATTTTTTTAATTTGGGGGGGGGGATTGGGGGAGGGTTGTTGTTTTTTTTTTTTTTTTTTATTAAATAGATAGGGAATACTTCTGGGATATTTGGAAATCTTCGTAAACTTGAATGAGCTTTTGTATTGCTTTTTTTTTTTTGGAGAAGAGGTATTTTCTTTTCCATATTCTATGTAACAGAAAAGAACCTGCACTACTGATTGCCCTGAAGGAAAAAGGAGCAACTTTGACTACCTAATTAAAAATTCCCTCCATATTGAAGGTTTCTGCATCACTAAATCGAAAGTCATATATAGTATAATATAAGAATATACACTTTTCATACTGAAGTAGCAGATAATATAGTACAAAGTATCACTAAAAGCATGTAGGCAGGTTGAAGTATGTATAGTTTAGTGAGCCAGTGCCTGGCCCAGGCCGGGGAAAGGGTTAAGTGTTTCATGCTTAGTTCCTGGGCTTTTGTTCCTGGCAAGCCCACCGATGCTATAAAAGGGGAACAGCTGAGGTCCAAACAAGGCTGGTCTTGGTGGGTCTAGTGAGTTTCCCAATCCCCTGTGAGCACAATTGTTGATGCTACTGAAGAAACCAGGGTTTTCTGAAGTCAGCCAAGCCATGGAAATGCTGTTAAAAGGCTCTCACATCATGGAGGTATGCCTGGGCCACTACATTAGTTTAGTCAGAATTAGGGAAAATTGTTCATATTGAACTGTTATGTTGCACCTCTCCAGTAAAGTTACATTAAACGACCTGTGCATGGTCTGAAGTTATTCAAAAGCGTGCATGCGGGTTATGGTGTATCCAAAAGAGCCAGGGCCTGTAACAGCACTATGGGATGTGAAGTAACACCATTACTTAAGAGTTAACACTGCTATTAAAAAAAAGGAGCATAGTTGCTAACCAAGTATAGTTTCAAGACACTGAACAACCAGTCATTAGACAAGGTACCTCTGGTAGCAAGGGGGGCGATGTTCTAGCTCCCTCCCTAGCGGTCCATATCCCATAGCAACTATATCCAAACCATTATGGAGATCTATGGCTCGGTCAAGAGGTACGGTAAGAAAGGAGTTAAGTGAGAGCATGCATGAGGTCCACGCAACGTGCTCGGCGGGACCCCATTCTGTTACTGGGGGTGAGGTAAAAGAGGTACACTGGACTGGTGGAGTGAGTGTAGGCTCAGCATTTCTCTTCTAATGCAAACATACAAGTTACAGTGTGTAGTGACATGGGGCAAGTCACTTTTTAGAGGAACTCTGCATTATTAAGTCAGGGAACTGCCGTAATGTTGGATTTTTCACATGACCGCAGTCTCCACCTGGTTCCAGGCATTGATGAGCACACTCCACGTGAGAGATACCCCCATGTGCACAGGCGCAGGTGACCCTGCTCACAAGCATATGAGATTCAAAAGGCTCACACAAGAGCATGGTAAGCTGAATAAACCAACTACTGGGAAACCCACTATTAGCCCTGTGCTGGTGTGACTCATATCACAATTAGGGATGATCGAACTTTTCAAAAGTTTGGTTCGGCCAGAACATCCGAACTTCCCAAAAGTTCGGCCCGGATTTCAGAACCCCATTGAAATCAATGGGACCCGAACTTCGGTAATCAAAAAACACCATTTTGAAGCCCTAAAACCCAATAAATGTCCCTAAAAAGTGCCTAGGGTTCTGGGTGATGCCCCAGGGACTATTAATCACACAAAAAAAGTTCTTAAAAATTGTCATTTTTGATAGAGAGCCAATTATTGAAAAAAAAAAAAGAGAGAGATTTAGTGTCTGGGGGGTCTAAAAAGTGTACCTGTGAAGTTTCAGCTCTGTAGCATGTCCAGAACCATAAAAAAAAGATTGTTTGTATTATGTCACTTATAGAACAGGGATATGGCTCCGCTATTTTCACACCTTGCCGGTTTAGTAGCAAGCGTTTTTATGGGCATTTTTTGGGGGACTTTGGAGGCAGGCAAAACATCTGAACTTCTGTGTAGGGGTATATATACATACACCCATGTCTGTATATATACACATACACATATATAGGTGTGAAAATAGCAGAAATCTATACTTGCGCTAATTCACACTAATATGGCTTCTCTCCTATAACACCTATATATGTGTATGTGTAAAATACATATAAGTGTGTGTGTATATATAACCCTATACAGAAGTTCAGACGTTTTGCCTGCCTCCAAAGACCCCCAAAAAATGCCCAAAAAAACGCCTGCAAGAACACACCTGGGCATTTTTTTTTTGGCGCAGGCATTTTTTGGGCATTTTTTTTGGGTCTTTGGAGGCAGGCAAAACATCTGAACTTCTGTATAGGGTTATATATATATATACACACACACTTGTATATATTTATACACATACACACATATAGGTGTTATAGGAGCGGAGCCATATGCCTGTTAATTATTTAATTAGCGCAAGCATATGTTTCTGCTACTTTCACACCTATATATGTGTATGTGTATATATACAGACATGGGTGTATGTATATATAAACCTACACAGATGTTCAGATGTCATGCCTGACTCCAAACATCTCCTCAAAAAAGCCTTATAAACGCCTGCAGCCAAAAAGCAAGCTGACTGGTGAGAAGCCATATCAGTGCTCTGAAAGTGACATAAGAGAAACGATCTTTTCTCTATAGCGGTCACCCTGATATGGAAGGGTTTTGTCACCCTGCCATAGCAGTCAGAGTCAGTTAACCCTACACTACACTATGGTCCCCTTACACTTAACACTTTCCCTACAGAAACTGAATAATTAAAGCTAACTATAGTGGAAAATAGCACCCTAACTACACTAGATATCCCTTTCCTCAAACTAAAAATTACTAAATGACACTTTGAAGCAGAAGTAACAGAACTGCTTCCACTCTCTTCCATGTCCCTGTATAACAATGCTAGGAATTTGGCGGGGCTATCTTATATACTGGGGGGCGTATTCACTAATGATTGGACTATGGACCCCCTAGTCACTCCAATCACATTCCTAGCATTCTCCTGCCCCCTCAATTGGCTTTTACTGATGGTTCTCATCCAATCACGGGCTTTTAAAGCCCATTTCCTGAACCATTGCATTTTGGTCGGTTCTGGTTGCCGAATTCCGAACTTTTTCAGCAAAAAGTTATAAATTCGGCCGAACCTCGAACAGCCAATGTTCGGGTCGAACCGATGGTCGACCCGAACCGTTCAATCATCCCTAATCACAATATAATAATTGGCCTCAAGAACATAAACCTACTCATCAACTGCAAGTCATCAGCTATCTCCAAAGTTAGAAGACTAAGATAACTGAATGTAATAACCTGTATAACAGTAGTAGAATGGTGCCTCCCCTGGTAGTTGTATAGATGGTGACATGTGCAGTGTGGCTGGTGGAGCAGACTCCAAGAGATTGCAGTCACTTCATCAGCAGTAATGGAGCATACTATCTAAAGTGAGTTTATAAACTCCCCTGCTGATGCACGCCCAATTTACCCACCTAGCTTAAATAATAAATAAGTAACATAGTGAGTCATCTGGTGGGTGATACAAATTGACTAAACTGACTGATTTCATGCATTTCACATATCAGAACTCAAGTGGTGGAATTGGGCGAAGCATATAGTATCTAATTAAAGGTATCATACTCCTCCCATATAAAGGAATTATTTTCATCACATGTTTCAAACAAAAGGCCCGCAGGCCCAATCAAGCCCACCAGGCCATCTCATGTGGCCCTTGCAACTCTCTTGCAGCTGCAGCACCCCTTTGCCTCCGCCTCAACCATGTCTCAGTAGTCAGCAGCAGAGAGGACAACAGAACTCATCCTCTAGATCCTGTGCTTCTCTGTGCATTTCTTCATCCTTCCTCCCCTGGTCTCAGCATTCAGCAGACTCTGGCAGCTGACTCTGGCCCTCCTTCCGACCCTGCACTTTCTGCTTCCAAGCTCCACCCCCAGCTTATTCCCAGCAGCAGCACAAGGTATGGGGCATGCACTGTGATGTAAAGGAAGGCAGGGGATTCTTGACTTCTGATGGCAGGGGGTAGCACTTGACACCTGATGTAAGGGGACGTGGGGTGCTCTGCATATGTAGACTTACAGATACAACTGACCCTTTGAGGGCAATCATAATGCTAATGCTGCCCACAATTGAATTGAGTTGGACACCCCTCATCTAAATAGTAATGTCCAATAAATAAAAGGTATTAAAAAAAAACAAATATATATATATATTTATATTTATAGAGCACCCTCTAGCTTAGTGTGCTAGTGTAAATAGGTTTTTAGTAGTGTAGTTAAATTGTTAGGCTTGGCTGGCAGCCACGCCTCTGTGTTTTGAATCTGGGTCAGAGGAGTGTATTCCAGGCAGGCTGGAATGCCTTTTCAGGCAGCATCTCTGATACCTTCTCCTACTTGATGTAAATTTGCAGAAACTTCCGGAAAAATAGGGCTGAGGTTAGGAGGAGTTGTCTGGAGTATTAATGAGGACCCCAACCAACCCCCTGGCTGGCAGAGGGAGGGACCTCCTTAACACTCTGAGTCATGCCAGCAGGGGCAGTGGAGCTCAGGTAGAAGCTGGAGATAGAGTGCTGAGGAGGCTGTCGGCGGGCCCTTAAGAGTAACCTCCTAGTCTGGGGGGGGTGACCTCCGGCCTGGGGCTCAGCTGCAGGAGGGATCCACTCAAAACACATGGAGGAGTCCTGTCCAGTGGCACAGGAGCAGGTATGAAGAGTGCAGGAGCCATTGAGCAAGTCCAGGAGGTCTCCAGGGGAAAGACAGCCGGATGGCTGGTGAGTGAGACAGTCGGAAGGACTGAGAGACAGCCTGAGAGGACAGAGGTGGCAATCTGGGATGGTTGTAGAGTCAGTCTGGGAGGACTGTGGAAGCATAGCCAGGAGGGCTAGTGAAACGGGCAGCTGCAGCCAGGTGGGCTGGCAGTGCCGGAAGAGGTGTTGCTGGGATTAGTAGCCATAGAAAGGCAGCTGGACATAGGGATTTTTCTACACACCAATGGGGCCAACGGTCCTTGCCTGTAAAGGGTATTTACTGGACGAGTGCCCTGTCAGATAGCCCAAATAGTGTTCCAGCTGGGCCTGAGTGCAAGCAAGTGATGTGCAGGAGGCAGAAGAGGTGTGTATATATATATATATATATATATATATACATATATATATATATATATATATATATATATATATATATATATATATATATATATATATATATATAGATAGATATATATCTATATCTTTATATAGATCTATATATACTGTATATCTATCTAGATAGATAGATAGATAGATAGATAGATAGATAGATAGATAGATAGATAGATAGATAGATATACACAGTATATCTATATATATATATAGATATATGGATATAAATATAGTTACATAGTTAGTCTAGTTGAAAAAGTCCATCTAGTTCAACCAATAATATACATATGTATATATATATATATATATATATATATATATATATATATAGAGAGAGAGAGAGAGAGAGAGAGAGGGAGAGAGATATGTACATACATACATACATGCAGTATATACCTGCACCGTACATCAAACATAAAAAAAAAAAATATTTCAAGAAATTAATATTTGAACAGATACAGCCATATATAGTCTGCGGGCAACATGTGAAAAGGGATTTATAACATTGTCTCATGTATAATATGATATATTTAATAATAAAAAATGTGAAAGAAAATTCTTTGAACTTGACAATCTATATATCAGTAAATCATACTGAAAAATATATTTTGACATTTTTTCATGTGTTACAGTTTAGTTTACAGATGAAGCCTTTTTAATATATTTTATTGGACATTATTGGAACCACCCCACCTCCAGACCCTAAATAGTGACAGCTGGCTTTAAACATGGAGTCACCTAACAACTTTTGATCAGTACATACCAATGTAAGAAAAATGGGAATAAATCATTTCATTTTATGAAATGAAAATAAAATCCAGTTTCCCATATGATATATTACTGGCAGCATAATCTCGGTTACCAATAGCACACAGGCTAGAATAAAGCTTTTAATTTACTTCAAATAAAAGACTGAGAAAACAAGGTAGCATAGTACATTACAAATTTAAGAGGCACATTTGTGATAGTTGTCATTATGTACAGTACAAAAGAAAACTATAGGAAGCCATAGCAATGGAAAGAGTTAAGGAATACTAAAACAACTTTCTTTATGCCTTTTATTGATAAAGACTATATTGTATATACTGTATGTATACATACAAAATGACATGCACTGCATGTGGCACACTTTTCATAAAAATGTTACTTTTAGTTTATACTGTGTCTCTGAAAGAACATTGTGTGAATAATCCTCATTATCCAGTACCTGCAGCTGTAATATGTTCTAAAATGGAATTACAGTATTATAGTGGATCAAATTGGCCACAGACAATTTGAGCGGAGCAGAATAGCACTGAGAAAGAATCTGCTTCCACTTGTAAAACCATTTGTGAAGCTACCAATTTTTGGTCTAATCCACGAACTGTTCCAACAGATAGGTTTGGGAGTAATTCACAGAACTGTAATCTGGAACAGTTTCCTACTCAAATACTGACAGGTTGTTCCTCCCCCCACCTGCGCCATTCCGAAAGAATCTAAAAACAGATGCAGAGGTACAATTCCATTAAAGAGAATAAATTCACTAGTCCACAGAGGACCAATGAGCAGTGATTGCAGAAACAATACAGCAATGCATCTAATGGAGTGCTGGGTCTGGATTTTCCTTTACGCATGGATATAATGTACACAAACAAGTAGTTTAGATATTGCACTGGAGATTTACAAACCAAAGCAAATGCTGTGCTTCTCCTTTCTACATTAAAGTGTATGTTGAGAAAGAAAAATCATACATTCATTTCCAGACTGTATTTTAATGTATTTCTACCCTACTCCTATTAAAGTAGAACTATAGGCAAAATGTTTTTTTTTTTTTTCATTTTGGATAGAGCAAGGGAGGGTTATAACCCCTGTCAGATTTATTTTCGCCATCTGTGTCCCATTGCAGAGATTTATCTTCACTTCCTGTCCCATAGCCGATCAGGAAGTGGTAGGCAATCCCTGCATATTAAGGGAATTCCTTGGGGTCCCCCAAGTCACCAGAACTAGTGTCTCCATAGGAAGATTTCCCCTCTATTACTATTGTGGGGACAACCCAAAATGTTGGATTTTCTTTGACTTTCACTTTCAAAAATAATAGTAAATAGGCCAAATAGAGAGGGTGAACCTCCCTAAAGCGGAGTTCCACCCAAAAGTGGAAGTTCTGCTTTAAGGCCTCCTCCCTGGCTCACATTTGTGAAACAGAGCTTTTGGGTAGGGGGGTGCGGGTACCCGATTTTGACAGGTACCCACTCTCACTTCAGTTCTAGTCGCCTTAGGCAATCAGAAGCGGAAGTTATCCTTCCCCCCCTTGTCCTTACACATGACAGGTCCTAGAAGACTTCGGGACCAGTGACAGAACACAGCGCCGCTCACGCATGTGCAGTGGGCATCCAGCTGTGAAGCTGCAAGCTGCCAGGGGCCCATAGTAGAGATGCCAGCGCCACTGAGGGAGGACAGAGTGTGAAAACAGCTGGGTTAAGTGCACCACTGGATCATGGGACAGGTGAGTGTGTGTTTATTAAGAGTCAGCAGCTACAGTTTTTGTAGCTGCTGATTTTAATAAACACAGAAGTTACTGTAACTCCATGATCCAGTGGTGCACTAAACCCAGCTGTTTTCACACTCTGTCCTCCCTCAGTTCACACCTGAGCGTAGCGTTTTCGCACGTTTTTTACCGCGATTTTACCACGATTTTTACCGTGATTTTACCGCGATTTTTACGGCGATTTACAGGCGTTTTTACAGGCGTTTTTTGTGCAGGCGTTTTTAGATTGAATAGAAACCAATGGAAAACGCCTGTAATCTGCCCAAAAAGAAGCTCATGTACTTTTTTGAGCTTTGGGCGTTTTGCTTACAGCGTCAAAACGCTCAGATATGAACAGGGGCCATTGAAATGAATAGGATTTGTCTTGTTGGGCGTTTTGAGAGCTGAACCTAGAGCAGAAAAACTCCCCAAAAACGCCCCAAAACGCCTAGATGTGAACGGAGCCTTAAGGGGAGTACAGACAGCAATAAAAACTGACAGGTGTTCTAATCCCTCTCCACTCTATTGAAAACTAAAAAAAAAAAAAAAGTTTTGCCTTTTAGTTATATTTTAATCTGAACGATCTTAACATGTGGGAACTTACTTTGTGAGGATCCTCACACATTAACTTCTTTGAATTATTTGACAAGTAATCACTATGCCATGTGGGTAGACACTACTGTCAGGGCTGCTGATGGGGGGGGGCAACAGTCCTGTAGGGGGCCCGGGCACACAGGGGGGCCCCAACAGCACGGGGAATTGGTGTGGTCAGGCGGAGGGGCAATTACAGAAGAAAGCCCTATGCAGCCCTCTGCAGCAGCTAAAAGCCAGTTTTTCCCCCACCTACCAGCTTTTAGCTGCTGTAGGGAGAGACATACACACAGGGCATCGTTCCTGTAATTGCTTCTCCGACACCAATTCCCCCTATTCCACCTGCTTCTGCCCCCTGCTCTGTGTGCCCCCCTTTCACTGTGCCACCCCCCAGAGCACTGCAGGCTTTCCTGTCCTGTAAAAAAAGATTTTAAAAATGTACAAAAAATAAAAATAATTAAACATTTAACATTAAACACAATTGTAAAACAAAATAATTGTGAACATTTAAAAAAAAAAATAATTTTTTAATGTAAAAACCAACTAAAAAGGGCTAATTCACACAGGTTCTCTGTTATGTTCGTGTTCGCTAATAATGATTTTAGTGTATTTTTAGTGGAAATATTGTCTTGATATATTTTTTTGGGGGGGGGCAGGGGCCTGTGTCAAGGTTTTACGTTGCCCTCCTGTTGACAGCCATCTTGGACATGTGCAGACTGCTGCCTCTTACAGACTCTGAATGCATCATCACTTGCCTGCTGCCTGGGCGTCGCACAGTGATGATGCTGCACACCTGACTATATCTATCACCTAATGGGTTGCATTCCTTGCCCTTGTGTTTGTTCTCCAAGGTGCATCTCTGCTAGCAGTCTTCTGTTCTCCTTGTATGACCTGGCTTGGCTGACGACTCTCCTGGCTCTCAACTCGGCATCGGCAGATGACCCGGCATCAGCAGAATATCCGCTTCTGGACAACGGTCATGAATCCTGACAATGCAGGTGCTACTATGCTCCCTATGCTGGTTACCAGGCTTGATCAATAAGATCATCTTTTGGGTCAGTTTACTCAGGCGTTGCAGACGTTGATTGCACGCACAGCGCACCTCGCTCCTGGTGCTGCTAGGCCGGTGGTTCATACTGTTGTTGCACCTACTGGTGGTCCTATTGCCACTCCTGCTCCTGCAGTTGCAGCTGGAGTCGCTGTTACCAGAGGGATGACTGGTTCAGCCTCCCGCCCGCAGCACTATGGGAGTGAACTGAGTCAGTGACGTGGCTTCCTAAACCAAGTGGGGATTTATTAGGAGATGGTTCCTCAGGCATTTCCTTCTGACAGGTCCAAGATGAGCTTCCTAATCTCTTTGCTCTCAGACAAGGCCTTGTCCTGGGTGAATCCCTTATGGGAGAATGATAATCCTGTGATACTCAATTACCCGAGTTTTGTTGCCTCTTTTTGTAGGGTATTCAATGTGTCTGGTGGCTGTCTTCTCTCATGGTCTCTCCAATGCATTGAAGGATGAGATTGCGGCCAAGGATCTGCCTGACAAGCCTGAGGCTCGCCTTTCCTTCCTGATTTTGATCGATACCAGGCGCAGGGAGAGACCATTGATTAAGTAGTGCCTGCGGAGACCTCCTACCAGATTGGCTCCTACGTTTTCTTTCCCACCCATTTCCCCCTCACCTCCGACGCCTCCTGGGGATGGTGCGTCTGGCTGTGAACCCATGGAGCTGGGGTTCACTTGCCTTTCCGAGGCAGAGCGGGCCTTTAGGAGGAGGGAGGGCTGGTGCCTGTATTGTGGTCTTGATGGGCATTTCCTGAAATCTTGTCAGACCCGTCCGGAAAACGCTCGCACCTAAGGTCCTGTCGAGGGCAGATCTTAGGTGGAATTTCCTTGTCCCCAGCTGTCCTCCAGTTGTCAAAGTTGTCCTCTCCTGGGCAGCGGGTTTGGTGGTTACTCAGGCGTTGGTAGACTCCGGTGCTGACGGTTGTTTTATTGAGAGTACGTTTGCTACTGCAAATTCCATACCCTTGCAGCCTCGTGTTTCTCCACTAGTTATCGAGGCGATTGATGGCAGTCCTCTGCAACCGGCACAGGTTCCCCACGAGACTGTTCTGGTTGATATTGCGGTAGGGGCTGTTCACAGGGAGTTGACCTGTTTCCAGGTTATTTCGCCCTCACACTACTCCGTTGTTTTGGGGTACCCTTGGCTTCAAAAACACAATCCGACCTTTGATTGGCAGTCGGACGAGATCGTCTCTTGGTCTCCACAGTGTGGCGCTGTTTGTATCCATGGGCCTGTTAAGCTACTTTGTACCTCCTCGGATTCAGTGTTGCCTACTGAATATCATGAGTATCAAGATGTATTTGACAAGGTGGGCGCTGTTACTCTTCCTCCTCATCGTCCATACGATTGTGCCATAGACTTGCAACCTGGGGCCATTCTCCCTCGTGGCAGGGTTTATCCTCTCTTGGTTGCAGAGAATAAGGCCATTGAGGAGTCCATTGAAGAGTACGTTGCGGATGCACTTGCCGGGGGGGGGGGGCACATTCGCAGGTCCACTTCTTCGACGGGTGCTGTTTTTTTTTCTGTAAAGAAAAAAGGGGGTGAGTTGGGACCTTGCATTGATAATAGGGGCCTCAACCGCATCGCGGTCAAGAATGCATACACGATTCTGTTGATTACTGAATTTTTCGACCGCCTCAAGGGAGCAACGGTCTTTACCAAGCTTGACCTAAGGGCTGCGTATAACCTTGTAAGACCTAAGGACTGTGTTTAACTTTGTAAGGATCAAGGAGGGCGACGAGTGGAAGACCGTGTTTAATACCAGAACCGGTCATTACAAATCTCTGGTGATGCCCTTTGGCTTGTGCAATCTAAAAGTTTTTTGGCGCAAGGCACCAGTTCCCTGCGCTCAGAGAGGTGTAGTTGCTAGTCCTCCTTATTAGGGTCTTTCCACTGTTTCTAGAGCTGTGGACTCGACAACCATGGATGAATTCTGCGACCTTGCTGCCCTTTATACGACCAGGGAAGTCTGGAAATACTGCAAACAACAAACAAACACAGGGGCGCACGGGCCTAGTGCATTATCCTTTGGTTGGTTTATTAAAAGAAAAAAGATTAAAAATACTCACAAACGAGTTCTTGGTTAAAAGCATATCACATATGGAGCGCAGTCTTCAGTTGTGTGATCCGAGGGTATGTTGTCCCTTGAATTCGTATTGGCTAACGCGTTTCGAGGCTTAGCCTCTTCCTCAGAGCCTAGAAAAGCATGTCTAAGCCCTTGCTTAAATACTATACAATGACATTTGAAACAAAGACACATATTGGGGTCAGACCCTCCTCCTGTGGGGCGTGTACAAAAAACGCCCGCCCACCTCGTCAATGGGCCATGTAGAAATCATATGCATTGTAAACATCTAGAGACATTTTTGGGTCAAAGCAATACTTATTGTAAATATTAAAAATATTAAAAATATTATTAAAAAATCCATATACATACATATATATATATATATACATACATTCACATACATATCAAAAGCAAAAATGATAATAATGGTAATATACCCATATAGTGTTTTTTAAAAAAGTTCAATGAGAAAGAGCAATGAGATAAGCTGTACCAGTGCACACTGTACTTATTGCTTGGACAACATGCACAGTATGCAAACACCAGTGTATGTAACATACTGGCCATAAGGGATCCAGATCAGGCGATGTGTGTGTGTGCTAAACATACACTGATGCATCTTCTGGTCCCCACCTATAGAGGCTAATCTCTGGATGTAGATGGGTGAGGGAGACTTCCTCCCAGTGTGTGTATATAAAAATAAATGAAAGAAGTCCAGTACCTTTCCTAAGTCCCGGGCGGGTTACAGGTCTCAGGAGAGGGGGTAGGGGGCGAGACGAAGGGGGGCCCCGCTAGAGGATAGATCATCCAATGTCTGTATATTGCAGGTTGCTGCAGGGTGGAACGCACGCTATCCACCTCGGAAGCATGTGTGCGTTCCACCCCTATCTCTGTATCGCTGTCTGCTTCTCGTCACCGGGCCCGCCCATGTAGGCGGGGCCGGTGCTTACTAGCTATCAGTGTGTGGATATCCACACACTGATAGCTAGTAAGCACCGGCCCCGCCTACATGGGCGGGCCCGGTGACGAGAAGCAGACATCGATACAGAGATAGGGGTGGAACGCACACATGCTTCCGAGGTGGATAGCGTGCGTTCCACCCTGCAGCAACCCGCAATATACAGACATTGGATGATCTAACCTCTAGCGGGGCCCCCCTTCGTCTCGCCCCCTACCCCCTCCCCTGAGACCTGTAACCCGCCCGGGACTTAGGAAAGGTACTGGACTTCTTTCATTTATTTTTATATACACACACTGGGAGGAAGTCTCCCTCACCCATCTACATCCAGAGATTAGCCTCTATAGGTGGGGACCAGAAGATGCATCAGTGTATGTTTAGCACACACACACATCGCCTGATCTGGATCCCTTATGGCCAGTATGTTACATACACTGGTGTTTGCATACTGTGCATGTTGTCCAAGCAATAAGTACAGTGTGCACTGGTACAGCTTATCTCATTGCTCTTTCTCATTGAACTTTTTTAAAAAACACTATATGGGTATATTACCATTATTATCATTTTTGCTTTTGATATGTATGTGCATGTATGTATATATATATATATATATGTATGTATATGGATTTTTTAATAATATTTTTAATATTTTTAATATTTACAATAAGTATTGCTTTGACCCAAAAATGTCTCTAGATGTTTACAATGCATATGATTTCTACATGGCCCATTGACGAGGTGGGCGGGCGTTTTTTGTACACGCCCCACAGGAGGAGGGTCTGACCCCAATATGTGTCTTTGTTTCAAATGTCATTGTATAGTATTTAAGCAAGGGCTTAGACATGCTTTTCTAGGCTCTGAGGAAGAGGCTAAGCCTCGAAACGCGTTAGCCAATACGAATTCAAGGGACAACATACCCTCGGATCACACAACTGAGGACTGCGCTCCTTATGTGATATGCTTTTAACCAAGAACTCGTTTGTGAGTATTTTTAATCTTTTTTCTTTTAATAAACCAACCAAAGGATAATGCACTAGGCCCGTGCGCCCGTGTTTGTTTGTTGTTTGCTTGTGCAATCTGCCTGCTGTCTTCCAGAAGTTCATCAATTATGTCTTTCATGATATGTTTCAACAATGCGTGGTAGTCTATTTGGACGACATTTTGATTTACTCAGACTCCATTGAATCACACTACCTGGATGTCAGACGGGTGCTACAATGGTTATGTGAGAATGGGCTTTTCTGTAAGCTTGAGAAATGTGAATTCCGACTGTGTCAGGTTGCCTTCTTGGGCTACATAATTTCTGCTTAATGGTCCTCCATGGATCCTCAGAAGGGTACGGCTGTTCTACAATGGCCCCGCCCCAGTGGTCTCCGTTCCATTCAGCGTTTCCTTGGGATTGCCAACTACTATCGGAAATATATTAGGAACTTTTCCTCTTTGGCCAAACCTATCTCAGATCTGACCAAGAAGGGCAGCGATTCTCACAATTGGACGCCTGCTGCCATCCAAGCTTTTGAGGCCCTCAAGTCTGCTTTCGAATTTCAGCTCCCATTCTGTCTCATCCCAAACCTGGTTTGCCCTTTGCCCTAGATGGATGCATCTTAGATGGGAGTTGGCGCCCTCCTGTCTCAGCGTCGGACATCTGATAGACCCTTACTTCCTTGTGGGTTCTACTCCAAGAAGCTGTATGCAATTACGAGATTGGAGACAGAGAGCTCTTTCCATTATCCTGGCTCTCAAAGAGTGGAGACACTTGCTCGAAGATTCTGTGGTTCCAGTTCTTTCTCACCAATCATAAGAATCTGACATATCTCTCAGGGACCAAGAGGCTCACACCCCATCAGGCCAGATGGGCCTTATTCTTGTCTCGTTTTAACTATGTGGTCCCCTATTTGCCTGGCTCCAAGAATGTTAAGGCTGATGCCTTGTCTTGACAGTATTCTGAGTTGTCCAGGGAGGACTCTGTGCTGACACCGGTCATACCTTTAGATCATATCCTGGCTGCCATCCGCACCAACTTAATCTCTCCTCTTGGGGAACAGATCTTGGCTCCCAACTTGATGCTCCCACTGAGAGACCTGCTGGCAAATGTTTTGTACCTGAGGGGTTGCGCATCAGACTGTTGCTCACTAACCACAATTCCAAGACTGCTGGTCATCCTGGTGAGAACCAGATGTCCTGGGCTATTTCCAGCCAGTTTTGGTGGCCATCTATCCGCACTGATGTTGCTGCGTATGTGGCTGCTTGTTCGGTCTGTGCCCAGAACAAATCTCCTCGGCACCTTCCCTTGGGCCTACTGCATCCCATTCCAATGGGGAGCGTCCCTGGTCTCACCTGACCATGGATTTTATTGTGGAACTTCCCGCGTCTCTAGATTACATGGTTATTCTCATGGTTGTCGACCGGTTTTCCAAAATGTGCCACTGTGTTCCATTTAAGCGGCTGCCTACCACTCAGGAGCTTGCCTCAGTGTTTGCCAGGGAGGTCTTCCGTTTACACGGGTTGCCTAAGGAGATTGTCTCAGACCATGGGAGCCAATTTGTCTCCATGTTCTGGCGTGCCTTTTTCTCCCAGTTGGGTATTCGACTCTCCTTCTGCTTGGCCTACCATCCTCAGTCCAATGGTGCCGCTGAGCCTTCCAACCAAGCTCTGGAGCATTTCCTCCGCTGCTATATCTCTGACCAACAGGACAATTGGGTTGATCTGCTACCTTGGGAAGTGTTTGCCAGAAACTCTGCCATCAACTCGTCTTCCGGAATGTCTCCATTCATGGCTAATTATGGGTTCCAACCCGCTGTGTTGCCCGAGTTGTTCTTGACACAGGACATCCTGGCTTTGGAGGATCATCTTCGTGCCCTCTGTTCCTCTTGGGTGCAGATTCAAGAGTCTTAACGGGTCTCTGCACAGCGTCAGAAGCTCCAGGCAGACCAGAGATGTTTATCTGCTTCTTTGTACCAGGTCAGGGAGAGGGTGTGGTTGTAGACCCGTAATCTCAACCTCAGGGTGCCCACTCCAAAACTGGCTGGCACCCCATTTTGTCGGGCCTTTTCACCTCCTCCATAAGGTGAACCCGGTGGCCTATGCCCTTGATCTTCCCCCTGGCATGCATATCTCCAATGTCTTCCATGTGTCACTTTTGAAGCCACTGGTTTACAATCCCTATACTTCTTCACTTCCTTGCGCTCGTCCCATTCCTGTGGGCAATCATGAGGAGTATGTGGTTAGCAGCATCTTGGATTGTCATCTGTTCCGAGGTAAGGTTCAATACCTTGTGCACTGAAGGGGTTATGGTCCTGAGGAGCGCTCCTGGGTTCCCTCCACTGGTGTTCATGCTCCTGCCCTTCTCTGCACTTTCCATGCTCGCTTTCCTCAGAAACCGTTTTTTGCTCCGCGGAGGAAGGGTCGTTGAGGGGGGATACTGTCAAGGTCTTACCTTGCCCCCCTGTTGGCAGCCATCTTGGACATGTTCAGACTGCTGCCTCTTATAGACTCTGATTGCATCATCACTTGCCTGCTGCCTTGGTGTCACACAGTGATGATACTACACACCTGACTATACTGTATCTATCACCTGATGGGCTGCAGTCCTTGCCCTTGTGTTTGTGATCCAGCTAGCAGTCTTCTGTTCTCCGTGTTCCTCCGTGTATGACCTGGCTTGGCTAATGCCTCTCCTGGCTCTCGACCCGGCATCGGCAGGCAGGTTTTCTGACCTACAGAGGTGATGAGAGGAGGAGTTTTAGGAGGCAGAGTCAGCACAGAAATCATTGCTTGCAGGTAGCAAGGTACCATGGGATATATAGTCCTTATACACTAAAAAGTACACAGCAGAGGAGAAGCTGCAAAGCATGCACGGAATCCAGGAAGTTGTGGAAAGACATCGCCAGCAGACAGGCAGCATTCACAACATGAAAGAGATTTTTTTTTAAGTAAGCTTATATTGGATTGTCAACTTGAAAGGTTGTTTGTATTGTTATTACAATGCTGATAAAATGAAAGTGAAATCCACCCTAAAACTAAAATCTCTGTATCTATAGACAGTCACGATCTAGCACTAACCTATCTAGCCCTGTAAAAAGAAATCAGTATACATAACTTTATTTAAGCTGATCCAATCCGGTCACCACTGTGAAATGAATGGGAATTGAGGTCACACATAGACTTACTATGGGGCTTTTGTTGTCAGTTGTGTCCTCGGCACCCCCCTCCACAGTGAAGCCGTGGCTAACAGCTCAACGCGGGACAGGGTCGGATCGGCTTTCTTCTTTACAGGATTAGATAGGTTAGTGTTAGATCGTGGATGTCTGTAGATGCAGGGATTTTAATGGTAAGGTGGACTTCTACTTTAAGGTGCAGAAAATTATTCAAATAAGCCATAGGTTTGGGGTGAAGGGCTGGAAAATGTGTACTGTTATTAATGTGTTATAGCCAAAACATTTTTGTAGTTTTGAAAAGAATAGGGAAGAGTTATATCTTATAATTGTTTTGCTGTCTGTGTTCCCGCTAGCTATTTTCACCCTTCCTATTTATTTTGGTAACCATTGTCATCAAGACAGTGATCATCATCACCAAAAAAAGTGAGAGTAAGGTCCCTTTCATTTTGATCAGCAGCGTATCTGCTTGCTGATCCCCCGCTGATCGGAGCAGAGCGGGTGGATGTCAGGCCCGTATCTGCTCAGTTTATGCAGAGCGGACATGGACAGAGTCCACTCTGCTCTATGGGCGGCTGGGTGTAAATGAACTCCACTATCCATTTACACTTGACTACCACCAATCCGATCCACCTAATAGATCCCCTTCTTTTTGTTTTTAGTAAACCAGATCAGATCGGGGGTAAGTAGGTGTAAACCGACACAAGTCCCTTTACACCCGCTGGTCCATAGGGGTGAAAGAGCCAACTGATCAGGTCTGCCTGAAAAACGGACAAGTGGACCAGATTGAAACAGTCATTTGAAAGGGGCCTTAATCTTTCAATTTGAACAAGTTGAGAACAATCTAGTGACAGAAAGTAGAGCCGGTGATAACACTGAGAGGAGGGGAATTTTGGTTCCAGAACAGTTTTTTCAATATATTTACAAAATGCAAGAGAGTTACAGTACAGATAACATAATTATTTGCTCCTATTTAACCTCCTGCCATCCGCGCTACAGCCTATATACGGCTGCAGCGCGGACTCGAATTTTCGGGAGGCCGTTTTTAAACGGCCTCCCAGTGACACGCCCCCCGCGCGCTCCCGCGAGCGCGCATCGGGGGGAATCTGTGTCGGCCGTGTCCCTTGGACACAGCCGATCACAGATCGTGGTGAATGGCCAATCACAGCGGCCATTCACCACGTGATCAAGCCGTCCAGTGAGAGATGATCTCATATGTAAACATATGAGATCATCTCTCATCGCCAGCGCTCCTTCCTCACACAGAGCCTGCGTGTGAGGAAGGAGGAAGAGCTGCACAGCGCCGGGGACACAGAAAAAAGTAATCAGGGCACCGATCACCAGTGCCCTGATTACTAGAGGTACACCAAACACACCTTCAATGCCCACAGTGCCCACCATCAGTGCCCCCCATCAGTGCACACAATCAGTGCCCATAGTGCTGCCAGTCAGTGCCCATCAGTGCCTGCTCATCTAGGCACTGATGGGCAAAAAAAACCCAGAGATGATTAAATGCCACCAAAAGAAAGCTCTATTTGTGTGGAAAAAAATGATAAAAATTTTATATGGGTACAGTGTAGCATGACCGCGCAATTGTCATTCAAAGTGTGAAAAATTGGTCTGGATGGGAAGGGGGTTTAAGTGCACAGAAGGCAAGTAGTTAATAGACACAAATATTTCTGCTCTCTGGGCTGTAACCCACTTGTATTTTCTATATTTTGTTTATTTTGGTGCTTTTGGGGACACATCTGCTGTCCACCCTCTGAAACTTTTATATATATATATATATATATATATATATATATATATATACTGCATATATCTTTATTTAGAAAATGTAATTCTTTATAGTGGTTACATATTAAAGATGAACACAAAGGCCAATTATACCAATTTTCTTCTTGCTTAAAGTTACGCAGCACTGCCACCCTGTGTTTACACAAAATTACAACATGTTAAAAACCTGCTCCGATTGGGGAAAAAGCAGCTGGATTAGTTACAGGATACAAAAAAAAAACATGTAATTGTGAAACATTGCCTTTAGGCACACGTTCGGATGTCAATAACATGCAATTTAGGTAAATACGGTTGGATCTCTAGTGGCTGAATTAAGGAGCTTTTCATTTTTCGTCAGTTTCTCTCCTAGCTTAGTGTCGGGCTCTAATGCTTTGTTTGCCCTTTAATTAAGACAAATATTCATCCAAGTGTCAGGGCACATAGCTGGGAAGATTAGTGGCATTAACTAGGACAGCTGTTCTGATATGTGTAACATCGAAGGGGGAAAAATAAATTTTGCTAAAGAGCTTCAGGATTTGGAGAAGGTGTGTTAAATGGATTTAGAATGCGATTAACTGATTGATGGCTGATTAATTTAGCATCCTTGGACTAGGTATAAGCAAAATACGAATAGCATTCTGTTTACATATATCACTAAGAGATTTGCTGAAATTGCTTATGGAGAAAGACAGAAGATGGTATTTTCTCAGCACCAACAGTAGAGGTGAATTGTTTGCAGGGCTGCTGTTAGAAATCATGGGGCCCAGTATAGCCTACTTGACAGGGCCCCTGCCCTTGGTGAAATATTAGGGGTCTAAACACACCCCTGATGTCTCATATTTGAGACTGAGAAATGTACTGAGGACAGAAATCCCTCAGTCCCTTTCTCTGCAGCCTCAGCTACGCTGGAGATGAATGAATAGGAAGCACTCTGAGGCTTCCTGTTCATTCACAAACAGAATCATAGTAAACACAGTTTATGCTTCAGTGATGAATGGACACAGGGGTAATCGGCAGTGGCGGCTGGTGCTCAAAATTTTTGGGGGGGGCGCAAACAGAAAAATGTAATGGCATTTCATTGCGGCAAAAAACGCTGTAAAAAATTGCGTGACTTTGAGGTCGCAAAAGTGTGAAAGGGGCCTTCAGTAATTAAGGTATAGTGTGCCCCCTTTCAATGCAGAGAGACCAGCGTTCCCCCTTTTAATGCAGAGAGACCAGCGTGCCCCCTTTCAATGCAGAGAGACCAGCGTGCCCCCTTTCAATGCACAGTGACCCCCCTTTCAATGCACAGTGACCAGTGTACATGCCCCCTTTCAATGCAGTGACCAGCGTACGTGCCCCCTTTCAATGTAGTGACCAGCGTACATGCCCCCTTTCAATGTAGTGACCAACGTACATGCCCCCTTTCAATGCAGTGACCAGCGTACATGCCCCCTTCAATGCAGTGACCAGCATGCATGCCCCCTTTCAATGCAGTGACCAGCATACATGCCCCCTTCAATGCAGTGACCAGCATACATGCCCCCTTTCAATGCAGTGACCAGCGTACATGCCCCCTTTCAATGTATTGACCAGCATACATGCCCCCTTTCAATGCAGTGACCAGCGTACATGCCCCCTTTCAATGCAGTGACCAGCGTACATGCCCCCTTTCAATGCAGAGACCAGCGTGCATGCGTGCCCCCTTCAATGCAGTGTGCCCCCCCTCCAGACCAGTGCACTTACCTGGAGCCCTGGAGCAGCCGCGGCGGCGCCTTCTCCTAAGTGTCCCGGCGGCTGGTTTCTCTTCAATCCCCCGGCGGCGCGTCTCCTCGAGTCCTCCCGCTCCCACCTCCTCCTCGGCCAATGGCATGGGGTTTGCATTGCGGCCAATCAGGAAGCGCGTATAGGACCCGCTCCCTGATTGGCCAGGAGGAGGATCCGTGTGACAATAGCGAATTTTCATTCGCTATTGTCACACAATGGGTGGGCTCGGGACGCACTGCTCTGCGCCTCGGGTCCACCCTTTGCATCACCCTATTAGAGCCTCTGGCTCTAATCAGGTGATGCCAAAAAAAAAAAAAAAGCCCCATTGAACTCCATGCCTCCGGCGCCCCTGCATGCAGATTAAGGGGCTGGACGCATGGATAGGGGGCCCCCAACACACCGGCCGCCACTGGTAATCGGTTCTGATCGCTCTTTATGTTCATTCAGGAAAGGAAGGGGCCAGTAAATAGAACATATTTACCTCCCCGCACTCTTCATCCTGAAACAATCGCAGGCGGCAGGAGAGGAGGGAACCTGGAAGTGCTGCATGGAAGGCGAGTCCATACAGCAGAGTCATGGGGGTGCAAATAATACTCCTGCAGCACAGCCACAGAGAGAAGAAGAAGGAGAAGCTGGTAGCACTGCGGGGGTAGCCACAACTACCGGTAATAAGGTAGTACAGCCACAGAGTAAAGAAGGAGAAGCTGGCAGTGCTGCGGGGGTAGCCACGACTATCGGTAATAAGGCAGTACAGCTGGCCCTTCTGCTGGACAGGTGCCCGGGTCCCCTTTTGAACTGATGGAGCCCCGGCCCTGTACAGGAGGGCTGGCTGTACTGCCTTATCAGTAGCCCTGGTTGTTTGCAGGAGTTCTCTGTGCTGAGCAGGAACAATATAATTTCAGGCCTAAACAGATATTACAAAGCAACAACAACACCCTCATCCTCTGTAAACATGGGTCCTTACAACTTTGCTAGCCTGCTAGCCCTGGTACAGGTTGGACCTCCTGAGCCTGTGGTGATGATAGGACAAGTTCACCTTTGAAACATGCTACACCCATATTTAGGATATAACATGTAAGAGTTATATCCTAGTACCTGACCCACTCACTCCCCTCACCCCTGTGCAGCTGCTGTCACATTTAGCATTGGCGCAGCTGTGCAGGACTACCATAGCAGATGGACTTGCAGTTCTCAAATGACCACGAGCGTGCTGATCAGTTCACACTTTCTCCAGCTTTTTAACTGAAAGCCTGTAGAGCTGGAGAGAGAGTGTGCAAGAGCCTGACATAACACCCAAAATCCAGTGATCCCAGGTGCAATGCTTTGCAGGCTCCTGGAGGAAAAATAATAAAAACTTTTTTTTTTTCTGCAAAAAAATGTGCATTTGTTATTGTTTCCTTCAACTCCACCCTAATGAGAAAAAAATAGCAAACAAAAAATAGTATAACATATACAAATGCGACACAAGTCATGGTATAATATAATGGGAGTTACCTTTCCTTTTTAATCTGCAGCACTGTCAATCTCTGTAAAATGCAATGCAATATGGGGACTTGGAGAAGTTCTGTACACAAATGATGTTGTACAGAACGCCCTCCAGAAATGTAATTTCCTGTTTGTGTGATTGGCTTACTGATTTTCCCAGAAGTCTGCACTATGATACGTGAGAAGTCACTTTTTGGGGATCCCATGCAACAACAACAATGTCATGTGAGATACCCCAAAAGGGAAATAACACCTAAAGAGATGCAGACCCAGCAATTCTCCTCAATAGAGCACTGCAGGTGCAGCAGCTGATTGAACATTACTAAATAATTCCCATTCAGTTTACACATGGACACAGACAAACAAACAGCTTTTTCTTCAGAATAACAAAAGGTGTAACAAAACTTGTTAAAATCCTTGCAATGTACATAGATCACCCAGAAGGGAATGTTTTTTCTCAACAAAAGTGGATTTACTCTTTAAAGTGTACT
The DNA here is from genome assembly GCF_965119305.1 of Pelophylax lessonae. Taxonomy (NCBI): domain Eukaryota; kingdom Metazoa; phylum Chordata; class Amphibia; order Anura; family Ranidae; genus Pelophylax; species Pelophylax lessonae. The sequence goes on along the minus strand of NC_138769.1, from coordinate 340,039,808 downwards.
TAGCCCTTAACCGCTTGCAGACCAGCCACCATAGTTTTACTGCAAAAGGTCGGCTTTGTTCCATGAAACGACGTACCTGCACATCGCTTCACAGGGCCGCGCGCACCATTTCGCCACAGGGAAAGCTAATCAGCGTGCACGGCGGCTGCGATTGCCTCTGGGCACCTGCGATCACTCCCTGTGGAAATAGAACGGCGGTCTGCCATTGTAAACACAGCAGACCGCTGTTATGTCAGTTTTAAACACAGGGATCATGTGTTCCTCTTATTTAGGAACACAGGTCTCTGTGTTCATGCAGCAAGCTCATCCCCTTACACAGTTAGAAAACACCCCCTAGGGACACATTTTACGCTCTGATTGACCCTGCCAGTGTCATTACTACAGTAACAGTGCATATTTTTAGCACTGATTACTGTAGTAATGTCACTGGTCCCCCCCAAAAGTGTCAGAAATGTCAGTTAAATGTCCGATCCGTCTGCCGCAATCTCACTAAAAATCACTGCCATTACTAGTAAACAAATAAATAAATAAATAAATAAAAATGACACAAATCGTTCCCCTAGTTTGTGCAAACCAATCAATATACACTTATTGGGATTTTTTTTTTTTTTTTACTAAAAATTTGTAGAATACAAATTGGCCTAAAATGATGAAAAAAATATTTTTTTAAATTTTTTTATTGGGAATGTTATATAGCAGAAAGTAAAAAATATTGTTGTTTTTTTTTTTCAAAATTGTTGCTCTTTTTTTGTTTATAGCGCAAAAAAAATAAAAATCGCATGGTGATCAAATACCACCAAAAGAAAGCTCTATTTGTGGGGGAAAAAAAGACATACATTTTATTTGGGTACAGCGTCGCATGACGATGCAATTGTCAGAGTAACGCAGTGCCGTATCGCTGAAAATGGCCTGGTCATTAAGGGGGTAAATTCTTCCGGTTCAGAAGTGGTTAAGCAAAAAAAGTAAGCTTCAAATGAAGAGACTGAACGTTTGGAGCCCATGTAGCATTGTGGGACAAGTCTTTGTGGGCAAAATTGTATACTTCAGGGATGGTGTGGCACCATTCTGACTCTATGGCTGACAGGAGTAGTGACAGCTGCATAAACACACCTGTAAGCCAAGCTCTTGAAACAGTGAAGAGAGCAGTAGAAAGCCGGGAGGCTGTGCGCTCTCTCACTCTCGTCCCCTCCTTCCAGTGCCGCTCCTGTGTTCAGAAGCCAGGAGCAGTAATCATAGGAATACAGGCTATAACACAATTGCTTGGCACAGGCGGTTGTTACAGTGAGAAACCATGTGGATAGAGAGACTTAATGCCACTATCCCCCCAGGACTCAATGAAGTGATAACATACAAACCCTTTTTGTGATCCTTATTGATATTAATTTTTATTGTTTTCCCTTCCCCGTTTCCTTTCTCCTCCCCTTCCCCTCCTCTCTCTGCCCCCCTCCTTCTTTCCTCTTACTTTGTACCCCTTTTCAACTCCTATTGGTTATTGATTTAATATTTGGAATGTTCTTTTCATAGTCCGACTTCTTGTTGGTCTCCGCGGCTGACTTCCGCTTAACTTCCGGCCCCCCTTTGTGACGTCATCCGAGTGCGGCTCCTGGTGTTCACAGCGGACACAGCAAGAGCACAGCACATCGGCTCCGGTCTCAGGAAGCGGCCGCACACTGGACCGTGCGAGCCTTCGCAATCGGGGACCATCTTTTCCTCCATCTGAGAGTGCCCCCTTCCCCTCCACCGGGATTAGAGGTACCAGGTTCCCATGACTTCCATCAGGGATCCTTTACAGTACAGCTAGGAAATACAGAGGCTTCAAGGTCCGGTAGAAAAGTATGCCATTTGTTTTACTCACCCTGGATATACTTAATAAATTCTTATAGACTACACATGTGAGCTTCATTTGGGGTGATTTTACTTTATTTATGCACGCCAGAGCGCCATCCTTTTTTCTCGTTCTTATTTGTCTTTCTTAGTTTATGGTATTGGTATTTAGTTTTGTGAGCAATGTTATCTGAATAACTACTTATGAGTTTATTTTGATAAATTCTTGACCCCTACTATTGCAGGCTGCCACAGGGTTTCCTGGTTGGGCGGGGCCGATCCTCTTGCGGCGGGCTTGTGATCCTCTGCTGAGACGGACGAGCTTGCCATCTCTCACTGCGAGGGTTCCTCTGTGGGCCGTGCGTGCACCAGACTGGCGCATGCAGGGATAAGAGTGGCTGATGTCACACGCCGCACCAGGCGTGGGTGGCGTCGACCACTAGGAGACATACAAATAGCGGGCGCTAACAGAAATGGCGGCGCCTGCTATTTGTTTCCACCGCAGGGAGAACCTGCACAGAGAGACTCTCTCGGTAAGCCACCAGTTGGACCGGACCCCTTTCCTCCCCTCCCTCCCTCTCCTTTCCTTTTGGAGGCTATACCTAGCCCTCCTAAATGTGCCTATAGAAATATACCTAGTCAAACCTTTATTTACCCACGAACACATAGCAAACATCAGTAAGGGCTTCAAAACCATTCTGTGTCTAAGCACTATCTTTATAATCACAGCAAGGATCCCCGGAACACTTTATTTTTAGGCATAGATAAATTTAGCCCCCATTGGCGTGGGGAACCTTTTGTTAGAGGATTATCTAAGCTTGAAATGTCCTGGATCTATAGGGTCAAGACATTCATACCTTTTGGTTTGAATGTTGACATTGACGTTAATGCTTTTATCAATAATTCGTAAGTTTATTATATATAAGATTTGTGAACTTAGTTTGAGCCGTGGGGTCCCTACCTTTTTTCTTTTATTCATCCTTTATTTATACTGAATATTTTATATTATTTGTTGCTGTTACAATTAATCAACTTTTCTTAATTTTTATCTTAGTCTTTATATTCAATTCATTTGCCAAATTTAATTATTTGTTGCCCTTAGGGATTATATTTGATTGACCTGGCCATGAGAATTCGGGTCATGCCCGTTTGGCCATAGCATAACTAGACTTTCATTATGTATAATTCCCCTTAACTGGCCTATTGAATGTTTGAGGTTCATACTTTGACAGCTATGACTCCCCCTGCTAGTATGCAGAGGTGAGTTACTATTGATCACCTTTGCTAGTCTCCAATATTTATTAATGTTGAGAGGCGGGCGACAGGTGGCGCAGTAGTGGTTAATTTTTATAATTATAATTTATGAGTTTCAGTTTAATGTATTTAATTATGCGCTTATGTTTATTAATTTGAGGGGTTTGCAGTTGATTCCATAAGTCATTATGGGGGCTGTGGAGCTTTTCATGCTAAACCTCTCTTTTGGCAACTGTTATAGCTGTTTGGCACTGTCAATAATTACCTTTCCCTTAGTTTACACCTGATAACGCTGTAGATTTATGTCACTATGAATTGTTTGTAGCAGCTCTCTTTGTCTGGTGAGTCTGACCGCTGCTGCACCAATGTTTTTTATTTTGATTAGGGACAAATCTGCAGCTTTCTTCACCCTTTTCAAGTAATGGCAGCTGATCCCATACTCAACATGGCGGTTGCGATGTGACCCACACGGCTCAGACTGAGGCGGAGTTCTGTTTTTTGTTGCATATATAACTGGTGGAGTCAGCACGCCGCCAGCATCCCCAGAAAGACATCATCTGTAACGAAACGCATAGGGTCCGGCGTGCTGACGTCACCACGCAACCCGGAAGAACAGGCTGTACTACAAGCCAGCCGGCTGTATTTGTTTTATGCAGCATATTCTCTTACTGAATGTGAGTGAATTTTTACTTATTTATAATAAATGTGTTTTACATTATTACACTATAAAGAATATTCTATTTTTGCATGGTGATATTGGAGGCAATACTATTGATTAGTGCTTTGGAATACCGCTGTCCCTGTGCTTTGTGCCATTTGTGTTTTCATTGGATCTGCCGGGCAAACTTGATCTCTCAGGAGAATTCGTGTTGTGAGCATATTTGCTCTACACAATTTGCTCTATACAAGCTGATCTAATTCTGCCCTCTGGTAAGCTCATACGCATTTTTTGGTGATTGAAGCACAGTGGTGGAAGATAGCATCACATATATTCTACTTTTTACCCACAACCCTCATTTATCACATTTTGGGACTTTACTATTATTTGGGACTTTAATACGTATTTGAGGAAATTCATTTCATATCCAGTGTTTTTAGTAATTTGCTCACAATTTTGTGCACATATCCTTGTGGATTTATTTATTTATTTGGAGTTACTTCATTTTCTTCTATCACATTATTTGGGATTTTTATTATGTTTATGATGAATTTCACCTGTTAATTATTTGTTCACATTAATCCTTTTGAGTATTTACATTTGAGTCACTTCAGCTGTTTCTCCCTCACATTAGCGCAGCTATTTTTCTTTTAATTTATGCTTGGTGTTATCTCACTTGAAGCTGCAGCTGTTGATATTTTCATCTATTAGCGCGGTTACATACCTGTTACAATATTCTTAATACCCAAGGATTAAACCATGTGACTTCACATACACTATATTGTCAAAAGTATTGGGACTCCTGCCTTTACCCGCTCATGAATTTTAATGGCATCCCAGTCTTAGTCCGTAGGGTTCAATATTGATTTGGTCCACCCTTTGCAGCTATAACAGTTACAACTCTTCTGGGAAGGCTGCCCACAATGTTTAGGAGTGTCTATGCAATTGTTTGACCATCCTTCCAGAAGTGCATTTTTGAGGTCAGGCACTGATGTTGGACGAGAAGGCCTGGCTCGCAGTCTCTGCTCTAATTCATCACAAAGGTGTTCTATCGGTTTTAGGTCAGGACTCTGTGAAGGCCAGTCAAGTTCCTCCACTCCAAACTCGTTCATCCATGTATTATTGGACCTTGCTTTGTGCTCTGGTCCAAATCATTTGGTGGAGGGAAGATTATGGTGTGGGGTTGTTTTTCAGGAGTTGGGCTTGGCCCCTTAGTTCCAGTGAAGGGAACTCTTAAGGCATCAGCATACCAAGACATTTTGGACAATTTCATGCTCCCAACTTTGTGGGAACAGTTTGGGGATGGCCCCTTCCTGTTCCAACATGACTGCACACCAGTGCACAAAGCAAGGCCCATAAAGACATTGATGAGCGAGTTTGGGGTGGAGCCCTAATTAACTCCTTATTCTCCTTCTCCATTCCATTATAATTTTCCTGATATATTTTATTTTAATTAACTAATAATTAAACTTTTTTTTACGTTTTTGTTTGCTTTGTTTATTATTATTGTTACACCTTTTACATATTTACATGTATCACACTGAAAAAAGCGCAAAATTGAAAAAAATATATTTTCATAATATCATATTCACAATTCCATTGTAATTTGTAACTTAGCAATGCTGTGTACCAAAATCATAATTTTAGTGTTGTTTTAAACAGGACACATTACAGAATAAGATGCCATCTTTTTAGATGCAGTAACACTATTTATTGTTAAACTTAATACTGCTCAAACAAAAGAAAAAGTGCCTTTAGTTTCGTTTTATTATATTTAATTGTCTAAGGATTGCGAGAAAAAAAAAAATCATTGTTGCAGGACAATATTTACAAAAATAAAGCCCTGTTTGTTCTTTAAAAAATAATAAATGTATTACAATGTTATCTTAAGTAATGATACATTTATCACCGAATAAACAGGCTCATAGCAGAAATTTGAAAATTGATCTGGTACATAACAGGTGAACAGGTGTGAGAGCTGAAGTGGTTAAAGTGGTTCTAAAGGCAGAATTTTATCTTTATGCATTCTATGCACTTACATAAAAACCTTCTGTGTGCAGCAACCCCCCTTAGCCCCCTTATTACTTACCTGAGCTCCATCTCGATCCAGCGATGTTGTACATCCAGCAATGTTCCTCATGATGCATGTGTAATTGCGAAACGCGTTGAGGCTAGTGGCGCGTGAATGTCGCGGTAGCGAAATCGAGGCTTGGAACGCATGCCGCTCCAGTGCACGGATCGGTGATTGCACGGCCCCAGAGACCGCTGGATAGACTTAGTGCCGGTCTAAAGTCATTATTATATGTGAGTGTATATTTATACTTTTAATTTCAACAATAAACTGATTTATGGAAGTTGCTAAATGATGGCTATCCTTTACAAATGCATGAGAGAGGTTGCGATAGATAGATAGATAGATAGATAGATAGATAGATAGATAGATAGATAGATAGATAGATAGATAGATAGATAGATAGATAGATAGATAGATAGATAGATAGATAGATAGATAGATAGATAGATAGATAGATAGATAGATAGATAGATAGATAGATAGATAGATAGATAGATAGATAGATAGATAGATAGATAGATAGATAGATAGATAGATAGATAGATAGATAGGCAAGATTATAAGGACCCACAGAGGCATAATATTAAGGCCTAAAATAAACAAACTGCAGGTGACGGTGAGTGCATTTTTTAGCAAGCAGTGGATTTGCACATTATCACACTGCATGATTATGAGCTACTTCTTGGCACGGAACGGAATAATGGACACTTGGATATTTTTCTTTTGAAAATGATTTTTATTCAGTTTAAGAGACAGAAAAAACAACCATCCAACAGTAACAAACGATTACAGAAAAACAGAGCAGACATAGAAAACAAAAACAATCCACCCCAACCCATCCAAACCCACCCCCCTCCCCCCAAAACAGACACCAGCACCCAAAATGACAGGTCGGATAACCGAGGTCAGAGGGTCGGCACAGGCCTACGCCTGAAACACACACAGGCCAGCACCGACCCCCGGAGAAGAGCACCCCTTAACTTCATCCAATCAAGCCCCCCTCATCCCATGGCTAAACATAACAGCTACAACGTAGAAAATTCAACCTGAGCAGCAACTTGAGATACAGGACATGGTAGTGAATAAGGGCTCTTCACAGGGGCAATCCGATCAGATCCGCCTGTCAGTTTTTTAGGCGGATCTGATCGGATCCTCCATGCAGCTCTATGGGGCAGCGGGTGTCAGCGGAGACACCTCCGCTGACACCCGCTGCCATCCGTATCCGATCCTGTCCGTGAAATCTGGACGGATGGAAACCCTATTTTTCCATCCGTTCAGTAATCGGATCGGATCTGATGAGAGCGGACAGGCGGTCCGCTCTCATCCGATCCCCCATAGAGGGCAGCGGGGGCTGAGACACCTCCCTCTCCGCACTGCAAGCGGAGACAGAGCTGTCATCCGCCGGCTCAGCGAAGATCGCGGATCGATCCTCGCTGAGCAACACGGATCCGCCTACGGAGGCGGACCGTGTGAAAGAGCCCTTGCTCAAACGGTAGAGTGCAATCACAGTACGCAGGACCAGCGTCTAACCAGTCGGAGTAAAAGTATGCATCTAACCCGCCGTAGTGGAGGACTCAATCCACGCTCTCCAAACCTTCTCAAATTTCTTGGGGCAACCCCTAGACATGTAAGTCGCCTTATAAAGCGGTAAGACCGCATTGACCAAGCCCTTCCAAAATGAAAGCGAGGGAGGGGCCTCCTTTTTCCAATGCAGTAGGATGATCGCCTTCTTGGCATAGAATAGGAGAATACTAAGCAGTGTTCTATGTGCTACCGAGGGAACCACCTCCTCCACCAAACCCAAGAGACAAATCCTTGGAGCTAGCGGAATCGGGGTCAGCAGCACCTCTGCAAGACAGGAGGTCACCGCCCCCCAAAACATCTGGATCTAGCTGCAATCCCAAAAGATGTGAGTCGCATCCGCCGGGGAGGCAGAGCAACGCCAGCATTCTGCCGACGAGGTCGGATATATCTTAGCCAAGCGACCTGGAGTGTAATAAATCCTATGAAGACATTTGAACTGTATAAGTCTATCCCTAGTGGACACTAAATATTTAAAGGGTTCGGTCCATACCTCCTCCCATTCATTACCCTGGAGGTCAGGCACCTCAATTGTCCACCTGTCCCTACATCTAGTAATGCTAGGAGGCGTCAATCTAAACATGTCCTTATACACAGTTGAAAGGGTCTTAAGCGTTGTGTCACAGGTCAACACACATTCCAGGTCTGAGGGACACAGCTCCACCTGGGATGTGACAAATTGGCTCCGGAATGCGTGACGCAGTTGGAGATTCCGAAAAAGATAATTACTGGGTAGGTCATGTTTTTCCCTCAAAACGGTCAAACGGAAGGAGATCCTATGCTACCGTGATGTCCCCCAAGGTCTTCACCCCCTTCACCGCCCACACCACAGGGTCCGGTAACTTGTAGAAGTGGGAGAGGGTAGGATTCATCCACAGAGGAGTGGAAGGAGAAAAACCAACATAGCTAGGACAAGTCAGTCGCAAGGACTGAGCCCATGCTTTAACGGTGGCCCTCATGGAGAGTGTCAAGGGGAGATCCGAGCCCAGACCCCTATGTAGGGCCAACCTGAGGGTCTCAAAGGAGCCCAGGTGAGCCGCCTCCAGGATCGTGGCCGAATCCCCGTCAGCAGCCCTCAGCCAACGTCTCGCAAACACCATCTGTCCCGTCAGGAAGTGCCAGACCACCACTGCCCCAGGGCTCCTTGAGGGCCCGCAGGCCAATCCTGGGAGCCCCCGGGGACCAAAGGAACAAACTAATAATGCTATCCAGTTTCTTATAGAACTCCATAGGAACCCATAGTGGAGAGTTACGGAGAAAGTACAATATAACTGGAGGAAATTTCATTTTAAGGACACTAATACGACCTAATAGGGAGAGTGGGAGCTTCTTCCAGGCCAGCACATGTTGTTGGAGTCTAGACAATAAGGGTAAGAGGTTCAGGGGGTAAAAGTCTTGAGGGCGCCTAGTAACCTTGATCCCCAGATAAGTAAAGCTATCCACCCAGCAAACGGAAGGTCCCCAGCCGCAGCAAGTCGGGCATCTTCATCCAAGGACAGAATTGAAGATTTCCTCCAGTTGAGCCGGAGGCCAGAGCACCTGCCAAATTCATCCAGTATGGACAGGGCAGCTCGGAGAGAGGGACCCGGGTCCTCCAGGAACAATTACATATCGTCTGCGTACAAGGCAAGGCATTCTTTAATGGAACCCACTCTGATCAAACCCACGGCTAGGGAGCTGCGCAACGCTATAGCTATAGGTGTGAGGGCAAACAGGAACGGGGAAAGGAGGCATCCCGGCCTCGTTGCCCGTCCCACCTGGAAGTAAGGAGAGGTGAGATATCCGAGCAGGATAGCCGTTCTAGGACCACTATATAGGAGTCTAATTCACGTCCAAAAGTTAGGCCCAAAGCCCATAAGTTCCAGGGTCTTAGGTACAAAGGTCCAGTCGACCGAATCAAAGGCCTTTTCAATATCGATGGAGACCACCACCCTCTTGCCCGAGTCCCCCCCCCCCCCCCCCCGGAATTTGGAGGTGAGTGAACAATCGCCTAATATTAGTATCAACAGACTTACCAGGCATAAAGCCTGTTTGATCTGGATCAATCAATGAATGGATCACCCCTTCCAGCCTATTAGCTAGGACTTTAATCAAAATCTTAAGGTCCATGTTTAAAAGAGCAATAGGGCAATAAGAGGAACAGTCCAGGGGGTCCTTACCAGGCTTCGGCAATAAGACCATGTAAGCGTCCAACATAGAAGGGGGAAGGGCCTCACTCTCCAAACAGTGTTGCAGTAAGGAGCTTAGTCTAGGCGCTAGCTCTTCAGAGAACTGTTTATAAATGTCCGCCGGAAAGCCGTCCAGGCCAGGAGCCTTATGAGGCGGAAATGCCGCAATAGCCTTTTCCACCTCCGAAGCCGTAATCGGTTCATCCAAGATGGCGCTATCTTCAGTCGTCAGGGTCGGTAGGGTGACACTCCCCAGCAGCCCATCAACAGCCAAGGAGTCGCCACTCGTCAGCGGGGCGTATAGGCTCTCAAAATAGTCATGGAACGTAGTCAGTATATCCTGGGGATCAGTCTTTATAACCCCTTCCGCATTTCTAATAAGTGGTATATTAACTGGGGTCCTCTGATCAGCCACCAGCATCGCCAGCAATTTACCATTTTTGTCACCCTGTGCGAACACCGATTCCCATGTACGGTTGGTTGCAGTATGTGCCAGATCAGAAACGTGCAGGGAAAGAAGGCGTCTCGCCTCCAGCATCGCAACATAGCTGGTGTCTGACGGCGATTCCGCATGTTCCCTCGCCCGCAGTCTCTCCGCCTCCTGCAGTGACTGAACCTCACTATTATGATCCTTTCTGGCTGTCTTAATGGCCGAAATACATTCTCCCCGTGTCACTGCCTTGAATGCCTCCCAGACCACCCGCTGATCTGCAGAATCCACATTCTCCTCCCAGTAGGATTGGATCGAATCACCCAGGTGAGAGGTAACCTGATCCTGTTGGAGCCAGCCAGCCACCAGGTGCCAACCCCGCACTCCAGCCCCCAAGTGGAGGTTCACTGTCAAGAGTAGCGGGTTGTGATCAGACACCCCTCCAGCTAGGTACTCCGAGCCCACCAAGAGGGATTGAAAGCGGGCATTCCCAAAGGCTAAATCAATTCGGGAAGATGAGCGGTGCGTAGTGGAGAGATAAGAATATTCCCTCAACACAGGATGCTTCCTTCGCTAAAGCTCCAGCAGGCCCACAGTGGAGGCCCAGACCGGCAAGTCCACAGAGGCAGAGCGGTTGGGGTTGGAAGTATTCAGCGCACTATCCAAGATGGCATTAAAGTCACCCATTGGAAGATGAGCATATTCAGCTAACTTATCCACCAAATCATACAGTAGTTGTATCCCAAAAGGAGGGGGCACATATATCGCCACCAACAGCATTGTAACAGAATAAATATCTAAGACCACTGCCACATATCTGCCCCCTGGATCGGAGACCACCCTTTGGATTGTACAGGGGAGAGATTTACTTAAAGAATGGAGACCCCCCCTGGCATACGTGGAATAGGTGGCATGCAAAGCCCTCTGGATCCACGGCCTCCTAAGAGCAAGAATCATATTACAATCCAGGTGAGTCTCCTGCAGGAGGAGGATATGTGGTTTAACCAATTTCAAGTACTGAAAGACGCTGGCCCGCTTGAACTTATTATTCACTCCTCTCACATTCCAGGAGAGGAATCTAATACTGTCAGCCATAGGAGTCAATAAAAAATGGATGGAGGAGCCAAGGGAATGCCCTAAACAGAATAAACGTCCATAGGTACTCAGGAAAAAAATAAGAACCACTTATGTTAACCTCTAAGCGTGCATGAGCAGCAAAGTTCAGGTGCTGGTGTAACATTCCCCCTACCATCATACCAGAAACGAAAAAACTGTTAAAAAAAAAGGGAAAAAATAGAACAGCAGAAAAAACAGTCCGGTATGCGGCTTGAATCCCAAACATCCCAAAAAATTGCAATGTGCGACGGTCCTCCAGTGTGACCAACAGTCCGGCAGGTAAGATGACAGTTACTGTCCCTCATGGAGACTCTGGAACCACCGGATGTAGATGGGTGCAGCAGGCCACACTATCCCTTCATCCCACGAGTGCAAGTAAACTGGGGCTAAAAGAGAGACCTCCCCAGCAAACAGTAGATCATGGACCCCAAAACATATAGATATCCAGAAGGAAAACACCCAGGAGCCATGCAGCAACAGTAGGATGAACAAGGCCAGGAGTCGCAGGAAAACAGGCAGAAATAACCCAGGAATATTGAACCGCAGTAGCAGGCCACAGGCAGAAAGGAATTAACGCAGGCCATCCAACCACTCCGACACCTCCTGCGGGAAATCAAAGAATTTAACCGATCCATTATGTTGCACCCTGAGCCTGCTGGGGTACTGCATGCTGTAAGTTATCTCCTTGGCTCTCAGGCGCTTCCTAACTTCAGTGAAGCAGCGCCATTTCCTCTGTGTCTCCGCAGAAAAATCCGGAAACAACATGACACGTGCATTTTCGAAGCGGAGCTCAGGATGTTTCCGTGCCTCTGATAGGAGCATGTCACGATCCCTATAGTTGAGGAATTTGACCAGGAACGGCCGTGGGGGGGCTCCGGGTGGTCTGGCCCCAGCCGGGACCCAATGAGCCTGTTCAACCACATAAGTAGGGGGTAAATCCTCCAGGGAAAGCAACTGCTTGAAAAATTGTTCAGCAAAGGGAGCAGGCCTTTTCCCCTCCACCCCTTCAGGGAGCCCCACCACTCTTACATTATTTCTCCTCTGTCTGTCCTCAGCGTCATCAGCACGATGTTGCAGGGATTTCACAATGCCTTGTAACTCCGTCAACTGTGCAGCATGACTGTGAATGCAGTCCTCCACCTCAGAGATCCTGTCCTCTGCGGCAGTAAGGCGACCGCTAAACTTATCAAGGTCATGGCGGATGAGGATACACTCTGACACCAAATGATATTTTCTGACCATGAGCGCTGCCTTACAGCCATCTATGGCTGCCAGGATCGGGGTGGTGATCGCCCTCTGAACTCCGCAAGTCAGCAGCCTGCTGATCCTCCATGGCCGCACACGCGACGGCGGCGCCAAAATGGCGGAGGCGGAGCCCGGGCCTTTTGTGTAGCGGGTCTGACGCTGGTCCTGGGGCGGCTTCCGCTGCGACTTGGGGGTCGAGGATGGCATCCCTGAAACGCCGGGAGGTTCCCCTACCAGACAGGGTGGAAGAGCAGCCCACACACACACCGAAAACGGAGGTATAATCAGGATATCCAGAGAGCTCCGGGCAGACGCGTCTAGCCTTGATCACATCCGGCCACGCCCCCCGGATACTTGGATATTTGAGATAAATGTTGCTATTTGTAATTCACTAATCTGCATAAAACATTTGATATGATTGGTTTAAAATCATTGAGGATATATTGTTTAATATAAAGTATTTTATGGGGGACAATTTGTTTGCACCTTTCATAAATTAGCGCAACTGTTCACAGTTTTTTTCGATGTTGCACAAGAGACTCGGCTGTCCAGGACTTTCCCTCCTGATTGGCTGAGACACCGCCGCGGGCACCATTGGCTCCAGCTGCTGTCAATCAAGGTCAATGAGCCAATCAGGAGAGAGAGGGGGCAAAGGCAAGGCTCTTTCTGAATGGACACACAGAGCAGCAGCTCAGCTCAGGTGCCCCCATAGCAAGCTGCAGGAGGGAGGGGCCAGGAGAGCCAGCAAGAGACCCAAGAGGAGAAGGAATAGAGCTGCTCTGTGCAAAACCACAAACCACTGCACAGAGCAGGTAAGTATAACATGCTTTTATTTCTAAACAAAAGAAATGAGACTTTAGTATCACTATATATAAAATTCCTCCTATTGACAAGTGGGTGACTGCTGGGGGTAGGGTACCCTAAGCTTGCATATAATGGGGGGGGGGCTAATTTTGTCATCTTTGCCCTGGATTACCTTGTCCTGGCACTGGCTGCAGGCATCACCCCGGTATCATTTTTAAGAGCCGGCGGTTGGCTTTCTTGTAATAGCAATCAGAGCAGCTATCTAGCTGCTTGATTGCTATTACAAGCAGTGGGAGGGGTCATATCCCCTTGAAGCGGAGTTCCGGCCTATTTTGCAACTTTAGTGATTCCTGGAGTGCTCGCTATGCTGATCAACAATTGGGCATTTTAAATTTTTTTCGGGGGTCCCTTACTTTATTTTCAGGGCATTTTTTTTGTACTTCCTCCTTCTCCCCCCTCTGTGGCCACAGCCACCGACATTACTTCCGCCTTTGCATTGCATCCTGGGAGCTGTTTGGAATCAGGAGGCTGGAATCAGGAAGGACTCCCAGAACACTCCCTGGAATCAGGAAGAAGGACACAGCAGATTACACTGCGGCTTCAGATGCCCACATCCAAGATGGCCGCGCCCAGACAGCATTTTTAAAAGTAAGATTTTGACTAAAATCCAATACTGTACACCTTGTAAGTATGAGAATAGCGGTTCTGTGAAGGGCGATGGATTAGTATTATAGGGGTATTTTTAGTTAAAAAAGGTATTTGAGGCTAGAACTCCGCATTAAGCGGCTTGCTCGAGCTCTCCTATCCCCTCGAGAGACCCGAGCGACCAGCCGGCATGTTTGCTTGCGGGACAGAAAGCCAAGCAAAGCCAGGATCGACTTTGATCGGCTGTTCCTGATAGTAACCTGAAAGCAATGACATGACATCAATTCCGGTTGACTCAGAAACAATTGGCGCCCTTTGTTAAAAATTTAAAGCATTCAAAAACACAGATCTTTGTGTTTTTAATGCTTTTAACTGCAGAAGAGGGATTTGGGGTCTTATAGATCCCAGATCTCTCCATAAAGAGTACCTGTCACATGTCTATTGCTGTCACAAGGATGTTTACATTATAGAAGTATAGAAGACACCTAGGAGCCAGAAATCTTGCTGATTTATAGAAATACTTATTTCACTCATTAAAATGCAAATCAATTCATAACTTTTTTTAATGTGTTTTTCTGGATATTGTTGTTTCTTATTCTGTCTCTCACTGTTAAAATAAACTTACCATTAAAATTATAGACTGATCATTTCTTTGTCAGTGGGCAAACGTACAAAATCAGCATGGAATCAAATACTTTTTTCCCTCACTGTACATACAGTACACAATGATGTGTTCCTGCAGTGGGAAGGGAACTTCCTCTTCTGCTCCCAGAACATAATTGAGTTGAGTAAGTGCTGCTCAGCCATTCATAGGAAGCTTTGTATTTTCTGAATGAGTAAAGGGCTTACCCTGATTAGCCAAGGCCAAGATCATGACATCATCTGCCCACCTCAGCCAATCAAAGGAAGCCTTGCATTCATTCAAAAAATACAAAGCTTCCTGTGAGTGTTTGAGAAGTGGCCCTTAGACTGACTTGATGCTGACTGACTGACGGGATGCTACAAACCTTTTATATAGTTTATGACAGCTGCTGCATGTGTTAGTGAAGGAAATAGTTATGTAAAGTATAAAGTATTTAAAGTTTACTAAAACCCAGAGTTAGGCTTTAATCAATGTTCTGACAAACCAGAACTACCAATCCTGGAAATTATAAATGCAGATGCTGCTTATGAGAGAGGGTTCAAAAAAGTGTATATGAGAGCCAAGACCAAACCTACCTACAGATAAGCAGACAGAGAAAGATTAAAGAGCTCAAAGTACTTTATCCCTGAACATAGACAATGATTGGATTGTGCACACATGCAAGTGAAAAACTGCAAAATAAATGTGGGACAGAAATAACTCCTAGCAATAACTCCTAGCATAACTCCTAGCAATAAACTGTACTAATTAGAAAGCTATACCAAACTAAGCTAATAAAGGGTCAGTGCATGCAGGACTATAAAAGATGATTCTTAGGAAAGTTGGATCACCTGGGAGCTATAAAAGAAGCGACAAAAGACTTTCATATATCAGCACTGCTACTCACTGGTCTCCCAGACAACTCTGAGACATTTGTTACAGCGCTTGATACTCGCCAAATGATGAGCTTACAGCAGAATGTGTTAAATGCAAGCCTATAGATGAACATAAGCAAAAAAAACAGAAATGTAAAATGTTTTTACAGCAGCTACCCATAGATATGACATGACAATCAAGTGATGATCTCATGAGTGGGGGAAGATTCAGTCAGGCATGTTAGAAAACCTGTACCAGTTGCCATTGCTGGATCCCTGAGGTATCTTGCTCCAACAGCATCTGCCCAGTAAAGTCACCCATTCTGCAATAGGATTAAACAACCACTATACTAGGAATAACTGCTGGTTTGTCAGTGTGACAGACTACCCACTGTTACTAAACCCAAGAGACCCTGCATTCAATATATTTGGTCTTCCACATTACACAGAACACGGAAATGCAACTATTTTAGTAAATATAAACTGCTAAATACCCTTTCCCATCAGCAGTATATAGCAGTCTTATGACTTCTATCAGTTCCTAGTAAAGCTTGTAAGAGGAGTTTTCATACTGCACTGAGCTGTCCTATCAGAATTCATGACCCCCTGATCCTCTATCTGGACAGTGTTGATTAGCCCTGTGCTGATCACATGCACACTCCCAAGAAAATAAAAATCTCTCTAGCAATACACACCAAACTGAGCATGTGCAGCCTGACTCCAAAGGCTCTGTCTTATCCAGACATGTTCTGGAGTCAGTGAAAGAAGAGAATTATCTATGCATACAGGATCAAACAGTCTGTTTACACAATGCAGATGATTAACCCCTTAGGTTCCACGGTGAGTATAACAAGCATACTTTACTGCATATACAGACCGATTTCAATGTTGTGGGTTTAGTAACACTTTAATGTAGGGAGCAAAGCTTACCTGATTTATTTCTGGTCATCACCAGGCTGTGGACCAACTCAGAGGCTGCAGCAGATAAGCAGCCCATTCGCCATAAGGCTGAGGGTACCTTGGATGCACTAATCCACCTACTGCCACCAAGGGGCAAAAGGCAGATCAGAAGCCTTAGCAGCCCCACCCACCATCACCAGCCTGAAGAAAATCTTGGAGGCCAAAGAGGGTGTGTCCGTCCATGTGCAGGTAAGCAGCTGAGCTCGGCCAGTGCCGCTATCTTTTGACCCCTATTCTGCCAACACAGCAGGCTCCCGAGTGGCACTTTTACCCTCACCAGCTCTGCATAACTCTCCTGCGATGGTGAAGATTGGGCAACATGCCCTGGAATCTGTGGGGGATCGACAGTCCATAGCACACTTCCTCAGCGAGACAGGCTCAAGAAGGTGACAGTGAGTGCCTCTGGGTCAGGCGGACTCAAGAAATCATCCCCTGCTGGCCCAAACCATAGAACTAAGCACTCTAACACTATCAGGGAGAACTTTTTGGCCTCCCTGTCATCACCAACTCCTCTGTCACACTCTTCACCAGAGGCTGTTGCCTTCCTGAGCCCTGATAGTGTGGAAAGTGAGTGGGGGGAAGAAGACAGCCATGATACAGAAGGCTAACCTACAGAATCTCCCATCAACACAGCCACAGTCTCCAAATCTGCACCTGAGGAAGCTGAACTGACTCTGAAGCATGTAATGGAAGCTATACACTGTTGTCAGTCTTCATTAACTGCTCAGCCACAGAAAAAAGGACTAGTGGTGTAGAAGAAATGCTTCACCCTATGCAGGCTGATGTTCATACTGCTCAAAAACATCTGGCAGACCATTCCTCTAAATTGAGTGACCAAAAGATTGTCTCTTCTACAACCTACGCTTCATTGGGTTTCCCAAGGGCACTGATGGCAAGGAACCTGGTGGCAAGGAACCTGAATGCTTCAAGGAACATTGAATAAAAACCAATATAGGCTACGCTTTCCCTCTTGTTTGCTATTCAGAGGGCTCAACTTGTACTCTTGTGCCCTTTGCCCTCGGGTGTGCCACCATGCCCCATATTGATAAAGCTTTTGCATTTCCAAGATAAGGAAGCCATCCTGTGTGCATCTCTTAATCTGAAGGAGTTGTTTCACAATGCCACCCAAAATTATTCTCAGCGGTTAAAAAACATCTTTGGAATAAAAACATAGCCTATAGTATGCTGTATCCTGCAAAATTATGAGTGGTGGCTGATGGAAAAATGCAATTCTTCCTTTCTCCAGAAGAAGCTTATGACTGGTTGGATAGAGGGAACTAAACATTCTCTAGCATCATTCATACTATTCACATCAACGTATGCTGCCTTTTCTTATTGTTATACTCAGCCAACCATGTCTCTTCGGTTGACCCTTCTTACTGCTATGCCTCCTTGATCCGCTCCATTGGTGCATTGGCTAACTCATGTCTTATCACATTTTACATCTTCTAACCACAGCACCTTGTGGTGCATCATGTTTATTTTTTTGTATTCTGTTATCAGTTCTATATGGGTTGTTGTGGGGTCTCTATGGACACCCCCCTTAATGTTTATTTTAGTTCCAGGAAAAAGCCAGCTTGTTCTGTCTATGTCAGGCCGGGTGGGGGTTTTTGTACTTTTATGTTTTCATTGTATTGCTCACCTGTGTATCTGCTCTACCATGTTGTCTGGAATATTGTATGTATACTCATACATTTGGTATGCACATAGCTCTCTATCCATCCCATAATTTATACTTAAACCATCATGACTCTTAACATGCTGTCATTGAATGTTGGAGGCCTTAATTCCAAAGCTAAAAGGTCCCTGGTATTTGTCCAAATCAAAAGGGTCAAATCCCAGATTATATTCCTACAGGAAATACACGTTACTGGTTCCCTAGGTACGGTCCTGAAACACCCCTTCATATCCTACGCATTCCAAGTTACCTACTCTACATACTTTTGAGGTGTTTCAATCCTGATCACTAAAGCTGTGGTTAAACAGATTGAGGCAGTGGTCTCTGATCTGGAGGGATGCTACCTTATTGTGCTTTTAAAACACCTTGACACATATTATATCCTGGTGAATGTTTTTTATACCATCCCCATTTGACCTTAACTTAGTATTGACCTGAGCTAATAAAGTGCTTAACATGGCTAAGGCGACTATCCTTTAAGTACTTGACCTCCTGGAGATTTACCCTTCATGACCAGAGAATTTTTTGTGATACAGCATTTATTAAAATTATAGCATAGTGAGCCACTAATCAAAAATGGACGCTACCATATTAACTGTTTTAGCAAATTTTAGCATAGTGGTTCGCTTTTCATAGTGTTACCCTTCAGAGGGCATATTTACAAAATTTAAAATTTAACATAAAAATATATTTATATTTTTATATTTATATCTCACAAACTATACACACAATTTTATATATATTTTTATATTTTTATCTTTTATCTATTTAAAACCTTTTCCGAGGCGCGGGGAGATACACTAGCATAGTGTTATCTTTTTTCCAACACCATGCATGGATCAAGCTGCAGAGACCAGTCAGACATTTAATTTAAGGCGTCAATCACGGACTCCCAGTACAAAAGGATAGCAGGACATTGCCACACCATGTGAAAGAAGGTTCCAGTAGAGGAGAAACAATGAGTTCAGACTGGATTAGCCTGTAGGTAAATGGCCGCTAGCCTCTGAGGGGTTTAATAAACCCTGTAGAGAAACTTCAACTGGATGAAACGGTCTCTAGCCAAAATCATATGTGTAAGACGGGGTAAAACGGATGGGTGGCGGTGTCTGTCTCTATGTGAGAAGTGATCTCAAAGTGAGTGCGAAAGACGACCTAGTTGATGAAGAGTGTGATGAGTCTGAAGCAGTATGGGTGGAAATGTACATGTGTGTGCGTAATTCAAAGATTATCATTGGAATTTGTTATAGACCTCCCAGTATTAATGAGGAGGTGGAGACACAGATAGAAAGCGCTGCAAGGGCTGGGATAGTGATAATAATGAGGGATTTTAACTACCCAGACATTGACTGGAGTAATGGCAGTGCTGGAACAGTTAAAGGGCTAAAATTTTTTAAACCTATTACAAGACAATTTTATGGTACAGTTTATTGAGGCCCCCACTAGAAATAATGCTCTGTTGGACCTGTTAATCTCAAACCACGCAGAGCTTATTAAAAAGAACATCTGGGTAGCAGTGACCATAATATCATTTCATATAATGTCATCTGTAAGCAAAAAACACATACAGGAACTATAAAAACACTTAACTTTAAGAGAGCAAATTTACCAAGGATGAGGGCTGCTCTCCAGGATTTAGACTGGGAGGGAATATTGGCATCAATGGGCACAGAACAGAAATGGGAATTTTAAAGAAAACTGTATGCAAACTCAATAAGTTTAAAAGGCTAAAAATAAAACCTATGTGGCTCACTACCAAAGTTAAAAAAGCTATAAATAAATAAGAAAAGCGCTTTTAAAAAAATATAAAAATGAAGGAACACTATCATTGTTTCATTGTTATAAAGAATATAACAGAATATGTAAAAAGGAAATCAAGGATGCAAAAGATCAAAATGAACGATGGTTTGCAAAAGAAAATACAAACCCCAAAAAATTCTTCAAATATATTAATAGTAAAAAGGTCAGGTCTGAGCATGTAGGCCCTTTACAAAATAATCAGGAGTGGGGGACTGGGGACAAAAGAGAAGTCAAATTTATTATCAGCTCTGTGTATACAAAGGAGCATGGGGGAGCTCATGACTATAATGAGGATGGTATTGACACAGCCCCAAATGATCCGCAATGGCTCAAACATGATATGGTCCAGAAATATTTAGACAGAATAAGGGTGGATAAAGCACCTGGACCAGATGGCATCCACCCAGACATCCTAAAATAATTGAGCGCTGTAATTTCAAAGCCTTTGTTTCAAATTTTTAGGGACTCATTAAGGACTGGAATAGTACCACTGGATTAGCGTAGGGCCAATATGCAAAGAGGATATGTCATACTGGCATGAAAATGCTCAGGATGTCTCTTTGGGGGTTGACTTGGGATGTTGTTAAAGCAGTTAAGTAGCGCTCTTACATGACGGTATCTTAGGATGGCCAAGATTCTAACCTATCCACATTATCTCAAAGGGTATCTCATCTTGAGGCACAATATGTTTCTGATCCTTCTGAATCTACTTATCAACAGTGGAAACATGCTGAAAGATCATATACCATAGCTCTTTCCAACAATATCCAAAAGAAATTACAGTACTCCACTCAACTTATTTTAAACATCAAGATAGGAACAGTGGACCGCTGGCCTTTTTAGCCAAACTGATCCATGAACCATTTGCCATTCACAAAATTTTAGATGGTGATGGGTGCCCGCAAGAGTCCACTAACTGCATCCTGAATGCACCTTTAAAGAAAGTGCTGATGTCACTGCGCTTCTCGAATCCCAGAAGGACAGGCTGCTATGAACTAGCTGGCCAGTTTATGTGATACGAATGTGATTTTAACTTTTCCTTGATGTCAGTGAAACTATTTCTTGCTAA
The DNA here is from genome assembly GCF_965119305.1 of Pelophylax lessonae. Classification (NCBI taxonomy): domain Eukaryota; kingdom Metazoa; phylum Chordata; class Amphibia; order Anura; family Ranidae; genus Pelophylax; species Pelophylax lessonae. The sequence continues at coordinate 340,019,008 of NC_138769.1, read as the reverse complement.
GAATAAAGCTTTTAAAGGTTTTACACAACGCCAAGTCTTTTCATATTTTTGGGATTTTCCATTGGGATTTCCATGGTGGAGGTAATAACTTAAAGGGATTGAAAAGGCAGAAGGTTTTTTTATCTTAATACATTCTAAAAAACCTTCTGTGTGCAGCAGCCCCTATCAGCCCCCCTAATACTTACCTAAGCCCGTTTTTATCCAGCGATGTTGTAGAAGTGTCTAAGCTGCCTGGGACTCCCCTCCTCATTGGCTGAGACAGAAGCGCGGCACGACTAGATCCCACTGGTGTCAATCAAAATCATTCAGCCAATCATGAGAGAAAGGGGGCAGGGCCGGGTCGCGGCTCCATGTCTGAATGGACACAAGGAGCTGTGACTTGGCCCGGATGCCCCCATAGCAAGCTGCTTGCTGTGGGGGTACTCAACAGGAGGGAGAGCCAAAGAGGGACTTGATAAGAGGAGGATCCAGACCGCTCTGTGCAAAACTAACTGCGTAGAGCGGGAAGTACAACATGTTTGTTATAAAAAAAAAAAAAAGAGGGATTATTCTTTTTTTTTAAGTAGACCTGCATGATTATGAAAATGTAGGACTTCAAATTAATTTAAAGCCAAGTATTTTTAAATCCCCCCCCCCCCCCCTATATGAAATATTCTGCCAATGTCCTTGATGTACTGTTTATTTGGCTTGCTGTCTGAGGTTAGCGCAGAAGCATTTCCTATATTGCAATGTCAGTGTACGGATTAATTTTAGGGGTTGCTTGGAACTGCTTTTTCCATTATTAGTCTCACACACACACGTACACAGCCATCTTAAAAACGATAAAGCATTTGGCTGTGATTTTTCTTTTATTTTTTTTGCCCATGTTTAGGTTTGTTTTTAGCAAGCTACATGTGAATGAACATTATCTATGTTTTTCTTCCCTGCCATTTGTCCTACCTGTTTGTTAACAAAAACATGATGGCTGAGCAATGGGTCTTCAGAGAATAGTACAAAGAAAAGCTTATAAGAATCTCAGAATGATTTTACTTGTTGCCTGAATATGATGTGTAGCATAGTTGCCACTTTCTTGATAGTATAGGTTAGGTTGTTTTACAGCAGCCATAGAACTTTGGCTGTTTACTCATTTAGCTGTTCGCATAAGTACCAAACTTACGTACCTCTCAGTACAAACCTTCAATGAACTTCAACCTATGATAAAGTATACATAAAGAGTATTATGGCTTCCTAAAGCCAAACTCCGGGCAAAATATGCCACCCCACCCCCACACACACCCATCCATTCTCTTCAACCTCATCCAACCTATGCTGGAAGGTTTTCTTCTCTTCTCATCACTTCTCTTGTTGATTCTGAGAGCACCCCGCAACTGGACAACCAAGAGGAAGTGTCCGTGTCACACAGGTAGTGATGTTTTTGGGGGGGGTTACACCACAATGCGGTGCCTTTGTGATCTGCTGTGTGGCAGTGTCAATGTTAATGGAACTCCAAACACAGATCGCAAACGCAATGCGTTTGCAAGCACCAAAACACATGGTACTACAGAACTATGTGATTTGGTGCAGCATGTTTTTGAAATTAATGCTTGCACCGCTTTCTCCACATTCTGGTGCATTTTCAGTCCATTTAAATGAATAAGGTGAAAAAATCTCACTGCGTGATAATGCACAGAAATCGTACATGAAATCATTCTGCGTTCCTGTGCAATCCCAGTGTGAACCAGCCCCCGAATTCCAGTGATCAATAAGAGGGGGATGAACCCCTTTCAGAAGGGATTCAAAACAAAAGGTATTTATATCTTGTGATTTCTGAACCAATTCAAAAAGCACGAGGAGATTGTCCCTTATAATAGGAGATAAGGTTATAATGTTATAACTATAGAAAATTCTACTGCGATCTGAACTTCCTATCGGGTCTTTATTAATTCAGAAATTATTCATCTTTCAGGAGTCTGATGTTAAAAGCAGCAAAAAATCAGGTATTGAACCATTCAACCACTTAATAAATATGCCTCCAAAGGCCTGTTAGCAATGATTCTTGCTTTTTGCATAGTGATTACGCATCTAATATAAGCACAGCAACCATGAATACATAGGCTTGAGCATTTTGACTCACGCATATCCCTGTACACTCTCCTGATCATACCACTGTTTTGATTACACTGCCTATTTTTCATATTTTATGACATTTTCAGGATGTTAAGCTAAACCTCAATAACTGAGTTTCATCTAGACTCCAGCAACTGAATTTACTTCTTTCAACTACGTTAGTGGCAGTTGACACCACAAAAATGTCCTCTAGATCCTTTTCGGATACGTTCCTGCATGCACATTTTTAACGCTGTTTTGTTTTACCACATTCCAGGACAGTTCTGTGCATAAAAAAGGCAGCATGCTATACTTGTATTTAGAACTGAAAAGCACTGGAACGCACCGCACTGGTGTGAACTATGCCATTGGAACCCATGTAACCTACTTTTAATGCCTTTTTGATGCAGAAAACAAGCACTGCACTTCATGTGGTGTGAAGGGGCCCTTAAAGAGTAACTCAACTTTGTACCTTAAAACTCAACTTTGTTTCTTAAAGGGATTTTAACTAACTTTGTCACAGATTCTTACCTTTTGCTGCTGTGAAGAAATAGTCCTTTGTTTCACACAACTGCTGATTGCATACTCATTCTGAATTATTTTCAGCTGATGCACTAAGTGTTCTAATGAACAAAGCTGCAGTGTTTACATTCCTTTAGAGCTGTTTAACTTTTAGGGAGTTTCTCATCTCACATTTCTATTGCTCTATCTCTGTGACGGTTCTATTGACCAATCACAGCAATCACATGAAAAGTAGTCATGGCTGTTATTCAGCCCCTATTACTTACTATTGTGATCTATGTAATTAGTCACATTGTATAGGGCCAAAGTTGTCACATAGTATAGGGCCAATCGCAGCCAATATTTTTTTTTTCAGTCAGCAGACGAAGCGCAGTGTCAATATGGTGAAATCCTAGTGCTGTGGCAGTGATCACGTACAATGGCTGGTTGTTCTTATATCACTTTATGCCAGCTATCCATTATCTTTGTAAAGCCTAGACCTTTGAGAAAGCCCATTGGGCGCTACGCATGAGGTGGACAGTGATTTAATCAGGCTGGACAGAGCCAGGTGGAGCTGTGCAAGCTAAGAATAGTACTAAAAATATGCCTGTATTTGACTTCTGAATTGGGAGTGGTATTTTTACTCTTAATAAGTATATTGCATGAGCGATCTGCACTTTGGTTTTTTCCTTTTGCCCCTTACATATTTGACACTACGCTGAGAGCTGTGGACTAGATTTGATCTGCCAGTGGAAACAGGGCCATTTTTACACTGCAAAGGCGCATACTAACCTCCTTTAGGTGGTGGGGTCCACCAAAGCAGGTGAGAAGACCCTTAGGGGGGATGAAGGGCACCGTGGAGAACAAAGGCGAAACACACAGGATTGTTTTTGGTGTATGGGATTACACGATCATGGATTTTATACATATATATCTCAATGGACTGGCATTGAAAGATGAACTCACTTATATATATATATATTTGTGTATTATAGTTATTGTATTTCATTTTCTTAATATACTTTTGATCACTGGTGAACTTTATACATTAATCTATGCACTTAACGTATTGTTGGAGAGCTCTGAACCCTTGAAGGTAGTTGTCCCTAATAATTGCCACACCAGTTATAGTGTTCCAGATCACTGCCACACCAGTCCCAGCATCCTTGATCACTGCCACATCAGTCATACTGTGCCTAATCACTGCCACACAAGTTAGTGTCCTTGTTTACCACACACTAGTTATATTGTCCTTTATCACCGCCACACTATCACCCACCAGTTACAGTGTCCCTGATCAGTGCCACACCAGTTATATTGTCCTTTTTCACTGCCATGCCAGTTACAGTGTTCCTGATTCCTGGCACACCAGTCATATTGTCCTTGATCACTGCCACACTAGTTACAGTGTCCCTGATCACTGCCGCACCAGTTATATTGTCCCTGATAACCGCCACACCAGTTACAGTGCCCCTAATTATTGACACACCAGTCATATTGTCCTTAATCACTGCAACACCAGTTACAGTGTCCCTGATTTCTGCCACTCTAATCATATTTTCCCTGATCACTGCCACACCAGTTAGTGTCCTTAATCACCGCCACACCTGTCCCAGTATCACTCGACCAGTGTATGCCAGCAACAGTGTTCCTTATGGCCACCAGTTGAAGTATCACCACACCAGTATTAGCCAGCAACGGTGTTTCTGATTGTCACCACACAAGAGCAATGTCACCTCTTCCTGCTGTGTGTACTAACCCTGGCCTGTTTATTGATAGCTCTCTTTATAGACTTTAAGAAAGAAAGTAAGAAAGTGCCAAGATGTGCACATGCAGTTGGAATGAACGGCAACTGAATATATCTTTATTTTGTTAATAGGCTTCTAAGCATTTACTGTAATGCTGACCACACACCGAGCAATTTTCAAGCAATTTCTTGTACTGTGTGACTGTATGAGTGTATGGATATACATGTGCAAAATGAATGTGATCCTTGAACCCATCTAGCAAAACATGTACTGACATTCAATACGTATAGTACAGTCTCTCTGTAGTGGCCATTAAGCATCCAAATTCTCTGTTTTTATGCCTTTGGGCATTTATCATCAGAACCTCCATGCATTTTTGTGCATGTGTACTGCAATACTCTCAGCACGGAGTGCATTATGGCTTTTACATATACCCTGGAATTCATAAAGACTGGCGCAAAAAGGTTTTGCAAAAGTGTCTCTCATGCATTCTAAAAGGGGTAAAGAATGAGCCAAATTCATGTACCTGTCTAGAAATTGTACTTGAATTTGGCTCATGCTACGCCACTTTTAGAATGCAGTGAGACACTTTTGCCAAATCTGTTCGAGCCAGTTATTCTCTCTGTACACCAAAAGAGAGTTTATTTTAATTAGCTCCACTTTTGCATTTGATGCATTTAATGCAACACAATGTAAAAGTGGCACATTTTAGAACCATCTGAATTTGGTGCACAAGTTGCTGTCAGATTCAAAAGTGTTGCAAATGCTTCATGAATTTGGTGCCGTACTATAACATGTGGGATTAACAACAAACAAAGTGGCACGTCAGCTTTATTAAATCCCCCCTATAGTGTTTTTCTCCATTTTCAATGACATCAGTATACCCATGCTGCACATGAGATGTGCATTTAAAATCCCTAACAGAAGTTTAACTGCCCAAAAGCATTAGAGAAAATCATATTTTAATTTTAAGAATGACATAATTTACCTGGTATACGTTTAGATACTGAAGTGCACATACCAGAGTATATATGTGCACAAAACCTGTGCATGGGCACTGTGCATGGCCTCACATATTGTGAGGTTTTAACTCAATGGGTAATTGGCCAAATGGTCATACAGAGGGTAACTGTAACATTTACTAAAGAAGTGAAACTTTAGAAACAATAATGCAAAACAGGTTCAAGATGGCAAGCATATGCATACACTGCAGAATATTGAAAGCTGTACAAATATATGAAAGCTGAACAAATTTGGACTCCAACAAACAACAAAGATTGGCTACATAGAATAATCTATATAAGACTCTATGACAACAGAGAGAGTCAAGCTGAGAATCACCATTTTAGTAAAATTATTTATCTTCATAGACAGAATTCCTCACAGTGAAGTCCAGGGTGGCTCTAGTAAAACAGGTGAACAAGGAGGAGTAAATCAAGGATAATGTATTACCCCACTATAGCTGGAGTACTCTGGTAGCAATGGAGGGTGGGCTTCCCACAGTAGCTGGGCCTTTTTGTTAAACTGTTGGTAATTAGGCTCCAGCCCAGCTGCCTGCATGCCAGTTCTGACAGTGGAGAGCCTCTCACTTGGCTGATTACTTACCCAGCTACCTATCCTTTGGAAGGGAACCACAGAAATGTAACTTCCATAGGCAGATCCAGGAACCAAGGTACGTGTGGGAAAGGAGGTTAAAAGGAGCATGCACTTTCATCTTCACATGGTGAATAAATAGGCACTCCACTACAAGACTATAACTAAGCTTTTTGCCCACAATCAATTCACCAATGAAGACTTATAAGCTTTAGTAAATCAAGCTCAGTGATTCAACTTACAGTGTAGTTCGGCCTGAGTCCTATTAATTCTGGTATGAACAGAACTCAGCTTGAAGTGGAACTCAACCCTCCTCTCCTTACAATCAAGGAAGCTGCCATGTTGAGCTCCGTTGATCTCTAGTTGCCACTGTGCGGCATATGTGATTAGTTATGACACGATCCATTCCTTCCAACATGGTTTGGGAAAGGAGGTTAAAAGGGGAATGCACCTTCATCTTAGCATGTTGAATAAATGAGCACTCCACTACAAGAATATAAATAAACTTTTTGCCCACAATCAGTTCACCAATGAAGACGTATAAGCTTTAGTAAATCAAGCTCAGTGATTCAACTTACAGTGTAGTTCTGCCAAAGTCCTATTAATTCTAGTATGAACAGAACACAGCTTAAAGTGGAACTAAACCCTCATCTTCTTACAGTCAAGGAAGCTGCCATCTTGGCCTCTGTTAATCTCTAATTGCCATTATGCTGCACACAATGATTAGTTATGCCAGCATCCATTCATTCTATCATGATTTGACAATTTGGTTAAGAGTTCAATAATAAGTTAACATTTTCATGGAATTGCCTTGAATGAAACTGTTTTGTAAAATAGTTAAATCAATGGGTTTAGATCCACTTTAAGCATAACAGGGCGCAAAAAGAAATGTGTTCTAGTCTGTACTCCAACATGTTTGCTTATTATTAAATGACTCCTCCGAGAACCTATGTATAAATTATTTCCCGAACAATCGTTCTGAAACATAAAAAAGTAATACTAAGAAAAATTTTTTAAAAATAGTTATATTCTGGAGTTGAGCTAAAATTGGTTAATAGTAGCTGCATTCTAACATTGTGGATGAAAGATTACTGTTTTAAACTATAATAGTGCTAAGGAGCACACAAGTGATATAGCTAGAGGAATAGGTGAATCTCAAGGTCATTTATTTGTCTCTGCCTGTTAGTGTCTATTATTCATGCTTGCTTAAGTCTTGAAAACCTTGTTTCTATTAGAGATCCAGATAATGCAATGCCCTAGCTTTTCTTTCTGCAGATCTGCCTTAAATTCAGACTAATGATAACTTGGCTTGTCCTTCATACACAGCTAACACTCTTTGTCCCAAAGGACTGTGTTAATAGAGCATTTCAGGACATTATTTGCATCACAGAAGGACAGTAATGTGACGTTTGCTTCTTAACACATAAATGTCATTACCAGTTTTTACTCTCTGAATCTTAACCTACCAAGACGTTGCTACAGCATGAAATGCCTTTTCTTCTGATGCATGGAAGATGCTACAAAAAGCTCAATAAAAGGCCGGTACAATACATTTTATTGTTATGAATACTTTATTTACGTTTTAGCTTAATGCACTAAAATCAACAGACTAAAAATATAGATTACAGGACAAGGACAAAACTGAGAAAGACAATAAATAAGCAAGGTGAAAGCACTGACTGATGAATAGACAGAATAGAATGCATTGATGCTTTACAGACTATTTGTTAACATAAACTATTTGACACAGAAGATGACTGTGTGAAAAAAGTAAATAAAAAGTGACAGTCATAAATGTCATTTTAACTACAAAATATGTTTTAGAATACAAGGACAATTTTAAAAGGTCCCCTTGGATAACTTAAAATATTATCTTTCTTTCTCAGGTCCCTCCATGTTGAACAGAGTTATCACAGGGCACGACTCTGGTACTTTTTCTTCGCCAGGACACACATAGGACAGCTGTTATCCCATTCCCAATTATTTTAATTAAAGTGCATTAAAGTACGTCAATGGCCAAATTAAAACGTGAAACTATTAAAAGGTCTAACATCATCCACGGAGAGTCAGGATAATCAAATAAGGACTTCTGATGTTATTAATCTATCTTTTTATAAATTGTTTTCAGAGGAAATGAGTTTAATGTTCAATAGGTTATCCGTTGCCCCCATAGCTCACTTTAATTTGTTTGACACATTTTTAGATGTTAATACATTTTTAATGACATTGACTTTGAAGGACACTTTGAGGGCAGAAGTGAAAGTACATTGGTTAGATATAATGAACAGTACTCCCTAGGAGAGGAAAACCTTGAATACACTGGATCTTTACAGGAGTATATGGTGGTTATTCATACTAATATTCTTTTAGGAGAGCAGAAGGTGGTGTGAACCGCCAGACAGTCCGGGAACCTGAATCCTTTATAGCTATGGATCTGTATTTTCATAGTATCAAGATACATACACCTGCTAATAATTGATTTCAGAAAATTATAGACAGGTTTATGGGAAATATTTCTCTGGACAAGCCTTTCTCAAACAGGGTTCCATGAAATCTTAAGGTTTCTCTAGAGGTGGCAAGTGGTTTCTTCGGCAATGATTATGGGTGGATTGCGCTCCTACCTCACAATACCTACATATTTCTGGCAGAGACAGCATGTGGGACCAGTAGAGCTTTTCCTCTCATCTCCCAGGTATGTAACCACCGACACCAAGGATGTCTGTAAGGGAACCATTCTCCAAATGAGCAGCAAAAAAAGAAGGGTTAATTTCCCAACAACCAACAAAGTAAGAAGAGGTTTCACTGCCAATGACCGCCAAAGGTGATACTACACTGACTATAAATCTAAGTATACATTTCTACATTACTGACCACAAGTGTAAAAAATGCACTCCTATTTTCTTTTCTTGTGATTTTTATTTCTACTAGTTAATGTTTAATACTGACAAGTATTTTCTCATAAAGAGCACAGGAGTGGTAAACTTTATCTGGGTGTCAAATGTGCTAAGTAAGCCACACATCTTTTTCTTGCATTTATTATCATATCTACAACTTACTGATTGCACAGATGTACATTGAGACAGACAAATAGAAAAATATAGAGCACAAATCGCTGATGTGGCATAACATCCGTAAACATTAGGTAAAAAAAAAAAAGACTTTTAAGGCAGCACATTTAACCCAAAGAAAGTGAGCACAAAATAAAATTTCAACACTTTATTCACAACACGATTCCTTTAAAAAAATTCATATATTCATAAAAATGTTTTAATTCAGTATCCAATTGCATAACAGGTTCCTTACATTAGGCACTCATTCTGCTATGATATAGCCAATAATTATCCATACATATATGTATACAAAATAATATTCAATCTGTAACAAGTGTATTAGGCCAGACTGCAAAGGAAGATAGGGCACGGGTCTCTACGCGTTTCACCATTGTTTTTCATTTTTTTGTTTGTTGGCGGTGTTTGGGGTTTGCTTTTTGTCCCTGTCTTTGTGGTCTTGGCTGTGGATGTGTGGGTATTTGGAGGGCACATCGCCTGTCCTTGGTGAGGTGGAGCTCTTTTGCCACGACTCTCTCTCTCTCTTCGACTGGATGTATTGGGGTGAAGGGTGGTGAGCACACACTTGTTGTGCCTCGCGCCTGGTCTCCGCCAGTCCATTCCAGAAGTTCAACCGCAGAGTTTGGCCAACCCGCCATTTCCAGACACTGGAACCGCACATGCACAGAGACCTACCTGCCCACTTCTCACCGATGCCACACATTGACGTAGCGGATGTGGGGAAGAGACGGCAATTTCTCCACCCCATTTATATAAGGAGATGACAGTATGTTTTACTCTGATGCGGTTGTATACATGAGCTGTAGAGGCACACTGCTGGACTGGCTGATGAGTTCTTAAGTAATTAAAGGTTAGTAACTGGACCCAATCCCCCACAAACATGGGTATTTATTTTTCCTTTTTTTATAGATGATCCTCGATTGATATTCTATGGCATTACCCTTTTTTTTATTTATTTCACAGTACACCCTATGCTGTTAAGTTTTCTGGTCTTTTCGGGAGGAGGGTCCAAAATACTTTTTGTAAATAACCTCCTTTTAACAGACTGGTGTAAGTTCAAAGCCCTTTCATTTTTCTTATAGTTTACTTAAAAATAATAATTTTGATGTATGGGCTATTCAACATGTTTTATTATAATCTGATAGATCATGCATTGCCTTCTATTGGCTTTTCATCAACCGTTAAAACTCCAATGTGCCTTTTCCATGCTGTGAGGCGACCTGGATCATTCCCTTCAATTGGATATAGCGCCATAGGATCTCAGTTATATGTATGTGAGTACTCGGCGGCTAATATGTTCGTATTCATGCTTTATGACCTTTGAATGTTTATATATTTTGTAAATAATGTGAATCATTCCCTAATATAATAGGGTCTCTTGAGGAAGCCATTTAATGACAAAATACGTAGAGACCGGCACCCAATCTTCCTCTGCAGTCTGGCCTAATATAATTGCTACAGATTGAATACTATTTTGTAAACATATATGTATAAATAATTATTGGCTATGGCATAGCAGAATGAGTGTCTGTTTTAGGGAACCAGTCGTATGCAATCAGAAACTGTATTGAAATGTTTTTATGGATATATGAGATTTTAAAGGAATCGTGTTTTAAATAAACTTTTAGAATTTTAGTTTTTTGAGTATTCAGCTTCTTGGGATTAAATGTGGCATTTTAAAAGTTCTTTGCTTCTATGTCTGCTTTTCCGTTATGATAAACATAGGAAACAATTAATAGTAGTGGTTGGATCAAATCAAACATGCCCTAAGAAAAATTTTTAGAAAGGGAATATGATACACAAAATAGCAGACCACACGGTTACCCCACTTGGATGCTAGACAGAGCAAAGAGGTAGACTAAGAGTAGACAGAGATTTATTGAAGCTGGAGATCTAATTTAGTAAGGGAAAGAAAAAGGTTTTTACCCACCTTCCTGACATGTTACTGTGTTTAGTATACTAAAACTATATCTACCAGGTTTGTATAATGATGAGATTTATCAAAAATAATGAAGAAGAGACTTAAATATTTCAGTTGGAGACCTCCAACAGTGCATTATTGCCTGTCTCCTAATTTTTTTTAGAGGACACAGAATAACAGCAGCCGGTTTGGGTACACTTAATTGGAGCATATAGATGTAGGATGAAATCCCACATCTGTAAAAGGAGATTACAGGGATTCTACAATTACATCTCATGTGACAGGGAAAGAATGTCAGACAAAACAGTCTATCAATTGCTCAATTAAAAATTGAGTGTATTTTATTTCCAGTATAAGTTGTAGGATCAAACATGTTGAGTGCCCTACTGTGCATTTGCACCAAATTATTATAAAGAGGATACTTTCCATTTTATCTTCCACAATTTTAAGAGGGTAACTCTGGGTCCAAGAGAAGGAGATGTGCACATAGGATTCCTTAATATAGAGGCCTTGTGAATTTTTCCTTTGTAATTGTCACAAGTTATCAGTTACATTGTTAAAGTGGTTGTAAACCCCCACATATACCCAGTGAAGTGAACAGCCTCAGATAATACACAGAGGTGAAACAAATCCTCTTACATAAGTTTTACTTATATATTATGCTGTCTTTCCCTTTCTAGACCCTTTCAGAAGTGCAGATTGTGTTAAAAATTTCTTCATCTGCCTCAGCACAGTAAAGAGAGCGGCGAAACTGGGCTTACACTGTGAGAGCGCCGATTGGAAGAAAGGGGAACACCCCACTCCCTCCCAAAACAAATTTTTAGCTAATTTAGAAAAATATATATAAAATGGTTAGGGGCAAGCCCGGCACGTGATCAAGACAAAAGGCTGAAGGGATGTCAGAGCTGCACCTCTCCAAACGCATGGGATTTTCAAGGGCAATGATTGGTGGTAGATTGTGGTAGGAAATCTTAACAAAGGACCGTTATAAAAAGGAATTGTTTTATTCAAAATACAAATACAAATGTTAAAAACACCATAAAACAGACATAGGCATCTACAAACATGGTAGAAAAAAATAATGAACAACAGTATGGATCACATAGGTCCTACATGTTTCGCCGAGGCATAGATCCTCATAAAATGGCTTCTTCAGGGGCTAAACAGGTGTAATCCCATTACTGATTCTAAGAAACAAGATATAATATAAGTTTGTTATAGGAACACAAATGTACAGTAGAGTCATTTGTATTCACAAACATGTCAAGCATAGTAGAAATGACCCCCTAAAAAAGTACAACATGTTCCTACTCATATAATGCTTACCATTTCATTTCATATGAGATATGACATCTGTTGAAAGTGATGACAGTCCATAGTGCCAAAGCACAGCACGACATTGGTCCTGTAATGGCCAGAGGAAGGTCCGGCACATAACCAGGGTCTCCCAAAATATGGTGGGCACTGGACCGGGCTACACCCCACTAGCAGAGCTGTTGTGTCCAGGGCAGAAAATCAATCAAATTTGCCTACAAAATAGATATACAAAAAGAAGAGAGAGAAAGGAGGGCCATAATAGGCCCCTCAATCAATACCCGTTGTAAAAATCTGGATGGCATTAAAAAAGTAGGGAAGTGGTGAAGATCAATATCGTATGTGATAAGGCATATAAAAGCTGACACCCATAAGAAGGGACAGGTGGGTATTCAAAGGTAATAAGCCTCGCAAAAATGAAACAAATATGAAACAATAAGTAGAGATATAGAGTATAGAATATACCATGTATGTAATGCATAGGGCATACACTATAAGCTAAAATGCAAAAGTATTGCATAAGGGTATAAAATCAAGTGTATAGTATAATAGAGGATTGAATCACCAGAGAGAAATGACACTTAGAGCTTTCGAGAGAGATAAGTAAACACTTTAGATATATGCTTAGTTCAAATTTCATGAATGGGGTGAGATTTTTATATACCTGCGTGGGATGCTGCTTGTCTGGAATTGCTAATAATTATGTTTAATCTTTTGTCTCTTTATATTAGGGTCCTTTCACACTAGTGCACCTAAAAACGCGGTCTGCATTTTGCAAAAACACATTTTTGGTACATTTTTTGGATTCCTGACTCCCAGCATGCACTTGTGAAACTTGGACATGTGATTCAAAAAATGCACCAATAGGCACCACAAGCGAATTACCATAAAATGGGCACTTTGAACAAGCACACCAAAGATGCTGCATGCAGGACTTTTCAAAACACAGAGCACTGATGTGAACAGTTACGTAGGTTTAAAGGGGAAAAAATTTTCATGCATGTTTGTCACACTGGAAAGGTACATTTTAGCGTAGCATGAGCACACCGGTGTGAACAGGGCCCCTATACTGCACTATTTGTACCTTTGATATATATTTTTTTAATTATATACGTTTTTATTGGAGTAATGCTATTTAGTAGAATGAGATAGGAGGGGATTCCAGATAATTTATATCCAATACAGGTCTTGTTGATGCTGGAAATCAACCAGCAACTTGGTAATCATCTGATTTTTGGCTTAACGGTACTGCTTGAGAAAAGAGCATGGCGTCCTAAAAGCATTGTTTTGCTAATTACAATTCTTTATAGTCTTTTGCAATTAAAGTTTGACTTTTAGTCATTGTATGCTGGACAATTTTGGGAGATTACCCTTCTCTCCAGTGGGTTTTGAATATACATAGTAAGAACACCACACATAGCCAAACTGCTTTAGCAATACGTTTTTATTAGGCATATACATACAATTTTGCAACAGGTACAGAGAGGGCTGCTGTTGGAAACCACAGGGTGTCATACAGCCTACCCTCCCCCCCTCGGCTGTGAGTGACTGAGGACATAGATTTATCAGTCCCTTTCTCTACAGCCTCAGAGCACAGATGAATGAATAGGAAGTGCTCTGAGGCCTCCTGCTCATTCACAAATTGAAGCATAGTAAACACAGTTTACTATGCTTCAGTGATGAATAGACACAGGTGATTGGAACCGATCACTCACTGTGTTCATTCAGGAAAGGAAGGGGCCAGTAAATGACATCCCTGTGTGCCCACGGCAGCTACTGGCGGGAGAAAAGGGAAGCCAGCTGCACTGTGGGGGAAAACAGAACACAGGGAGGTCCGGACAGCAGAAGGAAGAGGCACATGTGCTACAATCAATTACCTTGCAGTGGAGCTGGAGGGAGCAAGAGGAGGAGAAGCTGGCAGAGCTGCAGTTGGAGACAGAAGAGGATCGGCGTCTGCAATAATAATACACAAAAAGCAACAGCAAATAAGAAAAAAACAAATAAACAATAGGACAGTACAGCTAGCCCTCCTGCTCAGCAGGTGCCTGGGACCCTCTTTTGAACTGATGGGGCCCGGGCGCAGTACAGGAGGGCTGGCTGTACTGCCTTATCTGGGGCCCAAGTACATCATCTAACATCAAGCATATTACAATTGATATACACTCCACTGTTGAATAATAGTAAACAACATACATGCAAATGAGTACAATGTGCTACACTTACAATGTATAAGAGCTGATGTTCATAGAGTAATAAACAGGAAAGCTGAGCCAGATCCTGGGAGGAGGAAAAACCAACGTTTCAGGAATGTAAAAACTCCCTTTCTCAAGAACTTCCTATCTCTCCAGTTGGGACACAGACTGCAACAAAAAAAAAACTTTTGTAATAATGAGGACATGTAGCATTTTGGTGTGTTTGTTAATCGGGCCCATTGAAATAAATGGTAACTGAATAAAGGCATGTATCTTGCAGGTTAATGCATTTTAAATCCATGTGCACTATAGAACATCCCTATTCTGAGTGTCTCTACCTTACTTTGTATAATGTATGAACAACATGACAATAGCACATGATTAACATAATAAGCAACCTAATTCACCATAAGGACCATGATAGAGTATTGTGTTAATATAAACTATGGGCTGTAATGTCCTTATGTTAATGGAAAAGCTGATCACTCAGGGGCTTTAATCTTGATATCTGGCAAACTGCTATACTTGAGCTAATCAGGACAATGGATAGTGAGTAATCTATGCGCCTGTAAAGGGAACCTATTCTTCTAGGACTCACTGATAATTTTAATCTCAACTCAGTTGAGTAGCAGGTGCTACATATATCTGATGAAGGGGCCATTAACTTTATCATAGAGAAACAAGAATAACTGCTAAGTGATAAAAGATATACTGTGTGGTCGGATTCTCACATTGCACTGGCAAAATTGGGCACTTCTGTTCATTGCATAGAGCAAGCTTAAGGGTTTGATTTACTGAAGGAAAACTTCTTACTTTTCAGAGTGAATGTTCACCATCAGACTACACTGGACGAAGGGTGCATTCCCTTACATTACCTTATACCATAGGTATCAAATTAGAACTTTTATTAATTTCTATAAAACATTATCTGGACTGTATAGGTAAATAAAGGGAGGGTGTATTGATTGCTTGACCAGCAATGTACTAGTGATTATTACATACGTATTGAAAAATAGAGTGACAGTAGAAAAGGTACAAAACTCCCCTTCTATACAATCCTGGGATTTAGTAGCTGCAAGTCTCAACTCATTGTTCCTGCTGACCAGATCTAAAGGCTGCAAAAAACACAATCTCTCTAACTTCTATTCAAAGTGTCCTCTCTACACCTGATTGTCTGCCAGTAACTGATGTCTGTGTGTAGATACTGCTTGCCAAGTAATTATTGGGCGGTGTGAGAATCTATCTCACCTGACTCAAATGGTGATACTGGTTACTGAAAACCTGCTCAATTGAAGCTCTCGCTTTCAAACTCTTCTGTCAGGTCTATCTCAAATGATGTGGCCTATCTGTTTCTAAATTGCCACACCCTAAACACTTGGCTGACTAATCTTGCTCTTAAAGCCTCCGAACATACTAGCAAATGTATTAATTTGCATATTTCAAATGAAATGGCTGGCTAGCCACTAAACTGATATGACAAATTGTCCTGTCTATTGAATTCTGAAGGCTGAAATAGAATTTTGATGAGGCAGTCCTTATTAGCTAAGGCCCAGAGCACCTCTCCCAAACTAGCACTATCCAAAAATAGCTGACTAGCAGCTAAACTGACATAACAAATTGTCCTGCCTAATGAATTCTAAAGGCTAGAAAGGTACTCAGGCCTGCCTCATGAAAATGTTAAATCCCTGAGTACTAACATTGCCTGCCAACCCGCCAAAAACACCCTCCCCACAAACCATGCTTAACCCCAAATCATAAAGGTGCTCCCAAAAACTATAAACTCTACATGTTCGCTTAATAAATAAGCTTCATCAGGAGTGAAAAATAAATGCACCAAAAATAAAAGTGTCAAAGAAATAAAAAAGGTTTGTGGCGGGGATCAAACTATCCCCACATGGTTGGAATCAAAATGGTGGCTTCCCCCTATTTATAGGGTTTTCCGATTCGGTAGGGGAATATCACCATCTAGTGGGGAATAACCAGAAAGCAGGTTCCAAATCAGAGAAGAGTAAAAAAGTCTATCTAAATCCACGGGTAACCTCCTAAAGGGTACCATGTCAGAAGGTGTAAAGATAATGGATTATCCTATATCCATCTATAAATAACCCTTCCTGCTTTACCCAATATTTTCTGACCATTTCCAACAGTCCAGATCATTCTAAGCTAAATTTAGTTTCATTTAACCACTTAAACCCTGGAAGATTTTACCCCCTTCCTGACCAGGGCCTATTTTGCGATTCAGGACTGCTTGACTTTACCGGACAATTGTGCGGTTGTGCGACGCTGTACCTAAACAAATTTGACGTCCTTTTTTCCCACAAACAGAGCTTTCTTTTGGTGGTATTTGATCACCTGTGTGATTTTTTGATCATGCGCTATAAACAAAAAAAGTGCATAAATTTTGCAAAAATAACAATATTTCTCACATTTTTTTTATGAAATTCCCAAAAAAAAAATGTAAAAATCTAATTTTTTTTAATTTTCGGCCAATTTGTTTTATGCTACATATGTTTGGTAAGAAAAATCGCAAAAAGCGGATTGTGATTGGTTTGCGCAAAAGTTATCGCCTTTACTAACAAAGGGAACGATTTTTGTCATTTTTGTTGTTTTTTTTTTAACGAGTAATGGTGGCGATCTGCGATTTTTTTGCGGGACTGCGACATTGCGGCGGACAGATCGGACCCTTGACTGACATTTTTGACACTTTTGGGGTTGCCAGTGACATTACTACAGTAATCAGTGCTATACATATGCACTATTACTGTAAAATTACACTGGCAGTGAAGGGGTTAACTTTTTTTGAGAGGGAGGGGTTGTGTGTGTCCCTAGGGGCGTGATTCTAACTGTGATTGGCTGTGGCTTGACGTGTAGGAACAGTGATCAACGGTCCTACATAGTAGAACCGTATGATCACTATTCTTACACAGGGGAGAATGACAGGCGGCTTGTTTACATCAGCTGCCTGCCTTTCTCCAGCTCTAACGGACGATCGCGAGTGCCCGGCGGACATCGGGTCCGCCGGGCACACGCCCGGGGGGTCCGTGACCGAGCGAGAGCGCGCCCGCTCCCCAGAGCCTCACAGGCTAGTGACGTACCGATACGTCACTTTGCCTGTGAGGGGCTGACCGCCGCAGTATATGTACTTGCGGCGGTCGGCAAGTGGTTAAAGGGGAACCCAGAGTACACACTGCAGAGCCTGATTATTTCTTAATGAAGGGCAAATAAGTAAAACCTTAATTGAGGCCAGATGTTGCATGCGAATTGAGCCGAAAGATCCACCTTGCCTCTGTTTTTAATAAGTATTGATCCAAATTGCCCTTCCTTGTTCCCAATTTTGGTTGTTCAATAACCCCAAACCTAAGTTGGTATTGTTCCTTATTATGTACCCATCGCATATGTCTATGTGACAGGTACATAATAAGGAATGAATAAACCATTATCTTTACACCTTCTTTCATGGTACTCTTTAAGGTTCCCCAGGGATTTGGATAGATTTTTTTTATGTTAGTTTAGCTGCTAGTCCGCTATTTTTGGATAGTACTAGTATGTTAGGAGGCTTTAAGAGCAAGATTAGCCAGCCACTTGGATGTAGGGTGTGGCCATTTAGAAACAGATAGGCCACATCATTTGAGATAGACCTGACAGGAGAGTTTAAAAGAGAGAGCTTCAATAAAACAGGTTTTCAGTAACCAGTATAGCCATTTGAGTCAGGTGAGATGGATTCTCACACCGCCCAAGAAATACTTGGCTAGCAGTATCTACACACAGACATCAGTTACTGGTGGACAATCAGGTGTAGAGAGGACACTTTGAATAGAAGTTAGTGAGATTGTGTTTTTTGCAGATCTGGTCAGCAGGAACAGTAAAGGGCCATACACACTATAAGATTTTCTGAAGACTTTTTCCTTCAGATTTACCTTTTCTATGTAGTGCAAGGGCCAGCCAGATTGCATTCAAATTGAAAGTGTTTAGGTTTGACCTCATATTATATGGTTTTGTTAAGTCTAAAGGAAAAAGTCTTCAGAAAATCTTATAGTGTGTATGGCCCATAAGGCCCCTTTCACACAGGCGATCAGTTTTTCAGGCCGACCTGATCGGATGCTCCATGCATCCATATGGAGCAGCGGAGACATCTCCGCTGACACCCGCTGCTATCCGATTCCGATCCTGTCCGTGAAATCTAGACGGATGGAAACCCTATCATCCATCCATCTGGAGGATCGGATCGGATGAGAACGGACAGGTGGTCCGTTCTCATCCGATATCCCCATAGAGGACAGCGGAGCTCTGACAGCTCCGTCTCTGCAAACAGAGCGGAGATGGAGTTGTCATCCGCCTGCTCAGCAGGGATCGGCGAATCGATCCCCCGCTTAGCAGAGAACGGACCTCGTCGGGCGATGCGCCATGTGAAAGGACACTAAGTTGAGACTGGCAGCTACTAAATCCCAGGATTGTATAGAAGGGGAGTTTTGTACCTTTTCTGCTCTTGCTCTATTTTTCAATACGTATGTAATAATCACTAGTACATTGAGTCTTTTGCCAGTTTGGTATACTTGTGTAAAATTTCAGGTATTAGTCAGTATTGAATGTTCACTATGCAGCAAATGTTCACTCAAAGCAGTTGTAAAAAAGAAAAAAATGCTACAATGTGCTAGTATGCATCACAAACTAGCACATAATGAAATACTTACCTTAGATGAAGCCCTCAAGGTGGCACTCGGACATTGCTGAGAGGGCTGACATTTTCCCCCAGCCTTTCTTCTGGGTTTGTGGGCTCTGGCGCTCTGAGTGGCCAGAGCCGTGATGTTGTCACTTCAGCACATGCGCCCGGGAGCCCTCGGTTCCGACAAGAAGCTCTGAAGACCCAGCACAATATGCCGGACCATCACAGTACATGCACCGCAAATGTCAGCGGCTGTATGAAGGGTGAATATCTCCTAAACAGTGCCCCCACAGACCAGTGCACAAAGCAATGTCCATAAAGACATGGATGAGCGAGTTTGGGGTGAAGGAACTTGACTGGCCTGCACAGAGTCCTGACCTCAACCTGATAGAACACCTTTGGGATGAATTAGAGCGGAGACTGTGAGCCAGGCCTTCTCATCCACATCAGTGTCTGGCCTCACAAATGTGCTTCTGGGAGAATGGTCAAACATTCCCATAGACACACTTCTAAACCTTGTGGACAGCCTTCCCAGAAGAGTTGAAGCTGTTATAGCTGCAAAGGGTGAGTCAACTCAATATTGAACCCTACGGACTAAGGCTGGCCATACACTAAACAATTTTCTTATTCAATTTCCTTTAGATTTACCTTAAACTATGTAGTGCAAGGGCCTGCCTGACTGCATACAAATTGAAAGTGTTTAGGTTTGACCCTATATTACATGGTTTTGGTAAATCTAAAGGAAAGTTGAAGAAGAAAATTGTATAGTGTATGGCCAGCCTAAGACTGGGATGCTAATAAAGTTCATGTGCGTGTAAAGGCAGGTGTCCCAATACTTTTGGTAATATAGTGTATATGCCAGTGATGGCGAACCTTGGCACCCCAGATGTTTTGGAACTACATTTCCCATGATACTCATGCACTCTGCAGTGTAGTTGAGCATCATGGGAAATTTCGTTACAAAACATCTGGGGTGCCAAGGTTTGCCATCATTGGTATATACTGTACATAAACTTAGAACCAATATCACTTTTGTAGAGAAAATATCTTGTAGCAAAATTTTTAAATAACAACAAAAAAATCAGTTCTGAGTAATGAAAAGTATTGTTGCCTATATACAATATACCACAAAAACTGCTTCAAAACATTTATCGAACCTTTATAAAAAAATATTTCCTTGCTTGAGCCAGCTTTCATGTTCCAATGTATCAGTACGTAATGCATCCATCCAGCTACCTATCTATCCTTTAACTGCTTTACGACCGCCCCATTTACTTTTACTTCGGCAGGGCGGCCACTCTGCGCTGGATCACGTACCTAGTACATGATTCAGCATTTCTGGGTAGAGGGCACGTGAGCACTGCCGGTGCCACAGCTGTGCTGTGATTACACTCAGCACAAGCCAATCTGCGGGTGTCGGCCAATGGATTTCCACCGGCGACCGCAGATCAGCGAGGAGAGACACAGAACAGAGTTCTGCCTATGTAAACAAGGCAGAGCTCTGTTCTGATAGGGGTAAAGTGATGGATTTTGTGTACCCGCAAAGCAGCACACACAGTAAACACAAACTGGTTAGGCACACAGTTATCCTTTTGATCAACCTAGATGTTTAACCCCTTCCCAGCCAGTGTCATTAGTACCATGACAGTGCATATTTTTACTACTGATCACTTTATTAGTGTCACTGGTTCCCACAAAGTGTCAGACTGTCTGCCGCAATATCGCAGTCCTGCTATAAGTCGCTGATCGCCGCCATTGCTAGTATAAAAATAAATAAATAAAAATTACAGAATATATACCATAGTTTGCAGACACTATAACTTTTGTGCAAACCAATCATTATACGCCTATTGTGATTTTTTTTTTTTTTTTTTACCAAAACGTAGCAGACTACATATTGGCCTAAATTTATGAAGAAATGTGATTTTTTTTAATGTTTTTATTGAATGTGTGTTACAGCGGAAAGTAAAAAAATATTCTTTTGTTTTTTTTTCCAAAATTGTTGGTCTTTTTTTTTTTATAGTGCAAAAAAAAAAAAAAAAAAATAGCTCAGAGGTGATAAAATACCACCAAAAGGAAGCTCTATTTGTGGGGAGAAAAAGGACATATTTAATTTGGGTACAGTGTTGCATGACCACACAATTGTCAGTTAAAATAGCGCAATGCCACATCGCTAAAAATAGCCTGGTCATGAAGTGGGGGGGGTTAATTTTCCAGAGGTCAAGTGGTAATGCATTCATTAGGTATCAATTGATGTTCAGTATGATGTATTTTGCTTTCAAGCTATGAACATGTACAACCACTAGGTGGCAGAGAAGGACTTAGACATTAGAAAAGGAGGCTTTCTCCATTAAACTTCATTTACTGCAGAGAAGAAGGTAAAATGCTGGTTATAGAGATGAGTCAGAGTTTAAAAATTTGCTTCAAAGTGATACTAAACTCTTGTCTAAAAAAGAAACTTCTATTCAAGTATGTATTTCTAACTCAAAATGGTACCTACTATTGCTCTCAGCTTCCTGTAAATCTCCAAATTCCTCATTTTGTTTTTGTTTTTTACAGCTATGTTCTGACCTCCTGTTATAGGGTACCTACATTTCTTTTCCATTGTCCCATTATATGTAGGAATGTAGACACCTTTTCTTCCTCACTCCCGGGACGGCCTAGGGGCTATGGGATTTGTAGAGTGCAAAGAGCAGGGCACATGATGGCAACTAAGGAATGCTGCTTGTACCAAACAAATGAATATGAGGGGGTAAAGGAGCTCTTCAGGAGCTCATGGAGGATGTTACAAGATGGTAGAGAAAAACAATAAGAAACAATTTATTCAAATATAGACTACAAGGCTTGGATAGGGATGGGAAGGTATTGGATGCCCATAATTGTAGTTTCAATGTGACTTGAGGACTTGAAACTGTCTCTGCCTATCAATAATCACTAAGCTGTCCTTGCATTGGAAAAAAACAGATAAGCTCAACTGGTAACGAAAAGGTATTCAAGTACTAGATAAAGGTGCTCTATCTCTGTAGAAAATGGCAAGGCACCTGACTACTCTTTCGGATCCCCAAGCAAGAGGAGTAGGGCAGCCGTACTGGTTTTAATGGCTTTAAGCTGTCCTTTGTTAGAAGGCTAGCTGACTATTGCACCTGGCTGCTTCTCCTCTATAGGCACTGGGGTGTAGTGATTGAAGCTAATTACTCAGTCCCTTAGGTGCATCCTGTGGTACATGTTACTGCTTAACAGGCCTCCTGCTGGACAGGTCCCAATGGCTCCCAGGGTGACTCAGCTAAGCCCAGCTGAGGCTGAAGGGTGTAAGGCCTTTTTCTGCTGCTCTCTGTCTCTCTTCCTTTGGCTTCTTCCATCTACCCGGGGCAGAGCCCCCAACCTAGGGGTCCTCTCCAGGCCACTGGAACCTGGACTCATCTCCCCACATGACCAGTCATCAGACTATTTATGGGCTACCTCTCCACCTTCTGGGCCATCTTCATCCAAGGATTGGTGGAGACTCCATAATTATTCACGCCTCATGCCCCCCCGATCCTCTAAGTTCTAGAACTCTCCAGTAGTTCTAGAAGCCAGGGGAAGGCAACAGAGACTCAGCCCTTGGAGCTCTGTCAAACTAACTATAAAAAATACATTGGCTGCTCTGCCTACAGAGGAGCCCAAATAATTTTCCTTCACTGTACACGCAGAGGGTGCTCTATAGTTTTTCAGCATCACTTGCAGTGTTAATTTCAGCAGAGAATGCAGTCCTATTTAATGCTTCCAGGCAAAGAGCAGGTAAAGTCTTATATGTATATCACTCTCTTGTTTAATGCTGGTCTTTTGAAGCAACAGGACTATTGCCTAATACCAAACTGAAGTCAAAGACTTACACTATATATGCAGTCAGATAGACAGTTTACTAACAGCCTCCATTTTCATAGTCTTAACTCCTTTACCTTCACAGCAGTTACATAGTTCATAAGGTTGAATAAAGACATCAGTTCATCCAGTTTAGCCTGTGTGGGTAGGAGTTTATGTCAATAATAATTCCCATTCCTTGTATGTTGTGATCATTAAGATGCTCATCTAATAGTTTTTTGAAACTATTGACTCTCCCATGACATCTATTCCAGATCCTTACAACCTCTACGCAGTTTAAGGTTCAACCGCTTGTCTTCCAGTTTTAATGAATGGCTGCATGTCTTTTTAAACTCCCTCCAACTGAAACTTTTTTTCCTATGCTAGAATCACCATTGATGTATTTGTATTTCGCTATCATATCTTCCTCTTCAGTGTCTCTTCTCCAGAGTGAACAAGATTCATGCTTGTAGTTGTTCCTCATAATTGAGGTCAGAGGCGTAACTAGAACCTTCAGTGCCCCGGTGAAAAAAACCGTGAAGGGCCCCCTGGACCCCTGACTGGGGCCCTTCCCTTCAAGCCTGGGGCTCTTCCCACTGATCCTGGGGCCCTTTACTCTCATTGCGGGGCCCTTTATTACGGTCCAGCAATGGGACCCTTTCACAAGTTCTGCAGTGGGCCCCCTTCCTGCCATCTTGGGGCCTCCCAACGGGTATTTTTGGTATTTTAATTGTATTATTGTTTATCATTTTATTTTATTTTTTACAATGTCACTGGCTATGACTCTGTCCATTCAGAAAAGGAAGGAGCTGGTAAATTACATATTTACTGATGGTTCTCTATTGTGACAAATCCCCCGCAGCAGCCGGCAGGAGAGGGGAGGGAGCACAGTGGGGGGGGGGGGGGACACAGGGGCCCAGAGATAGCAGAACACAAGTGAACTGGATAGGAGGAGTGGCGGGGGCAGCATACAGAGGAACCAATCTCCTCCATTTTCCTCCTGCAGCTACAGGAGGAAAAAGGAGGACAGTGATTTCTCTACATGCTGCCCCCGCCCCCCCTCCTATTCAGGTGTACAGGGGAGCCGCACAGGCCCCCTGGAGCATGGGGCCCGGTTGCAATTAAAACCCCTGTAGTTGCGCCCTTGACTGAGGTCCTCTAGTCCCTTTATTAGCTTTGTTGCCCTTCTCTGGACTCTCTCCAGTTCCAGCACATCCTTCCTGAGGACTGGTGATCAGAACTGGATGGCATACTCAAGATGTGGCCGGACCAAATATTCTAAAACACAGCATGTGTGCCAACACTCTAAACTGAAACCTCCACTCTAGGATGGGCTGATGTGAAGACTATATGTACAGTATACGGTAAGGCTTAACCACTTAAGCCCCGGAAGATTTTACCCCCTTCCTGACCAGGGCCTATTTTGCGATTCGGCACTGCGTGACTTTAACAGACAATTGCGCGGTCGTGCAATGCTATACCTAAACTAATTTTGCGTGGTATTTGATCACCTGTGCGATTTTTTGATCATGCCCTATAAACAAAAGAAGAGCGTCAATTTTGAAAAAATAACAATATTTTTCACATTTTTTTATATGAAATTCCCCCCCAAAAAAAAAAGTAAAAATCTAAATTTTTTAACATTTTTGGCCACTTTTTTTTAACCATATGTTTGGTAAAAAAAATCGCAAAAAGCGTATTTTGATTGGTTTGCGCAAAAATTATTGTGTTTACTAACAAAGGGAAAGATTTTTGTCATTTTTGTTGTTTTTCTTTTTAACGCGTAATGGCGGCGATCTGTGATTTTTTTTGCGGCACTGCGACATTAGGGGGGAAAGATGGGACCCTTGACTGACATTTTTGACACTTTTGGGGTTACCAGTGACATTACTACAGTAATCAGTGCTATACATATGCACTGTTACTGCAAAATGACACTGGCAGTGAAGGAGTTAACTGTATTGGAGAGGGAGGGATTAAGTGTGTCCTAGGGGCGTGATTCTAACTGTGATTGGCTGTGGCTTGATGTGTAAGAACAGTGATCAACGGTCCTACATAGTAGAACCGTTTGATCACCATTCTTACACAGGGGAGACTGACAGGCGGCTTTGTTTACACTAGCCGCCTGCCTTTCTCCCGCTGTCACGGACGACCGTGAGGGGGGGTCTGTGACCGAGCGGGAGCGCGCATCCGGCGGCGCATGCGCGCTCGCTCCCAAAACCCTTACAGGCTAGCGACGTAGCCCTACGTCGCTTTGCCTGTGAGGGGCTGACTGCCGACGTAAATAGTCGTGCGGCAGTCGGCAAGTGGTTAACCACTTGCCGACCGCCGCACGACTATCTACGTCGGCGGTCAGCCCCTCACAGGCAAACTAACGTAGGGCTACGTTGCTTGCTTGTGAGGGTCTAGGGAGCGAGCGCGCGCCCCCCGGGGCGCGCTCCCGCTCCCGCGTGGTCACGGACCCCCCCGCGCGTGTGACCAGCGGACCCGATGTCCGCCGGTCACTCGGCGATCGGCGGGGGAGAGGGAGAATGTCAGGCAGCTTGTGTAAATAAACTGCCTGTCATTCTCCTCGCTGCAAAGACACTGATAAAACGGATCTGGTATGTAGATCCGTTGATCAGTGTCCTTACAGCTAGAGCCACAGCCAATCACAGTAGAAACCACGCCCCTAGGGACACACACAGCCCCTCCCTTCCAAATAAAGTTAACCCCTTCACTACCAGTGTATTTTTACAGTAACAGTGCATATGTATAGCACTGATTACTGTAGAAATGTCACTGGTAACCCCAAAAGTGTCAA
Source organism: Pelophylax lessonae (assembly GCF_965119305.1). NCBI lineage: Eukaryota > Metazoa > Chordata > Amphibia > Anura > Ranidae > Pelophylax > Pelophylax lessonae. Next base: position 339,993,280 of record NC_138769.1, on the reverse strand, counting down.
AAATGTCAGTCAAGGGTCCGATCTGTCCGCCGCAATGTCGCAGTACCGCAAAAAAAAATCGCAGATCGCCGCCATTACGCGTTAAAAAAAAAAACAACAAAAATGACAAAAATCTTTCCCTTTGTTAGTAAACGCGATAACTTTTGCGCAAACCAATCAAAATACGCTTTTTGCGATTTTTTTTACCAAACATAGGTAGCATAAAATAAATTGGCCGAAAATTTTTAAAAATTTTGATTTTTACATTTTTTTTGGGGGGAATTTCATATAAAAAAATGTGAAAAATATTGCTATTTTTGCAAAATTGACGCTCTTTTTTTGTTTATAGCGCGTGATCAAAAAATCGCACAGGTGATCAAATACCACCAAAAGAAAGCTCTGTTTGTGGGAAAAAAAGGACGTCAAATTCGTTTAGGTACAGCGTCGCACGACCGCACAATTGTGCGTTAAATTCACGCAGTGCCGAATCGCAAAATACCCCCTGGTCGGAATGGGGGTAAAATCTTCCGGGGCTTAAGTGGTTAAAGGAAGCCTTTTTTTAGAGAAATATGGAGGATGTCATTGCTGGCCTCTCCTTTAGAGAAATATTAGTTGCCAGGCTGTCATGCCAATGTTATGGCCTTTCCATTTTCTAAATCACTAGCCTTTAGTAAGTATAGAGATAAGTTATTTAACTCTTCGGCAATTTTCATTTGCTGCATGTTTTTTCCAAGACAGTCATATAGAAGAATTAAAGCTAGACACTATCATTTTGGAAAGTAGGACAACAATACCAGCCCCCATATTTTTTTCACAACAAATGTAACTTGTTTTGCAATCCACAGAATTCATGCAGCCCCATATTGCTTACAGTGTTTTGCATCTAAAACTGGAAAACAGGATTCAAACTCCAGATCAAGGAAAGAAGGAGGGGGGGCACTTATGTGGCTCAATCTCTGAGGATAGCAGCCGCCAGTGTATACTGTGACCCCCCTCAATAAACTGAATATAGACTTATGAACTTTTTTGGACTTGCTCGGCAACTTGTTTTTTATCCCAATTGCCGCTTATACACAATCGTATGCCTGCTGTGCACCAAAACATCTCTATTTTTCTTTATAACTCTTCCAGATCAGTGTGGGACTCAGCATAGAATGAGAAGAGTTTTTTAGAAGTTTGCCATGGCTCTCTGTCATGTGATCTGAAAAGTAAGTGTAACACTATGCATTGTTACTGAAAATGCAGAACTCTATTTATCTACAACAGGGATCCTAAAACTACAACTCTGCAGCTGTTGCTGAACTATACATCTCATGAGGCATTGTAAAGCTCTTACATTCACAGACATGACTAGGCATGATGGGAATTGTAGTTCCTGAACAACTGGAGGGCCATAGTTTGAAGACCCCTGATCTACAAGATGGCAGCATTAAGCACTTCCACTTGCCATAGTCCCATTACAAGGATTCAGAGCCTTTTGAGATTTGTAGACTGTAAGCAGAACTTTTCACATAGTAAAGCTGAAATCAAACTACACAGCCCATAGGCAATCACCAAGGGGCCAGGGAATATAAAAGAAAAAGCCTGAGAAGACACAGGGGAGTTGGAGAGAGACGTTGCACCGGGGAGGACTAGGTGTGTTTGTGCTGGGACATACTATTCTGGACCACTCTGGGTTAAGTCGAGGTGTAAATATAGCTGGGGTAGCTGAGACTGTTAATTCAAACGCCGAGTTGTGAGGACCGCTTTCGATCAGGAGACCCTTCAGCTGCAGGAGTGTGTGAGTCCCAGCCACCATAGCCTCATCTTCAGGTAAAGGTGGCCCCCCACCTCAAGACAACTAATGCTTCTCTGGACTGCGGCAGAGGATCTGAGTGAGAAAGCTGCTGACCCGAAATTCATTGCTACAAGTTACAATTATTTCTTGTTCCCAGTAGGGCCTGCCTATATTATGAACATTTCTCAATATTGACCTTTATCAGCGATAAACATCCCATTGCCCTTCATTGCCACAAGTTGCTCCTGTTCTTTTCTATTGTGAACATTGCCCGCAGGTTGCTTAGCTGAACCAAAACTTTGCCCCTGCTTGGCAGATTTTTTCTTTCTCTAAACAGGCCACAAATGAGGGGATGCTTTTGTTGCCTACATTCAAATTCACCTTTTAAAATAAACTATTCCCACAACTTCACCTTTTAAAGTTGAGCTACCCCCACAACTTCACCTTTAAAGTGAACTGTGCCAACAACTTTGTCTTTTAAAGTTAACTGCCCCTTTGGTCCCACTTCTTAAGGGAACAGTGCCTGGTATTGCGCGCCGTAAAGGGTCCCAATTAAGCCAGCACAAGCCTCAAACTTCAGGCTATTTTTAGACCAAGGTCTAGCAGTACCAGTATGCAGGGGGTCTAATAGATTTTTAGGCTTAAACCTATACTCTCCTGACCTACAAGTGAGCTAGTCAGTTTGTTCCCTTTATATCCATATACGTCTCCTTCGGGGGGTAGCACTACATAGGGAAAGCTTGCCCTCACTCTATCTTAGGTCCCATGCTAATGAGGAGGTCAAAGATGATGATTTTACACTAACAAAATAGACTGGGAAACAGTGCTTGTAGGCAGCCTTATAGTTCCTGCAGTGACACTGTCCACTGCGGGGGACACGTAAGGGATATAATGATAAGCCTCTCAGCAAACTTGGCATGCGCACTCCAGCTGTATTTGCACAGTGTTTTGATAGTTTGGTAGCATCTCACATGTGAATGAGCGTACACTTCTGGATCTCTTTGCTAGGCAATGAAGGCCGCTTGAACCCTTAGGGAAAGGGAGCTTTGACTGATGGGAGCATGGCTCACTAATGGGCATGGACATAAGCAGCAAGTTAAAGTAGCTTCAAGCTTGTTGGCTATATAGGCAGAGGGTGAGGGGGCTGAGCTTGAACTCTATTAAATGTCTACATTGAAATACATTTTCACTGACATGGGGAACGGCAACTTCAGAAGAGTTGTCTGCCCATCGACCCTGTTTAAGGTTGCTTCTCACAACGTTATTGGCAGTTTGACCTTGCCAGTGTTAAATGTTGCTTTAAAGGGCTGTGCCCTTGAACGGAAGTTGGGTCAGTCTACTGTCTGTCTGGCATTCATGGTAAGGACAGGCCTTTTAGACTTGGTCATGTTACTGTTAAAACGTGCTCACAGTATAACTGTGACCAGCACAGGTTAAGTGTTTATAACGAAACTTTTAAATAAAGATGTTGCCTTTTCTTTTCCATCTTAATCTATGTGTTGTCTTTGGGTAAAGATACTGGGTATTGTAGTTGTGGTTTTAAGCATATGCTCCTCACCAGTCACATGTTTCAGACTACCAACCCTTTGTCAAGTTGTTGGCACCTTTTCTTTTTTAATATGTGTGTAGAGCTAACTCTGAAGGAGCCACTGGATTTCTTTTCCTATTTCCCCCTTACAGACCCTACAGCCAGGCAAATGGTATTTTCACATGCTTCCAGATGGCACAGGAAATAGTCTAGGGTTTATTTTTTGTTTATTTAGGAACGATGGACTTGGATGGGGAATGGGGGAGCATGGGATACCCCAAACTGAACAAACAGCAGAACTATGTACAAAACAATTGAGAATCTATAAATCTCTGGATCAAGCTGTATTGCACAGCTGTGGGAGTAGTAGTGCAGAACAAAAAAGAATAACAGTTCCCAAAGAAAGTTGTGGCAAAGACACAGCATAATGAAGAGAGTTAACTGGAGAACAGTTATAGTACAAATGTACACAGTGTTCAGCACAAAGGTAAAGGTACCCCATGTGTAAGGCAGTGACCCTATCCAAGTTAGCCCAGAAAAACCCATCCCGGGGTAGGCCCCTCATGGGACCGTTGCTTGGTGCCCCACAAGGAGGGAAACGTGAAAGGAGTGTCACCTGCCTATCCTATATGTTCAACTGAGAACTTTATAATAAAATCAAAATGCTCCATTATTCCATTATACATCAACTGTAGGATGCATAACAAACGGTCATAATAATCCAATAGCTATTTTCTTAAAGAAATCATTTGCTTGGCATGTAATTTTTCCATATAAAATGAAAATTTTATGTAGAGCAAACCCTACTCAATACGTTATTTTTGCTTTGTATGGTTGCTTTTTGTTTCAACTATTTTATTTTGTATTGAAGTAATGTCTAGCAAAATGTACTGTACATTATGCATAATATAACTATATAAAAGCTGGGATGTACAGATATAATAATTACTACTACAAAAAAAAGAGTTAGGCTGGCCATAGATGGATAATTTTTATTTTTGACCAGTCAGCCAATTGAGATGGATGAAGGAATCCTCTTCACTGTGCATATGTATTCTGACAGCAGGGACTCCTCTGATCAGTGCTGTGGTCGATTGGCTCCACATGTTGATTGAGTGAAAATTTTCCAACATTCTCGTTAAAGAGAAGCCAACTGTTAGATTTACTTCACTCTGGCGAGACCAGCCATAGATGGATCAAAAATTGTCTGATCTCTGCTGAACTGGCCACATTTTGATTGATCTATGACCAGCTTTAGTCTGTGGAAGCTTGTGGTGCCTTTAGCCTCTCATGGATAAAGGCACCACATGCTTATTTTATATAGGAATAATTTTGTTCTATAGATTTGCAGAAGTTAATTGGATGTTCATTATCAGGTACTCTGGTTAGGTAAGGAAAACTTCACAGTGACCAACACAGAAGAAGGAGGGGGCTAGCATGGAAAAGAGCCCATCCTGGCACAATAAATACAGTCAAGTGAAAAGAAAAAAAACCCTCCAATCGCCGCACACCAACCAAGCCCGAGCGTATGCTAAATGAAAGGGGCTTCAGCCTGCTTACACCCATGCCATGCCTCTGACGCATCAACCCCCAGGGCTTAGTAATGGAGCTCCATGATTAAGTCTCTTTTGTCTTGACTGTACTCTGGTTAGGTGCCATTACTTTTAAAAAAAGACCTCAACTCCGAAAATTGTTTGAAAGAAAAAAGGAAAGCAGAGGACAAAGCACTAGTCAACAGTATTGCTATTGCCTCGAGACTCCCTGTGGTTTTTATCTGCCATGTTACTAATTTATTCTGTGTTGTGTCTCTATATGATATGGTAAAGGCAGGGCTTCCCTGTGACAGAGCTGCCTCTTAAGACTAGTGACCTACTAACTGGTGGGGAGTATTTCTCCTTAAAGATTGCTGCCCCCTTAAGACTAGTAACCTAAGAACTGGCGGGGGGTAGTCAAGTGTTCAAAAAGCAGCACGGGAGGTTCAAAAACCACAGATACACAGAATGAATGAAAGAGAAACAAAGAAATTCATGCAATCCCGATTTTTCTCCAGCAAGCAGCACAGTCAATAAAGTACCATTTTTTTTTTTTAACATTTTCATCTATCAATTGCATTAAAAAAAATCATTTTTGCAAGACAATATTAGCAAATCACATACACCAGGAAGATACACCTGCAGTAGATGTTTAGGAAATGCCACATTCACAGTTTTATAAATATACAGTTATAACTTGGGAGATTGGAAAATACTGAAGTATTTACCTATTATGAAGTACACATAGTAACCTATTATAAAGCTGACCATGCATGGATCGAATTTTGGACAATTCCTGCTGAATTGGCAAAATTATTTTCATGGGCTGAACAAGAGAAATTGTAACATATAGTACTGTGCAAATTTTTAGGAAGATACTTATCTGTGATGCCATACAATCAGGGAGGCGTGTTATTGGCCCCAAATTTAGTCTGCAGCAGAACAATGACCCCAAACATACAGCCAATGTCATAACCAGCTCCCGCCCACCCACAATACATTTACTGTGGGTGGTTGGCACAGGCAGGCTGGATCATGTAAGTTGCTGTGGGCTAATGACAGCACACAATAGTAATTACAGCTGGTATGAATGTAATTCATTGATAACAGTTCAAAGCATTGCTGTTACAGTGATCATCACTGTAAAAGCAAAGAAAGTGTTAAAAAAAATCCCTAATCAACACCCCCCCCCCCCCCCCAGAGTAGTACAGTGTCACTGAACTCCCGTGATAAAAATATGGATGTAGCACCCTACAAGGTAGGTGCTAGGTATAAGCATAGTGGACCTTGGCTGCCTAACAGCAGGGCCATGATTTTCAGCTGAGCTGTCATGTCTCCCAGGTGTGGCTGCATGAGAGGATTCTCATTGGGCAGTGGAGGAAGCCCAATCAGTGGCTCATTCAGGCCTGTATCTACCCCAGAAGGCAGATTCTGCCGCAGAGGATTCTGGGAGTGAGTATAAGTTTGAGGGGAATGCATGACGCAGCGTCTTTGGTGGGAAGCAGAGTCCCAGGAGGGAGGGTACGGCTGTCTCTCCTCCTGTCAGAAGGATCGGGTGTCTGGGCTGCCTGAGAGTCCAGAGAGAGAGCTGAGCTGAGCTGCAGAGAAGATCCGGTGTGCCGAGGACCAGTGGAGATAGAGGGGTTCAGTTCCAGGAAAGCATGCCAAGTTCGTAAGTACTGTAAATTGCCCCTGAGGGTCTGCCTGAAGTGTAGAGGGGATCACTCCGATGAAGGTCCCAGGGATCCGGGAGCCAGCTAGTGTCAAGGGGGGTGCCTAGTGAGAGGACACTAAAGTATCAGAGGGGGTGCCTAGTGAGAGGACCCTGAAGTGTTAGAGGGAGTGCCTAGCAAGAGGACCCTGAAGTGTCAGAGCGGGCGTCAGCGGTTGGGCCCTGAGTTAAGTGTACAGTGTTAGGAGTTGCAGCAGCACAAGCAGTTACAAGGAGCTACCTCAGTCAGTGAAGGGCTGGAGGGAGCTGTTCACCAGACTTTTGAGCTAAACAGAGTGTCAGGAGTCAAATGTCCTACAGTCCTGGATCTTCTGAGTTAACCAGAGTATTAAAGTCGAGGTTCCAGCACAGTTCAGCAGAACAGTATTTTCAAGCGCCAGGGAGCGTTGGTCGGCATTCAGCTGGCGTCAAGACAGCACTAACAGGCATTTTCTCTGTACAGTGTCCCAGTTGAACCTAGTTGAGCCAGAGTATCCCACTCATTCCCTTCTCCCATTCCCATTACAAAATAAACAAAACAAACCAAAGATGCCGGAATGGTCATTGTCTCAGCTCTCACACTTGGGTTTTCAACTTAAATGTGTTGGAAGTGTTACCGGTAACAATGGCAAAACCATATCAGGCCCAATGCCTGGAAATTTTGCTACATGTAAAAGGAAAAAAATGTAAAAAACATTTTATACAAAAAAATATTATTTTTTTTTTAACTACCTCAATACTGGGCACTTAAACCCCCTTCCTTCCCAGACCAATTTTCAGCTTTTAGCGCTGTTGCATTTTGAATGACAATTGCGCGGTCATGCAACACTGTACCTAAACCAAATTTGTGTCATTTTTTCCCCACAAATAGAGCTTTCTTTTGGTGGTATTTGATCACCGCCAGGTTTTTCTTTTTTGGTGCACAAATAAAAAAAGACCGAAAAGTTTGAAAAAAAAAAAAAGTTTTTCTGTTTAGGTTATAAAATTTTGTAAATAGATACGTTTTTACCTGCACTGATGAGCACTGATGATGCCGCACTGACAGGCACTGATGAGGAGACACTGATGGGGTGGCACTGATGGGGTGGAACTGATTGGGTGGCACTGATATGCAGCACTGATAGGTAGCACTGATATGCAGCACTGATGGGCACTGATAGGTAGCACTGATATGCAGCACTGATGGGCACTGATAGATAGCACTGATATGCAGCATTGGTGGGCACTGATAGGCAGCGCTGATGGGCACTGATCGGCGGCACTGATAGGTGGCACTGATGGGCACTGATAGGTGGCACTGATGGGCAGCACTGATCGGCACTGATGGGGGGCACTGATGGGCACTGATAGGCAGCACTGGTGGGCAATAATGGGCACTGGTTGGCGGCACTGATAGATGGCAATAACGGGCAATGCTGGGCAGCACTGAAAGATGGCATTGGTGGGCAGAACTGTAAGGGAGGGCACCACTGGCATCCCTGGTGGCCATGGTGGGCATCCCTGGTGGTCATGGGTGGGCATCCCTGGTGGCTCTAGTGGCACCCCCCCCCCCAGGGCTGCACTGGTAATCAATGTTCTGATTACCAGCACAGACCCCCCCTGTGATCAGTGAGTAATTAGAAATACTCACTGATCCCCCCGGCTGCAGCACCGATCCTCTCTTCCTCTCCTCACTGACAGGATCTGTCAGGAGGAAAAGAGATCGAAGCCGTTACAACGGCTGTGTTTACATTACATGACGGCTGTGATTGGACACAGCCATCATGTGATCAGGAGGGCCAATCACAGGGCCCTCCTGCTGCATCTTGTTGCTCTGTGTCAGAGGGACACAGGCACATCGAGATCGGGCCACTGCACGTGCCCGCGGCGGCGCGATCTCGCTCCATCTGAAGGACGTTCCGGAACGTCCGATCAGAAGGGCGGGACTCCAACCCGGCCATATATGTACAATGGCCCGGGTGGGAGGTGGTTAAACATGATGTCACCAGTCAGTGGGCTCAATTCACAAGGAGTTATTTTACTCTTAAAATCTGAGACAAAGCAACTCATAGATTTTGTCACGCATTTTTTTGCAATTCACAAAAAAACACTACTAAAATATAACATGGGTTATTTCATCAAAATGTGAGGTATTTTGCCCATGAAAACATGACATGATATTCAGTGGGGTGGATACAGTGAAGAAGGATTAGAACCCCTTCAGGTTTTAGTGCTGATAAAGAGGTAAAATGGTTTAAACTGTAGAAATCTGCCAACACACAAGTCAGTGCGCTCCCTGCAGCATATGTACACTGAACAAAATTTAAAAAACAACACTTTTGTTTTTGCCCCCATTTTTCATGAGCTGAACTCAAAGATCTAAGACTTTTTCTATGTACACAAAAGGTCTAATTCTCTCAAATATTGTTCACAAATCTGTCTAAATCTGTGTTAGTGAGCACTTTTCCTTTGCCGAGATAATCCATCCACCTCACATATAAGAGTTGCTGATTAGACAGCATGATTATTGCACAGGTGTGCCTTAGGCTGGCCATACATTATACAATTTTCTTACAATTATCTGTACAATTTTCTTTAGATAACCTTCAACTGTGTAGAACAAAGGCCTGCCCTATAGGATACAATTGAAAGTGTTGTTTAGATTTGACCTCATATTTTATGGATTTTGGTAAACCTAACAGAAAATTGTACATGTAATGCCAGCCTCAGGCTGGCCACAATAAAGGCCACTCTAAAATGTGCAGTTTTACTGTATGGGGGGGGGGGTTCCCAAAAATTTAATTTATTCATTTTCCAAAACAAATTTACAACTGAAAAAACCCGCCCAATACCTCAGACTGCCTACTTTCCATATAGGGGTAATTTAGGGAGTATTTGTTACTGTCTTGCCCTTTTAGGGCCTTAAGAAATGAGGCAGGCCATCAGTACATCAGGATTGATTCATTTTCAAATATATGTAAATACCATAGTTTGTAGACGCTATGACTTTTATACAAACCAATTAATATGCACTCATTGGTATTTTTCTTTGGTTTACCAAAGACATGTTGGCCTAAATGTTTGAAGAAACTTGATTTTATTGGATATGTTTTATAACAGGATGTAGAAAATATTGTTTTTTGTTTTTTTTTTTCAAAATTTTCATTTATGTTGCAAAAGATAAAAAAAAACAGTAGTAATCAAATATAAATAATATATAAATACATATAAATTTAATTTGCATTTACAGTGTTGCATAAAATAGCACAGTTTTGAATAGCAAAAAATGTACTGACCGTAAAGGGGATAAAAACCTTCTGGAGGTCAAGTGGTTACGAACTATCCTCAGCATAAACAAACAGTCCTGACTCCTGGAAAGGATGGTTTGGCCACTAGTACAGAGCCCTGATCTCAACATCATTGAGACTGTCTGGAATTACATGAAGAGACAGAAGGATTTGAGGCAGCCAACATCTACAGAAGAGATATTTGGAACAACCTACCTGCCGAATTCCTTTTAAAATTGTGTGCAAGTGTACCTAGAAGAATTGAAGAATTTATGCTGTTTTGAAGGCAGGGTGGTCACACCAAATATTGATTTGATTTGGATTTCTCTTCTGTTCATTTACTTTCCATTTTGTTAATTCGTTAAAAAAAAAAAAAAAAAAAAAAAAACACTATTAACACTTCTATTTCTGAAAGCATTCTTAATTTACAGCCTTTTTTCACACCTGCCTAAAACTTTTGTAAAGTACTGTATATGGCCTGTTTATGGCCAAGTTTGGATATTTAGTGGACATAGTGAGCGGTTTGAAGATTTATACAATGCAGGTGCAACCTTTTCTTTACAGGAGAGTTTCACATCTGGGATTAGTTAGATTCCTGTACTGGTGAAGGACAAAATTAGTTGAAGATATAATATGGATCACTATGAAATACAAATAGTGCTATTGAAATAAAAGTTCAATAATGATGAGCACAAACGATTCCAGAAATGGCGAGGATATGCCTTTAGTGTAATGGACTTTGTGAAATAAACAGTGTGCAGCCTCCACCATAGACAAACTTAGCCGCTCACCTCAACAACAGGACCCATGAGTTAACAGATGGGTCACATAGGCTTTTCCATAACAGGAAATACATAAATGTATCCATAAATGCAGTCATGGAGGTCCTCCTGGTGTAATTTATACAATATAGCAAGACAAGTCCACACAGGGATATCTCACCAGGAAACTTGCTTTAATGCCCCGTACACACGTGCAGATTATCAAAGACTTTTGTCTGCAGACTTACCTTTTCTATGTAGTGCAAGGGCCTGCCGGATTGCATACAAATTGAAAGTGTTTAGGTTTGACCTCATATTATATGGTTTTGGTAAGTCTGCAGACAAAAGTCTGCAGATAATCTGCACGTGTGTATGGGGCATAAAGGCCCGTACACACGTACCGATCGTCGGCATACAAACGTCGGTGGACGAAGGATCTGCCGATTGTACGCGTGTTAGTATGGTGCCTCCGACAGATGTCTGCGCACAATCCGCGGACAAAAGTCTTTCGTGCAAACATGAAAATATTTGTATGCCGACACCAGAACGGACGATTGTTCGCCTGTCAGTACACAATTCGGCCGACAGACCGCAGATTTGCAAGACTGGGCATGCTCAGAAAATAGAAAACACAGGGAAAGTTAACCATTACATGACATCACTTCTGCAGTCGGCGGACAAAATTCTTGTGCTGTCCTTGTGCTGTCTTTGCACTTTTCAGCAGACACCGACATCCCGGGGAGAAAAGAGGAACATTTGTAAGCCGACCATCGGTACGTGTGTACGGGGCTTAAGGCTAGCATATAGATGCTCACCAATATTCCAGAGTTATGAAATAGACAAAGGACATATAGTGCTCTCTGCTAATATTCATTTAACCACTTTACCACCGGAGGATTTTGCTGTCTTACGTCCAGGCCACTTTTTGCGATTCGGCGCTGTGCGACTTTAACTGACAATTGCGCGGTCGTGCGACACCGTACCCAAACGAAATTTACGTCCTTTTTTTCCCACAACAGAGCTTTCTTTTGGTGGTATTTGATCACCTGTGCAATTTTTACTTTTTGTGCTATAAACAAAAAAAGAGCGTTTATTTTGAAAAAATAACAATATTTTTCACATTTTTTTATATGAAATCCCCCCCCCCAAAAAAATGTAAAAATCAACATTTTTTTAAATTTTTGGCCAATTTTTTTCTGCTACCTATGTTTGGTAAAAAAAAATCACAATAAGCGTATTTTGATTGGTTTGCGTAAAAGTTATTGCGTTTACTAACTAAGGGAAAGATTTCTGTCATTTTTGGTGTTTTTTTTTTTTAACCCGTAATGGCGGCGATCTGCAATTTTTTTTTGCGGGACTACGACATTGCAGCGGACAGATCGGACCCTTGACTGACATTTTTGACACTTTTGGGGGTACCAGTGACATTTCTATAGTAATCAGTGCTATACATATGCACTGTTACTGTAAAAATGACACTGGCAGGGAAGGGGTTAACTTTATTGGAGAGGGAGGGGTTAATGTATGCCTGGTGCTTACTAAAGTGTGTGGGGGGAGGTGACTGAGTGACACAAGGACAGATCGCATGTTCAGCTATGCTGAACACTGCAATTTGTCACTCCTTGTCACTTAGGAGATCCGCCCGCTCTGTTTACACAAGTGGGTGGATCTCCAAACTCGATTCCCCGCTCCTCCCCTGGCCCGACTCCCGCTGTGACTGAAAACAGCGGGAGCGCACCTCCGGCGGCGCGCGAGTGCCGCCTACAGGGGGAGGAGTCCAGCAACGTAGGTCTACGTCGCTGGACGGAATCGAGCCACTTTTCCGCAGTACAGTCCCAGTGACTGGTCTGCAAGTGGTTAATAATAAAAGAAACACACTTACAAAACAGGCACTTCCAAAAAGTGCCAGCATACAAGCGCTCGTAACATAAAATCACAAGGAGATGGCCGCGGGTGACATCACGTAACTCCTTCCCATACATGTTACTTCCCAGGGGGTGGGACTTTGTCAGCGGGTACAGAGGCACGCTATATACTGACCTATAAATACTCATACATATGCAATGAAAGGGCGGAGCACCTCCCGGTTGTTGTCTGTAGTGATTGCACACTTCAGGCTGACCTTGACTACAGACGAGGGGAGGCACTCTGCCCCTTCGTTGAGTATTTATAGGCGAGTGTATAGATGATTCGGTTATGATTCGATCATATTTATTATAAAGTGAATCAATTTAAGGCTGGGTTCACACTATTGTGATGTCAGACATCACATGTGATTCGCACTGCAATGCTGTGTAGATCACTTGCGATAGATGTTCGACAGATTGGCTGAATTTGCATCGCATTCAAACAAAAATGGTGCAGGACCCTTTTTTGTGATCCGCACTGGAATCAGATCGCATGGGTGTTCACACCCATGCGATCTGATTCCTACACCATTTGACAGTTCTCAATGCAATCTGCAAACCGATCTGGGGTGTCATTAACTTTGTATTGACATCCACAGCGGTTCACAAAGGGTAGTGTGAACTGCCTGCGAGAGACATGCAATGTGGGAACCGACACTGGAATATCGCTGGTTCCCGCATCGCATTGTGTGAACCCAGCCTTAAACAATGAAATAGTGGACTCAATAATAATAAATCTATAATAGAACTATATAGAGATGTTCATATGAAAATCTATCAGCAGCTGTTAAATGTATACACTGCAAGACACAGGAGCCTAGGACTAGGGTACTTTTTGCTTGTAAAACTATTTGTCCACTGGCATTGGGTTGTTTTAAAGGAAAGCTTTACTGTCCTGAAATGTGAGTTACTTGGTTGTCCCCTGTTTCAGTCTTCCTTAAGTCATAAAAGAAGCACAGAATTCAGAATTCGTGCTCTGGATACGTGTTTCAGGTCAGTGCCTTGGAAATTGTTTAATCCATTGCATCAGCATGACAGCCAGGTGAGCAATGGAAGCCTCTTCCAGCTCCCAACTGTCCCTGATTTCAAGAGACAGTCCCTCTATCCCTCTTTCCTCCTCATTTGTCCTTAATTTTGGTCTGATCTATATAGTTGTATATAAAATGCACTATTTATCTATCAAAAGTGTTTTACCGTGCTAAACCTTTCATCAAATTTCTAAATTGATGCATTTCTAATTCCAAAAAGCCAATTAGAAGGAATAGTAGTGGTAAAAAAAAAAAAAAGCACTTATGGGTTTAACCAATCTTTTTTTTGTAAAATTCTCCTTTAAGGGGGTATGGCATAGGGGTGTCCTATGCCTACATACATTTGCTAATAGGTGTCCCTCATTCCCATCTCAGAAAGTTGGGAGGTAAAGATAATGACTTCCACCTGCAACACTTTTTGCCTAGAAACTGCACATATTCTTTAAAAGTAGTGACATTCATCTTTTAAAATGGAGGTTGGATAGCCAGTAAGCTTGATAATGATTTCCCAACTTTGTCCCACTGTAACTGTAAAATAATGAGTCATTATGTTGTTATAAATGCCAACATTGTACTGCTCCAGCACCTTCATTTGGTTTGGTTTGTAGTACCTACATAATACCACAAGATGGCAGAAAAGTGACTTAAAAAATGAGAAGCGCGCTTTCAAATTCAAACTTTTAACCGTTTATTCAGGTCATGGTATATTTAGTAGTAGTAAGTCACATTCTGGATTTATTATGTAATTAGTGACGAGCTCAGGCATGTTTGGATCCTAGTCTGAACTCATCCCCAACAAGCAACAATAGACCTCCCCAGCAACAAATGATCCCCCCACAGCGACAACAGATTCTCCAGTAACCAGAATCAATAGACCCACCAGCTCACCCCTGCACCCCATTCAGTAAAGGAGCCGAAACTGCGTTCCCCTGTGTTCCTGCTGAAAAAAAGCCATGTACACAGGTAAATGTTGATTGTCAAAAAACAGAATGAGCGATGTGAAGGTTTGTGGAAAGAGACGTTTTATTACATAATCCAATTTCTTGAATCTCAAGAAAGTTTGTAACTTATATTTCTATCAAAAGAACTTCTCTGTGGATCAGGATACGATATGCTTGGTGGTTTCAAAAGAATGTTTACCACCCTCTTAGGTAGGTGCTAGTGAGAAAGTATAGTTTTGAGCTCTGTGTGCTTACCAGAGGGGCTGCAGGTAAATCTATATTGTTCTCTGCCTACCAGAGAGCAGAATCTGTTAGTGAGGTCTGCTCATTGTGCTCAGTATGCAATTCATTCAGTTTAGAGAGTGTTTCACACTAGTCCAATAGGGAGGCATGTTGGACAGTGGGAGGAAACCTGACGAATGGGTGCATAGGCTTTTGATACAGTCCTGATGATTGGCAGGAGGCAGATACTGTATAAAAGCCAGGAGCACATGTGCTCGGGGTCTTTCGTTGGAAAGCGGAGTCCCGGAGGGAGGGGGCGGCAGCCTCCTCCTCTGTAGAGGTGCCATGCAGTCTTAGGAGGTCGTTCTGAGGACCGGAGGAGTGGTCAAAGGAGCTGGTCCCAGAGGTCCAGGGAAGCTGACTGAGAGGGGAGACACCGGAGGTCCTGTTTCTGCAGTATAGTGAGTATAGGAACTTGTGTCAAGGGGCCTGACCTGAGGGGGGGCATCCCTGCTCATAGGCTAGTCAGTGGATGGGTGTCAGCAGGAAGAGGATGCCAGGGAGAGTGTCCTGAAGATAGGTGATCATCCATCAAGTCTCCTTGTTAGAGAGAGTAAAGAAAGCAAGAGACTGAACACCATTCCTCCCAGTGGCAGGGTGAATTAACAGCCTGGCTGTTCCATATTTATCAGCAGAGATTTGAAGATAGAAGTCCTCAAGTGTTGTGAATCGTTCAATTGGAGTATCCCACTATTCCCTTCTCCTATCCCAATTACCAATTAACAACAAAAAAAATCCAACACCCCTAGACTGTTCATTTCTGCCAAGAGCCAACAGGAGCAAGGAGGGATTCAGGAGTTTTATTTAACCATAACCGCGTGTTGTTAACCAGGGGAGCCTGTAGAGACAGTATCCAACAGTCCTTATGGGGGCAGCGCTACAAATGTCTTTGTAGAAGAGCAAAATTCAGAAGAAAGAATCCTCTGCACAATACTTTCAACACCCATTCTAGCAAACTTTGCATAAAAAAGAAGGATTTTAAGTTCACATGCATTGCAATGATGTTTAATCTGGCCAACTGCGTAAAAGTAATCCCTCTCTGGCCAGTCCTACTCTGCTCTACTCTATCTGTGTGTAAATCTGACAGTCAGATGGAAGCAATCTGGTGGCTGTGCAGTGGCTGGATCGTTTCCACAAATCCCTGTAAATGTTGGTCCCCATCCCGCACATGCCTCCGCTATGTTTCCTGGGCTCCCCACACCCATCGGCAGTCCTTTGACAAACATGGCAGTAACCGCCGAGGTGAGGGAGATCGGTGAACATCTGTTCCCTGATCTCCCCTTCCTGCTTATGACCTGGAAGAGATGTGTAAAATGTAATTTCCGGGTCCTGGTGCCATTGTAGATGGAGAAGAAGCTAATGAAGCGCCTGGGGGACAGGTGAGACATTAGGGGACTTTTAGACCCCTGATGTCTCATTAAAGAGAACCTGTCACCAAAAAAGCATCACATAGAGGACTTTTTGTCCCCTGTGTGATTAAACCACAGTTTAGTAAGAAAATTTTAAAAAGTGTAAAGAAAGTTACACCTAAGCACTTTAAACCCACCCCCATATATTTGAGACCCCCAACCCGCGAATACATGCACGTCAGAGGCCCCTACATACGAAAACATCAATTGCACTACACATGTTATATATTGTTGCGCATGCCAGAGTGAGAGCAGTAATTCTAGCATTGCTTATAGAAAATATAGGGATACTGAAGTTTGTCATCATTTCATGGGCGCACTCAATTTTAAGGCTAGGTATCTATTTACTCGGCGCAACCTCATCTTTTTTATTTCATATTTTACTCAAAACTGGGTAATATATAGTTATTGTGTGCCCTCTAGCTTATGTTTTACCAAAATTTAGCATTTCATAAACCACTGCATGGATATTGTGAGACATGAAAAAAGTGGAGCTACCAATATTCTTTTTTTAGAGTTTGAAGCTCTATTTTGTACCTTTTTGACACCACTGATTGAATCCATATGCCTGGGACATCTGTAACAGATGCCCCCCCCCCCCCCAATAATAGGAGTGAGGGTAACCTATTGAATCCATAGACCTGGGACATCAGTGACCCAGAAGAATGCAAACTGTAACAGGTCTCCCGTTCCCCCCCCCCAATCATAGGAGTGAAGGCACCCATTCATTGCGGCTGTGTGGCAGACTTGGTGGGTTTTGGGTTCCAGAACTTGCACCACAGGAAAGGACTGAGTTGGCTTTGAAGTTGAAGCCAGAGTAGAGCAGTGAGGCACTCTGCTTTTTGAAGCGGTCGAAGCCCCTGAAGAGAGGGGTTTTGGAGCCCTTTGCTGCCGGAGAAGGACCTCTTCTCCTGTGACATCCTTTATGAACTTGTCAAGTGCCTCACTAAAGAAATATCCTCCTTTAAAGGGCATACGATTGAGGTGTCTTTTGCAGGCAGCTTCAGTTGACCAGGCTTTCAGCCATAGGATGTTGCGCATATGGACAAAAATGAGAGCCATTCTGGAAATTTGTGCCATGACTTGTTCTAGAGCATCAATGCAGAAAAGTAAGGTGGAAGACAATGTTTATAGGTGTTCTGTCAGAGCTCGTTCTTGAAGGTCAGGATCCTATGAAGTGTTCATAGCCTTTTTCCAATTAGCTATGGTCTGACAAACAGAAATTGCAGAAGGGCTGGACCTACAAGCGTAAAGAGAGCGTTTAAAAGCATCTCAAATTTTCTGTCTGCAGAATCCTTGAATGAAGGAGCTTTATCTATAGGCCAAAATAAGATTTTTGTTTAAGACTTTTTAGTGAATTATTTTTCCACTTGAAATACACCAATCAGCTATAACATTATGACCACCCACCTTAACTTGTCAAGGCATGGACTGCACTGGACTTCTAAAGGTTTTCTGTGGTCTCTGGCACCAAACAGTCAGTGGCAGACCTTTAGGTTGGGAGGTATGGTCTCCATGGATCGGACTTGTTTTTCCAGTGAATCCCAGAGATGCTAATTTGGATTAAGATCTGGAGAATGTGGAAGCCAAGTCAACGCCTTGAATTCATTGTTATGTTCCTCTAACCACTCTTTAATTTATCAGATGAGCCCACCTTCTTCCACGTGGTCCAGTTCTGGTGCGGGTGTGCCCATTGTAGGCTCTTTCGGCTTTGGGGATGGGTCTGCATGGGCACCCTGTGTCACAGTCAGGGGTCAGGCTTGGAGACCTGTTTCTATAACAGTAGAGAGGCTCCCATCAACCAGCTGGATAAATACACAAACCGGTACCTCTGGTTGGTGACTCAGGCTCATCTGAGTTGTGGGGTTTAACCACTAACCAGCATCCAGAGCTCCTGATGGTATAAATGGGTTTTGCTGAGTGATGAGTTTTGCTAGTACCAGGTCGTGGTCCTCAGGATCACCCCACCAGGAGGTGAGCAAACCAAGGTCCAGTAGCAGATATAGCAGGTAGGGCTAAAGCAGAGGCGTAGTCTATAAACAAGCCAAAGGTCAGTAGCAAGTAATTGCAGGTTGGGATCAAGCAGAAACTTAGTTGAAGAACAAACTAACGATCAACAATGAATGGTTGCAGGTTGGGATCAAGCAGAAACGTAGTCGAGGAACAAGCCAATGGTTGGTAACAAGTGTTAGTGGAGATAAGGAAAGCTGCAAATACACAAAGGAGCAAGCTATCAACTGGAGAGAGCAAAATAATCTGGTAAACAGGAAATGCATAGACATGGGTTAAATAACAAAGTTGAGGAAAGGAGCAAAGAATTCAAGGTTCACCAGAAACAAGAGACAAGGCAAGATTGTTTCATAAGTTTAGACAGGAGGCACCCCAGCATCTCAGGGGGTTCAGCAAGAAGAGCTACTGCTGGACGTAGCAGAGGTCATGAGTTCAGAACTCACTCATGGCACCCTGACTGGTCTGCAGCTACACAGCTCCATATGCAACAAATTACAATGCACCTTACATTCTGACACCTTTCTATCAGAAACCAGCATTAACTTTATCAGCAATTTGAGCTACAGTAGCTCTTGCATTGGATCGGACTACACGGGCCAGCCTTTGCTCCGCAAACGCATCAATGAGCCTTGACCACCCATAACCCTATCTCTGATTTTTGGTAGGTCCTGACCACTGCAGACTGCGGCCATCCCACAAGAGCTGCAGTTCTGGAGATGCTCTGACCCAGGCATCAAATCATTACAATTGCTTGCATATGCTTGTCCTTTTTTTTTTTCTACTTGCTGCCCAGTATATCCCACTCACTTTCAGGTGCCTTTGAAACAAAATAATCAGTGGTCATAATGTTGTGGCTGATCAGTCTAGCTTGGCAATGATTCTCGGAGGGGTGAAACCTTTTTAGGAGAATGCCAATAATCATAAATTGCCCATTCTATTTGTTCATGAGCCGGAAATGTCATTTAAGACTTTGCAGATCTCTTAGTTCCCTGAAGGGCCGTTGAGAAGGCAGAATAAAGTGTGACTGTGCAGAGGCTGTTGTGCACAGCAGAAGTGAACATATTACATAGAGCCGTAGCATTAGGTGCATGGGAGGCAGATGCAAAAATAGGTGTTAAAATAGGGTCCTGCTCCTCTGCAAGGGAAGCAACATCACTGAGCAGTTTGAGTGCCTTGCAGCCCATTGGCAAAGCAAATGTGTTTGTCTGAGCTTTTGCTATGGTTCCCTTTTGCCTGGTTTCTGCCATCATTATTAGCAAAGATATTCTGCTGTGGAGTTCTCGCAGAGTAGGGTGCAAGAATTTAATAAACATACCTGGAGAAGTATACACAGCAAACCAGGTGTTGACCATCCTGTAGCAAAGTCCTCATGGCAAAAGGACAGGTAGAAGTGCCTAAGTACCTTAAAAGAGTTCATGGTGGAAGTAATGGTAATAGTGCGACCTGTGGTGTAACACCTAGTCATCCACCTGAAACCAAGCTCTAGGTAGTCAAAATTGTAATGCCTATGGTAACAGTGCGACCTATGGTGTGATATAACACCTAGTCATCCACCTGAAACCAAGCTCTGGATAGTGGAAATTTTAATGCCTAGATTGAAACTTTGAACACTCAGTAAGTGAATGAAGTCAAACACAATTCTCGGTTTCCTGATAGCTTTAATCGTAAAAACAAATACTAATTGCTGAGGTGAGCACCCAGGTAGAATCCAGTGTCCAAAGCAACATAATAATTTGTTCCCACAGTGCCAGGTCCAGCTATGGTTCCCAAGGTATTACCGAGGTTGCACCAATCTGGATGTACTGCTTCTATTGTTCTATTAGCAGACAGTGAGAAGTTGATTCATGAGTTTATTGAAGTTGAATTGATTTCTAGGTAAAGAAAAAGTAGTTACGCATAGAAACTTCTTCTTTCAGGGGAAAGAGGTCCATTATCCACAGGCCACTAGCAAAAAAACGGAGGTGTCATGGAGCGGGGTAAAGTTATAAGTATACGCCCAAGGGGGCATGTCTAAAACCTTTGTCAGTGTCCATTTACCTTAAGGTAGCAGTTTACAATCCAGGGTCTATGAATATCCATATATATCCTGTACTGGATGACTAAAATAAAAAGATTTAGGCCAAGGGAATAAAAAAAAAACCAAATTGGTCAGTATAACAGGGTGGCCAAACAATTGTGATTTCCAGGGACAGTCCCCAATTAGGAGGCTGTGTTCCTAAGACAGAAGTGTCGTTCCCCCCCCCCCCTCCCCAAATTAGACCCTTTTATGTGCCTGGCTTGTGGGTGGCAGGGCAATTATCAGACAATAACAAATATGTTGCCATCTAGATTACTGTAACCACTTGCCGATCCCCACTCGTAGGAGTACGATGGCAGAGCGGCTCTTCACTTTCAGATAGGAGGATGCACGCGCGTGCTGCCGGCTATGCTGTGATTAGTCAGCACAAGCCAATCAGGCAAGTGTCAGCCAATGATTGACTGCACCCGCTGATCCACGAGGAGGAAGACATGACAGAGCTCTGTATTGTTTTCATTAACACAGCTCTGTCCTGTCAGCAAGGATGTGCCGGTGTTTGTTTCCCTGCAAAGTAGGGAATAAAATCCAGCACATCCCTTAGTAAAAGCAGCTCACATTACACATATAAACACTGGCTAGGCACACATTTAATCCTTTGGTTGGTTAAAATCTTCCCACCCAGTGTCATTAGTACAGTGACAGTGTATATTTTTATCACTTATCACAGTATTAGTGTCAATGGTTCCCACCAAAGTGTCAAAAGTGTGTTAGTGTCAGATTGCCACCATACTATCACAGTCCCGCTATAAGTTGCTGATCGCCACCATAAAAAAAAATCCCAGTATATATCCCATAGTTTGTAGATGCTAAAATTTTTGCGCAAACCAATCAATATAAGCTTATTGGGGGTTTTTTAACCAAAAATATGTAGCAGAATACCGGTGCATCTCAAAAAAATGTAATATCTTGAAAAAGTTTATTTATTTCAGTAATTAAATTCAGAAGGTAAAACTCATATAGTATATAGATTTATTACACACAGCGTGATATATATTTCAAGCATTTTTTTTATTTTGATGATTATGGCTTACAGCTAGTGAAAACCCTAAATTCAGTATCTCAGAAAATTAGAATATTACATAAGACCAATAAAATATAAAGGATTTTTAACACAGAAATGTTGGCTTACAAAAAAGTATGTCCATGTACAGTATAGTATGCACTCAGTACTTGGTCGGGGCTCCTTTTGCATGAATTACTGCATCAATGCGGCGTGGCATAGAGGCGATCAGCCTGTGGTGTTATGGAAGCCCAGGTTGCTTTGATAGCGGCCTTCAGCTTGTCTGCATTGTTGGGTCTGGTGTCTCTCATCTTCCTTTCAAGAATAAACCACAGGTTCTCTATGGGGTTAAGGTCAAGCGAGTTTGCTGGCCAATCAAGCACAGTGATACCAGATCATTAAACCAGGTATTGCTACTTTTGGCAGTGTAGGCAGGGGTCAAGTCCTGCAGGAAAATGAAATCAACATCTCCATAAAGCTGGTCAGCAGAGGGAAGCATGAAGTGCTCTAGAATTTCCTGCTAGAGGGCTGCGCTGACTTTGGTCTTGATAAAACCAGACTTGTATAAAGTACTCGAAATTACTACTTGAGTAAAAGTACAAGTGCTCGATCAAAAAGTGACTTGAGTAGAAGTGGAAGTGCTCGCAGAAAAAGTTACTTAAGTAGAAGTACTAAAGTATTCAACATTTTTTTTACTTAAGTATTGCAAGTAGTTTTTTCAAAAAATTTGCTACTTAAGTACTAAAAGTAAAAAGTACCAGTAGTTTTGAAAAAAAAATTCTACTCAAGTACTGAAAGTAGAAGTACAAGTTCTGTGTTATGTAGTTATTAAAGAAAGAAGTCAAAAGTTTGAACATCATATTGTTTTTTATTATTTCAAATGATTAACCTGTGCTTGTTAGTAGTTTCTTGATGCACTTTAAGCGCTGTAGCACCATTTATTTGTTTGTTTCATATTTTCTTTTTATTGGAAAGATTTGGTATAGCAGCTTTTATTATACACAGCCTTTATTTTCATATGCGCTGATTTACAAATGACATTATACACATTTTTTTGAGCTTTATGCAACCTGCCATCTACTGTTCTGGCAGTGGTAATTGTTTTAAAAGTAACGAGTAACTATGCAGCACAAAAAAAAAATACTTGAGTAGAAGTATCGAAATCTTCGAAAAAATGTAGTGAAGTAAAAGTAGAAGTAGGAGAAAAAAATTCTACTCTAGGAAAGTACAGATACCGCCTTTCGGTACTTAAGTACAGTACTTAAGTAGTTCTACTTCGTTACTATACATCTCTGGATAAAACACAGTGGACCAACACCAGCAGGTGACATTGTTTTCCTAAATTATCACTGACTGTGGAAACTTCACACTGGACCTCATGCAACTTGGATTCTGTGTCTCTCCACTCTTTCTTCAGACTCTGGGACCTTTATTTCCAAATGAAATGCAAAATTTACTTTCATCCAAAAAGAGAGCTTGGACCACTGAGCAACATCTCCCCCAAATTCTTGAATGGCCTTTGCTTCAAAATCCTCTCAAGGCTGCAGTTATCCCTGTTGCTTGTGCACCTTTTTCTACCACCCTTTTTCCTTCTGCTCAACTTTCCAATACAGTGCATTGCAAAAGTATTCGGCCCCCTAGAACTTTTCGACCTTTTGCCACATTTCAGGCTTCAAACATAAAGATATAAAACTCTAATTTTTGTGAAGAATCAACAACAAGTGGGACACAATCATGAAGTGGAACGAAATGTATTGGATATTTCAAACTTGTTTAACAAATAAAAAACTGAAAAATTGGGCGTGCAAAATTATTCAGCCCCCTTAAGTTAATACTTTGTAGCGCCACCTTTTGCTGCGATTACAGCTGTAAGTCGCTTGGGGTATGTCTCTATCATTTTTGCACATCGAGAGACTGAAATATTTGCCCATTCCTCCTTGCAAAACAGCTCGAGCTCAGTGAGGTTGGATGGAGAGCATTTGTGAACAGCAGGTTTCAGTTCTTTCCACAGATTCTCAATTGGATTCAGGTCTGGACTTTGACTTGGCCATTCTAACACCTGGATATGTTTATTTGTGAACCATTCCATTGTAGATTTTGCTTTATGTTTTGGATCATTGTCTTGTTGGAAGACAAATCTCCGTCCCAGTCTCAGGTCTTTTGAAGACTCCATCAGGTTTTCTTCCAGAATGGTCCTGTATTTGGCTCCATCCATCTTCCCATCAATTTTAACCATCTTCCCTGTCCCTGCTGAAGAAAATCAGGCCCAAACCATGATGCTGCCACCACCATGTTTGACAGTGGGGATGGTGTGTTCAGGGTGATGAGCTGTGTTGCTTTTACGCCAAGCATAACGTTTTGCATTGTTGCCAAAAAGTTTGATTTTGGTTTCATCTGATCAGAGCACCTTCTTCCACATGTTTGGTGTGTCTCCCAGGTGGCTTGCGGCAAACTTTAAACGACACTTTTTATGGATATCTTTAAGAAATGGCTTTCTTCTTGCCACTCTTCCATAAAGGCCAGATTTGTGCAGTATACAACTGATTGTTGTCCTATGGACAGAGTCTCCCACCTCAGCTGTAAATCTCTGCAGTTCATCCAGAGTGATCATGGGCCTATTGGCTGCATCTCTGATCAGTCTTCTTGTATGAGCTGAAATTTTAGAGGGACGGCCAGGTCTTCGTAGATTTGCAGTGGTCTGATACTCCTTCCATTTCAATATTATCGCTTGCACAGTGCTCCTTGGGATGTTTAAAGCTTGGGAAATCTTTTTGTATCCAAATCCGGCTTTAAATTTCTCCACAACAGTATCTCAGACCTGCCTGGTGTGTTCCTTGTTCCTCATGATCCTCTTTGCGCTTTAAACGGACCTCTGAGACTATCACAGTGCAGGTGCATTTATACGGAGACTTGATTACACACAGGTGGATTCTATTTATCATCATTAGTCATTTAGGTCAACATTGGATCATTCAGAGATCCTCACTGAACTTCTGGAGAGAGTTTGCTGCACTGAAAGTAAAGGGGCTGAATAATTTTGCTTTGTTAACAAAGTTTGAAATATCCAATAAATTTCGTTCCATTTCATGATTGTGTCCCACTTGTTGATTCTTCACAAAAAATTACAGTTTTATATCTTTATGTTTGAAGCCTGAAATGTGGCAAAAGGTCCAAAAGTTCAAAGGGGCCGAATACTTTCGCAATGCACTGTATGTTTGGATACAACACTCTGTGAACAGCCATTTCTTTAGCAATGACCTTTTGTGACTCACCCTCTTTGTGGAGGATGTCAATAAGTGTCTTCTGGACAACTGTCAAGTCACCAGTCTTCCACATGATTGTTTAACCTACTGAATCAGACTGAGAGACCATTTCAAGACTCGGGAAACCTTTACAGGTGTTTTTAGTTAATTATCTGATCCGAGTTTGACACTATGGGGTATATTTACTAAAGCTAGAGAGGGCAAAATAGTCACAATTTTGCAGAGAAACCAATCTGCTTCTAACCTCAGCTTGTTTAATAAAGCTTTAGCAATAAAACCTGGAAGCTGATATGTTTCTCTGCAGAATTGTGACTAATTTTGACCTCTCTAGCTTTAGTAAATAAACTCCCATGAGTCTACAATATTGACCTTTTTCACAATATTCAAATTTTCTGAGCTACTGAATTTTGGGTTTTCACTAGCTGTAAGCCATAATCATCAAAATTAAAAGAAAGACATGCTTGAAATATATCACTCTATGCGTAACGCATCTATATAAAATATATGAGTTTGACTTTTTGAATTGAATTACTGAAATTAATTAACTTTTTATTTAAGTTAAATTTAAATTATATTCCAATTTTTTAGATGTACCTGTTTATATTTGCCTACATTTATGAAAAGATTTGATTTTTACATTTCTTTTTATTTTTTATATTGGATATGTTTTATAGCAGAAAGTAAAAAATAGTCTTTTAATTTTCTGTCTTTTCGTTTATGGCACAAAAAAAAAATAAAATAAATAAAACTCAAAGTGTCCCCCCCCCGCCCCGCCCGCCCGCTTTCTCTACATGGCTACATGGCTGTAGACTAGCATTACTTCTTTTCCATTTTTTCCTAAGGGCCAAACCGGGAACTCTCCTCAATTGTTGGGACCTTCCACATACACATCTATATTATTATTGTTTTGTAAGTACCGTATATGGTTATTAAATTTTACCGGAGGTTTGGAGGGAATCTCCCCCCCCCCCCCTCTTTCTCCAGCACTTTTTTCACCTCATGTTACTTTTCATATTTGTATATACAGTATCTCACAAAAGTGAGTACACCCTAACATTTTTGTAAATATTTTAGTATATTTTTTCATGTGACAACACTGAAGAAATGACACTTTGCTACAATGTAAAGTAGTGAGTGTACAGCTTGTATAAACAGTGTAAATTTGCTGTCCCCTCAAAATAACTCACAGCCTTTAATGTCTAAACCGCTGGCAACAAAAGTGAGTACACCCCTAAGTCAAAATGTTCAAAATGGGCCCAATTAGCTATTTCCCCTCCCTGATGTCATGTGACTCGTTAGTGTTACAAGGTCTAAGGAGTGAATGGGGAGCAGGTGTGTTAAATTTGGTGTTATCGCTCTCTCTCATACTGGTCACTGGAAGTTCAACATGGCACCTCATGGCAAAGAACTCTCTGAGGATCTGAAAAAAAAAAAACATTGTTGCTCTACATAAAGATGGCCTAGGCTATAAGAAGATTTCCAAGATCCTGAAACTGAGCTGCAGCACAGTGGCCAAGACCATACAGAGGTTTAATAGGACAGGTTCCAATCAGAACAGGCCTCACCATGGTTGACTAAAGAAGTTGAGTGCACATGCTCAGCGTCATATCCAGAGGTTGTCTTTGGGAAATAGATGTATGTGTGCTGCCAGCATTGCTGCAGAAGTTGAAGGGGTGGGGGCCAGCCGCCTGTCAGTGCTCAGAACATAAGCCGCACACTGGATCAAATTGATCTGCATGGCTGTCATCCCAGAAGGAAGACTCTTCTAAAGATGATGCACAAGAAAGCCGGCAAACAGTTTGCTGAAGACAAGCAGACTAAGGACATGAATTACTGGAACCATGTCCTGTGGTCTGATGAGACCAAGGTAAACTTATTTGGTTCAGATGGTGTCAAGCGTGTGTGGTGGCAACCAGGTAAGGAGTACAAAGACAAGTGTGTGTTGCCTACAGTCAAGCATGGTGGTGGGAGTGTCATGGTCTGGGGCTGCATGAGTGCTGCCGGCACTGGGGAGCTACAGTTCATCGAGGGAACCATGAATTCCAACATGTACTGTGACATACTGAAGCAGAGCATGATCCTCCTCCCTCCTGAGACTGGTCCGCAGGGCAGTATTCCAACATAATAACGACCCCAAACACACCTCCAAGACGACCACTGCCTTGCTAAAGAAGGTGAGGGTAAAAGTGATGGACTGGCCAAGCATGTCTCCAGACCTAAACCCTATTGAGCATCGGAGGGGCATCCTCAAACGGAAGGTGGAGGAGTGCAAGCTCTTTAACATCCACCAGCTCCGTGATGTCGTCATGGAGGAGTAGAAGAGGACTCCAGTGGCGACCTGTGAAGCTCTGGTGAACTCCATGCCCAAAAGGGTTAAATCAGTGCTGGAAAATAATGGTGACCACCTCAAATATTGACACTTTGGGCCCAATTTGGACATTTTCACTTAGGGGGTGTACTCACTTTTGTTGCCAGCGGTTTAGACATTAATGGCTGTGTGTTGAGTTATTTTGAGGGGACAGCAAATTTACACTGTTATACAAGTTGTACATTCCCTACTTTACATTGTAGCAGTGTAATTTCTTTAGTGTTATTACATGAAAGGATATAATAAAATATTTACAAAAATGTTAGGGGTGTGATCACTTTTGTAAGATATTGTAGGTCCATTTTAAAGTACACATTATGCCTCAAAGTTAACATGTAGCAAGGCTGTAGCATGAGAGTATTTACATTTTCTTGACCAGTAGAAATCAGCCTTAAAACTAGCCCTGCCTGATCTCGGATCTTCATCCTCAAAGTTCATAGCAAAAGCACTAAAACTTGAACTTCAATCTCAACTCATGTTATAGGGTTTTGTCTCTGAAGCTTGGTAAAAATCTGTAATTTTCACCCCTCCCCTTTTTACGGTGTGCCTTCAAATTTTCATTGAAGGCCATTGCAGCAAGCATATTTTCTGTGTGTGAGAAATCCAACTTCCCACAGACTGTCATAGCCAAGCCCTCCCACACTACAGGGGGTCTGGATCACCTCCGTGGTGCACACAACTCCCATAAGCCCATTTGCATCTGGATGAGAACAGGTTTGCCTACCCTCACTGCGCACAACAAATCCAGGGATTCAGGAATTTCTCTGCAGCAGTTAGGTTGCTCAGAGGAATGCCTGTGCAGTGTGATGTGGACTGCATACATGTAACAGCACCTTGCTTCATCTGGGTGAGAAAAGATTATCGCTAGAGAGACCCCTGATCTTCCGAGTGTTTGCTCAAGTCCCAAATGTAGGCAGGCCATAGGTGGTGCAATTTTCTTTCCTGCAACCAGGGATCGCTAGAAAGAAAATCATTTGATCCCCCCCCCCCCCCATAAACACTTACTCCCTCAATCCCTCCCGCAGAGGGTGCAGAGAGCTGTTAATACCAGAAAACCATAATGCCGTTGGCAGTAATCGCATATAAAAATCCAACATGCCGCTTGGACCCAAGTCGATCGACTTGGGTACAATCAGCCTGCCCATAGATGGTTAGAATCTCAGCTGGCCCCTACCAAACCATTTATGGCTGGCTTTAGGAACATCCCTGGACCCAACGACCGGGTAGATTTACTAAAACTGGAGAGTGCAAAATCTGGTGCAGCTGTGCATGGTAGCCAATCAGCTTCTAACTTCAGTTTGTTCAATTAAGCTTTGACAAAAAAAAAAAAAAAAACCTGGAAGCTGATTGGTGTCTATGCAGAGCTGCACCAGATTTTGCACTCTTCAAATTTAGCAAATACACCCCTGTGTACGTGTGAATGCAGTGCGGTTCCCCACTGGGTACAACTGAAGGTGAACAATAACAGCTGGGCATCTTTTAGGAATATCCAGGGAGTATTCCACACAGGCTTCCTAAGGGTCTACACCTATAGCAAGGGTATTATTCAATTTTGGGCAAAGCTGCACAGCTTGTTTTCATCTATAGGTGTTCCTCACTTGCATAAGCAGGTGAACTATGCCTTTAAATTTCTTTTTGCATTTGTGCTATATAATTTCCATTAAGTGCCGGTTTACACTAACGCGGCACGACTTCGGGGGCGACCTGTGAAGTCGCGTGCACCGCGACTTCGGCACGACTTGCACGGACTTCATATAATGAATGTCTATGCAAGTCGCTCCGATGTCGCCCTGAAGTAGTACAGGAACCTTTTTTTAAGTCGGAGTGACTTGAGTCGCTCCTATTAGAACGGTTCCCGTAGCACACAATGGACCGCGACCTGTCAGGCTCACCAGTCGCTTGACAAGTCGCGGTAGCGTGAATGGAGTCTAAAACAACCTCTAGTAAAGAAAAAGAAACAGTCGCAAGCGAATAAGCTACATTTAAAGGAAACCTTTCCAAAAGAAATATGAAGGCCTTCATTGCCCACTTATTTTGCAGGGCAAATTACCTACAGGCATGCCAAGTGCCTTGCTTGGAAGCTTCAAGTCACATACCCAAACAAGAACCTTACTAACTTTTCTGATCTGCACACTTGATACAGATCAGTGATTCAAAGTGTTAAAGCCAAAAGGCCAGCATAAAGACAAGCAAGTAGCATTTTCAGAGAGGTCAGCAATGGCAGCCCAATATATTTGGTAACGTTTAATATTTTTCCCAATCTGCTGTAGCACTACTCCCTTGGGAGCTGCTGGTTACGGGTTATCTGCGTTACCATTAGCAACAACATGACAGTTCATATTTTCCCAAGTGTTTTAGCTCAGTCAGGAAACAGTCCAGTAGCTTTGGTTTTTATTTAGAACTTGGATAGGAGATGGGAATGAGTGGGATACTCCAACTTAAAGCTGTAGTATCCCGCTTTTTGACACTTTTAACTACAGGTAAGCCTATAATAAGGCTTACCTGTAGCTACAATTAATATCTCCTAAACCGGCACGGTTTAGGAGATATTTGCAGTGCATGCAGCTGTTCACGCGAGCGGCGCATGCGCTCTGAAGGTCCGGCGGACCTTCAGCTTTCCTTGCTGGGAGCTTGCCGGAAAATGCGCGCGGGAGTGACGTCATTGCGGCTCCGGCCAGTCACAGCGCCGGAGCCGTCGAACCCGAAAGAGACGGATCATGGCAGCGCCCGCAGCGATGTCCGTGTCAGGGCTTCGTTCTAAGGTAAGTAATACATAATGAGCTAGTATGCGATGCATACTAGCTCATTATGCCTTTGTCTTGCAGGTTTTTTTTTTGGGGTTTACAACCGCTTTAATATAACTATGCACAATTGGCTGGGACAACTTGAAAAATGCTGAGTAACGCTAGTCACAGCTAGGCCGCTGCTTCACTTTGTCATTAGCTGTGAAGTAGAATTAAGTGAGCTTCCTGAAGTAAACTGTACTGTACTGCAGAAAAATCTTCAGGGCCCTTCCTGGCACCTCTCTTACTGTTCCTATTCTTCAGGATTAACTACACAGCACCCCCCTTTACTGTTATGCTTCCTGTGTGAGCCAATTCCTTGATCCCCTGACTTCTCTGGAGTTGTCCCCGCAGGCAAGGCAAATCTCTTGGTACTCACGATACTGTTTTTCCCGAGAGACTCTACCAGCAGCTCCACTTGTCCGCACTCTGGATCCTCTGCAGCTCAGCTCCACACCTGGTTCACTAGGCTGACCGCCTGAACCACCTTCCTCACACCTGCAGGAGGAGAGACAGCAGTCCACCTCCTCCTGGGACTTTGCTTTCGCCAAAAGATGCCCTGTCACATGCTCCCTCAGTATTTATGGCCAATCCCAGCATGCATTGCAGGAATGCCCACCCACTGAGACTGCCATAAACTCTGATGTGCTACTGGTTAGGTCTCCTCCACTGTCCAACAAACTTCCTCATTGGATACAGTGGGGACACTGCCTCAGACCCAGCAAATCACACCTGGAAACATGTGACAGGCAAAACTAACAAACCAAGCTCCCCTGATAAGCAGCAGGAGCAATAGATGTTTTTACCTAGCACCTGTCTAGGAGGGTGCTACACTGCTATACAGGAAGAGTGCTGAAAAAGGTGGGCTACACATCCTTTCTCAATGAGATCTATTTTGACTAAACATACACTTCACACACAATTTAGCTGATGCATTAGCACTAGAAACTATTAAAGGATAACTAAAAAGGCAAAACTTTTTTTTTTTCGTTTTATAGTTGTATAGAGGGATTGGTACTCTATCATGTTTTTATTGCTGTCTTTGTGCCAGTTAGGGAGATTCACTCTCAAATCTCCAAAATGTGACAAAGATGGCGGGAGGAAAAAAAAAATCTGATAGGTTGTAACCCTCTCTTGCAATATCCAAAATTAATTAAAAAAGCTTTGCCTATAGTTCTACCTTAAAGTAAATTTGCCATATGTAGATCAATCATACACTGAAAGTCTTAAAAGCACTAAAATACTTATTTTTCTCGCCTAGTATCATTCTGGCTGTTATATACCCTATCACAGAGAAATTGTGTCAGCTCCCCTTGCCTACTGTTTTATTGATAATCATAATACATAAATGAACCAGTGTCATTTTCAAAGAAAACCTTAAAGGAAGGACACATGGGAGCTGCTATTACCAATGGGTTTCTGAGAATGCTACTAGATGTCTGGCTGGTACAGTGACCAAATTGATTTAATATCCATATCTGAAATGTCAAGATATCCTTGTTTGCAAACTTGGTCTAGGGAAGGGGACAAAGTAATTAAGCAAGGGGATATACATAGGCATTGGAGAATAATTGCATTTGCAGAATGAGAAGTTGGTAGCTACAAAAGGAGTACAGTAAAGAGCAACTAAAGGCGCATAGAGCCTCGGCTATGAGGAAAGAATAATATTTTTTTAAAGTGATTGTAAATGATCACCTTGTAAAATAACGCATTCAGTTTAAAATTGAAATGGAAGACAAAATATTTCTGTATAGATATAAAAAAAATCTTTTGTTTTTATAAGTAATCACATCCCCTTGGTTCTTAGCTGCCGCCACATAGCAATATGAAATACTGGGGTAATAAACATTAAGTTTATTTCCTCTTGAGAGGAGGCAGTTAACTACTTTAGCCCCGGAAGATTTGGCTGCTCAAAGACCAGGCCCTATTTTGCGATTCAGCACTGCGTGACTTTAACGGACAATTGCGCGGTCGTGCGACGCTGTACCCAAACGAAATGGATGTCCCTTTTTTTTTCCCACAAACAGAGCTTTCTTTTGGTGGTATTTGACCACCTGTGTGATTTTTATTTTTTGCGCTATAAACAAAAAATAGCGACAATTTTGAAAAAATAACTATATTTTTCACATTCACATGAAATTCTCAAAAAAAAAAAAAAAATGTAAAAATCTAAATTTAACATTTTAGGCCAATTTGTTTTCTGCTACATATTTTTGGTAAAAAAAAAAAAAAACAAAAAAAAAAAAAATCGCAATAAGCGTATATTGATTGGTTTGTGCAAGTTATTGCGTTTACTAACTAAGGGAAAGATTTGTCATTTTTATTGTTTTTTTTTTTTTAACTAGTAATGGCGGCAACCTGCGATTTTTTTTTTTGCAGGACTGCGACATTGCGGCGGACAGATCAGACCCCTGCCTGACATTACTACCGTAATCAGTGCTATAAATATGCACGGTTACTGTAAAAATGACACTGGCAGGGAAGGGGTTAATCAAGGTGTTAAGTGTGTCCCTAGGGGCGTGATTCTAACTGTGGAGGGGCGTGGCTTGTGATGTAATCACAGAGACATGCGATCCTACATAGCAGGATCGCATAGCCTCTGTGATTACTTTAGTGAGAATGACAGACGGCTGTGTTTACATCAGCCGTCTGTCCTCCTCACACTGCAGAGGGAGATAGCAAGTGGCCGGCCGACAAGTGGGGGTGCGCCTCCGGCGGTGAGCAATCGCCCCCTAGCTCCTCCCAGTCTAGCGCCGTACATGTACGTCACTTTGCCTGGGAGCGCCAGACTGCAGCCGTACAACTGCGGCAGCCGGTCGGCAAGTAGTTAAGGGATAATTACCTCCACGCAGGGATGAAAAATTATTCAGTAAAAAGTGGTTTACTTTATAAATTAACTCCAGGCTTTTTTTCTGATAGAGGGTGGTTTAGACAATCCATCCTGTTTAAATTATATTTGGGGGGGGGGGCCACACACTTTCAGTGGGATGTATCCTCCATAATTCAGACCCCACATTTTGTTTAGGTTAACGGGAGAAATAATTTTTTTGCTTATTTCTCACTCCCCTGCCAGCCAGCGTTTTCTACCTCCAATGCTCCTTGTTGTGGGTGGGCCCTTGTCATCTTGCAATACAGGGCTACTGGTTATGATAATGTATTAACCTATTTACTTATTTTGTTCTGATGTTTGAACTCAAAAAAGGATAAGCATCATCTTAACCTAGTTAACCATGCAAGTTGATACACAGGAACAGGTGTATTTTGACAGCTGCTTCTGCTATGTAAAATATAACAATTCCCAGTTAAATGTGTGTACGTGCGCATGTGTGTAGTCAAAGGAGCTGAATATTGGAACTACTTTTCCTACATTTAAAATTTCTGACCTGGAGCAAGAAAGCAATTTAGAGTAAGTCTAAATCTTCAACCTGCATGCTTATTTAGGGGTCACCAAAGGAATAAAGTACAGATCAGCCTGACCACTAGGCAACTATAGTTTTCAGAAAGATAGCTAAACAATGGCAGTCTCCACTTTTCTCTCATGATATAATACTGCGCTAAATAAAAAAAAAACCTTTATCAACAGAAAAAAGCAGCTTGCACCAATCCTGAAACGTGGATATAAATGAGCTTGAGATAATGTGCAGCGCTTTTTATATTAAAATCCACAAAAGATCAATTGGGGAGTAAAAGTTCATAAGAAGTCCACACACATACGAATCAATGGGGAATCCCAGGAACAGACAGAGTAAAAATTGTAAGCTGTGAATCCAGAAGCCACCACCAGGTGTCCAAGCCTCTTACCGGATCTGACAGACCCCCATTACAGAGATTAGTCAAGCGTGCCCGAGGTGACATTACTGGAAGTGGCAGCAGAGGAGGCGGAGCCTGGCTGGCGTGGCGCTTGTTGCTGTGGAGGATCCAGGGGCCTTTTTTTTTTGAGCCCAGAGCTACTGATCGGCTTAAAAATCGTTTCATGCTGTTTTTTACTGGATAATGTGTAAGTGGCCAATTTTACTTTCAATAAACCTTAGTCTGATTTACTATACCATGAGGAGTCTCCCTTTATATCTCTGATCTGAGGTCTGTCATTTACTGAGACTTGGCTGCCTGACTTGGAGGATATTTGGATCTGGAATCGGCTCCACATGAGTGATTGTGTATTGGGCACGCTTGACTGATCTCTGTAATGGGAGTCTATCAGATCCGGCTTGGACACCTGGCGTTTGCTGGTGGTGGTTTCTGGATTGACAGCTTACAATTTTTACTCTGTCTCTTTCTCTCATGATAGCTCAGGAATGACCGCCTCTATTTTCCTCTTGTGAGTTACCTATAGCAAGCATGGAGATAAATTAAAGGATAAGTTCACCTTTGGGAACTTTACAAGTTCTGCCCCAAAGACGGGAGGAACATAGTTACATAGTAGTTGAGGATGAATAAAGACAATAGTCCATCTAGTTCAACCTGTGTAACATGTTCCCACTCCTCTGCCTCTAGTGACCCTTCTCCCAGCGCTTGCTGTCACTATTAAAAGAAAAAAAACATGTACGGCTGTCAGCTTGTAGTTCTCAATTGAATCAACTACCACAACGCTCTCAAACGCTCTGGTAGTTCATGGTCTCTTCCTGTTAGTATGCATCTATCTGGCCGTATGAGCACACAGATACATTGACAAGTCTGCAGGAGTCCTGCATGGCACCTGCAATCTGCTGATCGCAGGTGCAATGCTGTACAAGCTCCAAGTAAAAAATAAAAGAATAATTTTTTTTTTTACCCACAAAAAGATGTGCATTTATTTATTTAGAGGTGAACTTATCTTTTAACTTTTTCGTTTTGTCTTTTGTGAACTTCTGGATATCAACCACAGAATTACCAAGTTGTGACAAAGGAACCATCTAAAAGCGTATGAGGTTTTTTTTTTTTTTTTTTTTTTCACTCTCATTGATTAAAATATGTTCAAAAAAGAAAAAATATTTAAGTGGGCAACTCGAGAAAGTATTTAAAAGGAATATATACAGTGTATTAAACACTAAAATATAACAAAACCAGGACATTAGTAAATTTCATTTTACAGCTGTAAAATCACTTAACATATACAAAAATCCATAATCAATGTACAGACGCATATAGGTCTCCATTTCCCAGAAAGAAGAAAATATATACACATGTTCATTCCTTCTTTGGTGGAACAATTCTCTGCAGTTTTACTCCAACTTGGCTTCTTTTAGACTCCCAGGCTATATGGTTCTTGTCCAGGTGCTGAACAATACACGGTGGAGTGATCTGTAGAAGTGACCATATACTCCCTGTTCTAGTGTAACAGATTCTTTATCAGAAGGACATATTGAGTGCTCATTCCAAGCAGAGTGTTTGTTCTGACAGCAATGCTTTAATATCTAGAAGAGAAAAAAAGCCTATCCTACTTTCTGCCTGCACTGCAATTGCAAAGAGACAATATGACCGTTCTGAATTTTGTTACAATGAACATATCCACTGGTTTTAAAGTTCCTCTGTATAGTTGCTATTCCAATTGCTATTACAGTTTACTTTAGGTCTTTTAAATAAGAGGGGTAGGCTTTTTCCCAGGCCAAGCTTCCTTTGCATATTTCTTCTTCTTGGGCTCATTGAGAGACTCAGCAACAAAGCTTGATGCAGTAGGAGCAGCTGTGATAGGGGCAGTTGTGGGGGTGGTTGGAGTAAGATCAACTTCCGGTGCCAAATTAGGGAAAAGCATCCCACCAATTAGTGATGTTCCATGGCTGCCAGGCGCCTGTCCTCCTCCTTCAGAATGGGCAGGAGGGAGTCCAACATACAAGCCCCCAGAAAATGGAAAGTTCTGAACACGCCGACCAACAGAATCTTCCAGGCTGAGAGATCCAGGGTTTTCGGTTTTCTTTTTCTGCAAGGGGAAAAAAAAAAAACGAATATTAAAGTGTCTCTAAAGTACAATGTCTGTCTTTCTTTTTTTTCTTTTCAACCTACAAAAAGATGTCTAATATATTGTATATCCAACAAGGCGGCTGAAAATTTAAATTTACCTTGACTGGAACTACAGCTGTCTGCACCATGTTTCTGAAACGTCCGACTGAAGGGTCTACATCCTCTATAGGGAAAATAAAATAAAAAAATGTAGTATGCCTAGTAGTTACTCTGTGGAAATAGACAAATAGTTACATTTTCAACCAATGTGATTCATCTTTCTTTTGTTGAAGGGATGCCATGAATGTACCTTGGAAGAGTCAGCAGATTTCT
Organism: Pelophylax lessonae; assembly: GCF_965119305.1. Lineage (NCBI taxonomy): Eukaryota > Metazoa > Chordata > Amphibia > Anura > Ranidae > Pelophylax > Pelophylax lessonae. Next base: position 339,957,409 of record NC_138769.1, on the reverse strand, counting down.
TGAGTAACAGGCTGTTCACTCTTACCAACGTTTAGCAGTTAATTTAGCACCCAAATCCAATCTAGAACCCTTACGTCACCAATGTTTTAATGCGCTGCCCCCCGAATACAATTTTATAATCATCTTTCTGGACACAACTACTGATTATTTCTTTTAGATCTTGTTTACACAGGGCATACAATATCACATGCCTATGCAGGACCGTGTTCCACGCATCCCCATTAATGTCTATTGGAAAATAATAGCTGCACGGAAACAGCATCCGTGTCCCAAAATTACATCCGTGTAGGTAGGTGCGTGTCCCCAAACTCACCCTGCGTATGTTCGGGGACATCGCACTGTGTCCCAATAGTTATTAAAGGGATTGCCTGCAAGAAAGACCAGTGCATCGCCATGCAAGTAATAATGGCCCTGCACAGGCATATGCCTGTGTAAATGAGGCCTTACAAGAAGATATGCAATTGTCAAATGTTAGGACTGATTTAGAATAGTGTACAGGAGGACTTGTCATGTTTTCTATAACAGAGGCATTTCTGATGAATTTAGAACGCCTTGTGAATGTGCATCGCTTCACAAAGTCAAGTCAAATTTTCCACTGACATTACATTTTTTGTAAAGAAAACCTTATAAACCCTATTATTAATGAACCTTTTTTGCTGGGTGGAGTTTCATAAATTATCAATGACGGCAATTACACTTAAAGGCCAAACACAAATACAAAACATAAAATAGAACAATTTTACCTGCCAAAGCTTTTACCATTCTGAGATTTACACAACCATTTTGGGAAGCACTGGTAGGTTTATGAAACCAATTACAGTTCAAGAATTCAGCGATTTCATATCACTGCTAAATGGATAGTATAAGGATCAGCAGCAGATTATTATTATTACCAAATTTGCATGAAGCACATCGGATTGGCCCCGCTGCCTGAGGTAAATATGATATTCGCAATCACTGCTTAGCACAGACATAAATGACACAAAGTCATATATGGGGCCTGTCTCCGGTAGTGGGCATTTCCAAGGTAATACCTAAAATCTGGCCTGTTAGTGGGTCCTGAGGACAGGAGTTGAGAACCACTGATTTAGAGTATTCTTTGATAATAAATATATTTGCCTCCTAACAATGCACCATAGCTGTACAAATATTAACCGAATTCTACGCATTTTACCTGGATTTATAACTTCATCATCCTCACTGAAGGAAACGCGGTAATTCCTCTTCTTCCTTCGTGATCGCTGGATGTCCAAGTTGCCTTCTTCAATAGTAAGTGTTGATATTCTCTTATTGTGTGCAGTGTTAAATTCTGTTAAATTCTATAAAGACATAATACAGTTTAGTAAACTGCAAGAACAATGACCAGCAAAGAGTTTAGTAAACTGTCAGAACTATGACTAGCAAAAAAGGTACACAGAACTGCTCAATTTTTATTTTATTTTTTCTAAATCAGGTATCTGTTTTTGCAAAAGCCATTTGCAAAAATAAAAAAAAATACAAACATGACAATACGTACATGTGAACACGAACAAACACACACACCTTTAACAAGGTAAAGTGTGCTCACACATTAGAACAAGATTGTGTAGTTTCAATTTCTGACTCCTATAAACCTGTTGAAAAGTGAACTCTAGCCAACCAGTATACATTAGTTTTCAGGGAGTTTTATTTTTCTAGCCCAGCGTCGGCGTCTCTTTAACGGGGCTATTAAGCCTGATCACGTGACCACCGTGATTGGCTGCCACAGTGCTCACATGAGCCCCAGGATACCAATCATTACTAGAAACTGGGAGCTGTCCAACAGCTTAGTCTCTGTGCTTGGAGCACCCACTGAGTGCACTTTCAGCACAGAAACCTCTGCCACCCAATAACGCATAAGTGCAGCGTGTGAGTGTTAAATCCCCCCCTCTTTGTGCTGCACGCATGCATTATCTAGGCAGCAAGGGTTTAAAGACCACTTACGTCAAGCTCAGTTTCCTCTTCCGGAAGCCCTAAGAGACCTTTTAGTTCATCATCATCGCCAGTTTTATCATCCCCTTTCAAGGCAGATGGAAGGGTCTGAGGTTTCTCTCGAAGCGTGTACATTCTCGTTGAGGCTCCAAAAGAAACGGTGGAGTCAATAGGGATCTGTTGTGGTTTGTGAGGCTCCAACCGGATGTGTCCAAGGAAAGTGCCATGGGCTGGAGACAAAAGAAATATGTGATCCATTTTTAAATGGAATGGATAGTTGACAAAAAAAAATATAATACACAATTAAAAGATTGGCCCAATGCAAATAACAATGTGTTAACATTTTGAAAAACCTTGCTTGTACTCATATGTACAATTTGATATAGGACGAGCATATTTGCTTATTGCACCCAGCCCTCTAAAACACTGCTTCACTTTTCACAATGCAAGCATACCAGTTGTCCAAGCTACTGAATGGGGGTGTGTGTTTGCCAGTTTACAGAAACAGTATCTCACTAAAGTGAGTACAACCCTCATTTTTTTGTAAATATTTTATTATATCTTTTCATGAGACAACACAGAAGAAATGACACTTTGCTACAATGTAAAGTAGTGAGTGTACAGCTTGTATAACAGTCATTATGTTCTACCCACCTGGGTTCCTCTCCGACTAAGTTGAAAGTAACTGGAAGGGAGGGGACTATATACATCCACTCCTTTCTTAAAGTTACAAGCAACGGAATGGTTTATATATTGATCACAAAAGCACTTTTCAAAGTCTGTGATGTTAGCTCTCCATACACTCTTTTTCCCCATGAAATCATGAAAACCTATACTATGATTGAAGAGAGGGGAGTGGGAGAGAATAAACAAATGGAGATCATCATCAGTGAGACTTGGGGGGGGGGGGGGGAGGATACAAGCAAGTAGTTTGTAGGTAGAGATAACAGACAAGTTGTTTGCATCTTTTAGAAATGAGCAAGACATATTTGTATAAAGTCCTCTTACTTACCTTCATCTCTACAATTAAGCTGAAAGTCAAGTGAAGCACATTAGCCGGACAGCATATTTGATGAATCTCTAAAGTTTTCACTGTGGTAATTTAGCATGCAGTATTTATCGGTTTCCGCTGAAACTTAGTAACATCCATCAACAAGCGGAGGGAGAGTCTACAATTTAGGACTGGGACAGGGATAGGAGCAATGACTTTGAACACAGGGTTGTATATATTTAACCTCCCTGGCGGTATGATTCTTCTCTCGGATTTTAGGTGCTGAAAGCGGTACCATTATTTTGCATGTAATTCTTGTGAATGAGCAGCCCAAACCAACTGTATACATTTATTATATTATATATATATACACACACACACATACATACACACACACACACATAAAAAGTACAGTAAAACTGCAGGAAAGGGCACTGGGGGGCAACTAGTGTGATTTTTTTATTTTGCAATGTATCAGTGTGTTTGGTGTGTTTTTACATTTGAATTTGCCGCCGGTTCCTCCCCCCTGCGAACGTCGCGTCGCAGGAGACGGAAGCCGGGGCACGGAGACTATCGGGAGGAAGAACCGCCGCCAGACATCGCTGGATCCCGGTGACAAGGTAAGTAACCCTGCTTACAGGATCCAGCGATGCTTCTGGTGGTACCCCGAGTGTGGCTCGGGGTTACCGCTTTTGGCTCTGAAATTTAACCCCGAGCCACGCTCGGGAATACCGCTAAGGTGGTTAAATGTACTCATTTACAAAACTCAAACTGTTGACAAAGATTGAATGTTAAACTGTTGCCTCCTGTGTGACATATGTGCCACACATACGTGATGCTGGACAACAAGGATTTTGTGCCAAGGACACACTCGCTCACTGCATGCGCCCAGCACAGACACCGAGCTGTTAGAGAGCTCTTGATCCATACTACAGTCATGACTCCTAATCATGTGACCACTGCCGACTCTTCCCACCCACAGGTGTTCAGAACTGTTTAAAAGGATATGGGGGGGGGGGGATGAAATCGGTTAAAGCAGTTCAGTTTATATCTAAAAAAAAATGCTTAGTTATCACTAGCAAACAAAAGAGGCATCAAATATGAGTTTCTTGGTAACTATAGCTGATAAACTGTAGCAAATTATAATCTGTTCTGCACTCACAACACAGGTTAGAAACCTGCCATCCCTGCAGGAAAGAATTCTTAATTTAGTACATGTTTACTTCAAATCGTCATGCTCCCCCCATCCACCCTTGCAGACATAATTCAACAAAAAGGAAAATAGATCAGGATTAATTTTTCATGTTACAGTACATTAATAAAAGTGGGTTGCACAAGAGAATAAATGGGACAAAAAGTTCACTCGTGTGCATGACTGGTGTTAGGAGGTATGGGTCATAATTACAAATGGATATTAACTGGACTTACTGCTGTTGAGATCTATAAGAAAGACCCTCTTCAAATGTTTGTGGTAGACTAGGGCTGCATGAACTCTAGAGCAAGACTGATGATCGATTGTGAAGTCGCACATATCAGGGTTTCTCCCAAACAAGTAGTATTTCTTTTCATCGATGATCAGTTTCTGCAGACAGAAGATTTAAAAACAGAAATTTTCTATTATACAACAAAAGCAAAAGCTTAAACACATGCTCCAAATAGGTCAAATGGCAAAAGAGGTGGCTTTATCCAAAGCTCTTCACAATACAACATGTGGGGATCTTGCACATGAGTACCTGGGCAAAGCTAGAAATGATGTTGCATGAGCTCAGAGACTGCCATGCGAATGTGCCTGTAAAGCCTGCTAGTCCAAGCTTTTTACTATTCCCCTATTAACTCCTTGTCAACAACCATTACCAAACCATGTTAAAGTGTATGCCTTTATAAAAGTCAATGCTTGGCAAATATTCCCAAATGACCTCAAAAACTTCTCTTGACATGGGAACATTATCAATGCCTTTCCGAACAATCCATTTTTTTTTTTTTTTTTTTGCAACTAAAAATGCTTACAGATATTCCATTTAATATACTATTGCTCAGCAAATTACAAGGCTTAATTGGGAATATATTAGTATATAGCAGTGTTCTTGAGAAACAAAAATTGTTTTTGAGGTCAGGTAATTGACCTAACATTAAAGCTGATGAGTCAAAGACTGCACAATTTGGTTTAATATTAAACATTCAGCTGTATGTTTAAACTCTATATCTTAAAAAAAACAGATCCTGTTCCCTTATAGCATGATATACAGCACAGTGCTTGCGCTTTGTAATTTGGCCCACCGTATCACCTAAAAAAACCTGGCTGATCCTGCCAGTTTCTACCTTCCCCTCTGTACACTGACCACAGTGTATCATGGCTGCTGAGCCCTAACGCCGTGGTCAGTGTACGTGCCTCCGTCATCCGCAGCTGTCTGCAGCTCTCTTCCGTCTCCCCCTCCCCTCCCCTCCCCTCCCTGCCTGTTAGCTCTCACTAGCACCGCTCTGCTCCCTTCTGCTACAAAACAATGTTATCTTAACACCATCCCCTCTATTAGATTACAATGTGTATCCTAGTGTCTGCGCTTTATTAAAAAAAAAAAAAAAAAAAAAAAAAGCCGATTTCTAGCTGTTTTCACAACTCCTATCGGCACTCACGTGACTCCCGGCTCTCTCCTCTTTTCCTTCCCAGCTGAAGTCAGAAGATGTTCTTGGCCCCGCTCTCTGGAGATGTCAGACGGGGAGAGAAAAGAGGCGGGAATCACGTGAGCGCCGATAGAAGTTGTGAAAACAGGTAGAAGTCTTTTTTTTTTAATAAAGCACAGGAACAGGTTGTAATACAATACAGGTTGTGATCTAACAGAGGGGATGGTGTAAAGATAACATAGTATAGTACAATGATGGCGAACCTTGGCACCCCAGATGTTTCAAAACTACATTTCCCATGATGCTCAACTACACTGCAGAGTGCATGAGCATCATGAGAAATTGGTTCAAAAACATCTGGGGAGCCAAGGTTCACCATCACTGGTATAGTACAAGACACAGGAATTGATTGTTAGGCCATGGCTATATGGCATTACCTTCAGGTGATTGGACACCAGAAAGCTTAAAACCATATAACCCCACCAACTCCGGCTTCTTTTGCTAGGGCCCTTAAGTGATGAACCGCTTCTCCTGTTAGAGAACATTTTTTTTTTTATTTATTTTTTTCTTACTAGATTTCCTTTAGTCAACTTCTATCAATATCTGTTCATTGACTTATGGTATACTAGAAGTTTCTGGATTGGTTACCCTCTGTGTATACCTTGAAAACTGCACAAAAAGGACCCCACAACAGTGGTGCCAGCCTGGCCTGGAAGGTTTGCTTTGGGCACTGGATCCTGCTTTAGGTGCTTACCTTGACATGTGGTGCAATGAGAAGTAGGAAAGTGCTGTGCAGCCCCAAGGACGCAGTCCATTTCTATGGCACCCAAACCCTAAAAACCCCCTTTGGGGGGTCCTGTCCAGGCTTAAACCTCGGACAGCACCAGCAATGTGGGCAAGGCAAGACGTGGTTTTCTTGTATATTTACATGCTGGTTCCTGGCCATGCATGTCTTTATAGGATCATTATTTGGAACTGTAGTACATACAAGTTACATCCTTTTATACAAGACACACTGCAGGGACAAGCACCCAAGCAGTTTTGAAGGCACAGGGAGGGGTAATCACACCTTTTTCCCCCTAATTACGGTCTCACATAATTTGGCCTTGTAGATAATATTGCTTATTCGATTTTGCTAACTAAATATACAGTATCTCACAAAAGTGAGTACACCTCTCACATTTTTGTAAATATTTTAATATATCTTTTCATGTGACAACACTGAAGAAATTACACTTTACTACAATGTAAAGTAGTGACAGTTATACAGCTTGTATAACAGTGTAAATTTGCTGTCCCCTCAAAATAACACAGCCATTAATGTCTAAACCGCTGGCAACAAAAGTGAGTACACCCCTAAGTGAAAATGTCCAAATTGGGCTCAAAGTGTCCAATATTTTGCGTGGCCACTATTATTTTCCAGCACTGCCTTAACCATATTGGGCATGGAGTTCATCAGAGCTTCACAGGTTGCCACTGGAGTCCTCTTTCACTCCTCCATGACAACATCACAGAGCTGGTGGATATTAGAGACCTTGCGCTTCTCCACCTTCCGTTTGAGGATGCCCCACAGATGCTCAATAGGGTTTAGGTCTGGAGACATGCTTGGCCAGTCCATCACCTATACCCTCAGCTTCTTTAGCAAGGCAGTGGTCTTTGAGGTGTGTTTGGGGTCGTTAGGTTGGAATACTGCCATGAAGCTGGTCTCAGGAGGGAGGAGGATCATGCTCTGCTTCAGTAGGTCACAGTACATGTTGGCATTTATGGTTCCTCCAATGAACTGTAGCTCCCCAGTGCCGACAGCACCCATGCAGCCCCAGACCATGACATTCTCACCACCATGCTTGACTGTAGGCAAGATACACTTGTCTTTATACTCCTCACCTGGTTGCCGCCACACACGCTTGACACCACCTGAACCAAATACGTTTATTTTGGTCTCATCAGACCACAGGACATGGTTCCAGTAATCCATGTCCTTAGTCTGCTTGTCTTCAGCAAACTGTTTGTGGGCTTTCTTGTGCATCATCTTCAGAAGAGGCTTCCTTCTGGGACGACAGCCATGCAGACCAATTTGATGCAGTGTGCGGCGTATGGTCTGAGCACTGACAGGCTGACCCCCCCATCCCTTCAACCTCTGCAGCAATGCTGGCAGCACTCATATGTCTATTTCCCAAAGATAACCTCTGAATAGGACGCTGAGCATGTGCACTCAACTTCTTTGGTCAAACATGGTGAGGCCTGTTCTGAGTGGAACCTGTCCTGTTAAACCGCTGTATGGTCTTCGCCACAGTGCTGAAGCTCAGTTTCAGGGTCTTGGAAATCTTCTTATAGCCTAGGCCATCTGTATGTAGGAGCAACAATTCTTTTTTTCAAATCCTCAGAGTTCTTTGCCATGAGGTGCCATGTGAGAGCGATAAACACCAAATTTAACACACCTGCTCCCCATTCACACATGAGACCTTGTAACACTAACGAGTAACATGTGCACCGGGGAGAGAATATGGCTAATTGAGCTCAATTTGGACATTTTCACTTCGGGGTGTGCTCCCTTTTGTTGCCAGCGGTTTAGACATTAAATGGCTGTGTGTTGAGTATTTTTGAGGGGATAGCAACTATACACTGTTATACAAGCTGTACAGTCATTACTTTACATTGTAGCAAAGTGTAATTTCTTCAGTGTTGTCACATGAAAAGATATAAAAAAGATTTACAAAAATGTGAGGGGTGTACTCACTTTTGTGAGATACTGTAGCATTTTTTTTTTACACCTCCTAGAGACACAGTGCTTAGGGTCCCAACGGCGTACTTCTGAATGAAATTTTCTGCCTATGACATAAGCTGATTGTTTGCCATCTCACCTCTTGCCTAATATCTCAGCAGTACAGCCTCAGGAATTCAGATAGCACCTTGAATTATTGCTATTCCTTCATAATGGGTATGCTGTACCCCTTCAGTCTGCATCCATTCTGTGAGTACCCCACTGGGAAGATCCTCACTTGGCAAAGGAGGATGGGAGCTGGAACACATGACAAATGGTGAGGATTCCACTGAGGGCCCTGGGGAAACCCAGTTCCTCGCAGGTTGATAGCGGTTCCCTTGCTTCTTCTGGAAATGTGCCTTCGTAGGCTTCCTCTTTGGAAAATCCTTTGGAGGAATACATTAAGGTAATTGGAGAGGGAGGCTCCTCCTACCCCACTATTCAGAATTACACCTATTGTTTTCTCCTTCTACCTAATGGGTATAATCTGTTCACCCTCTCCAGGTGTCCTTCTCTACTGCAGATCCATCCTTTCATGGCATAAGCCTACTGGACCTGCTCAAAAGCATTCTTCACAATGAAGGTTTACCCTCATCCCCCGGAAGCCCTTTATTTCACGGTCTTATACCTTGCAGCTTTACAGTCACAAGAGGTGATCATCTTTCCCCTTTAGGTAGAATGACAAGGACTTTCCAAATGCTGTGCAGGGACCCTTGTCCATTTAGGGACATGTCCCATCACGGCATTAAAACACCTGTCCTAATTACTGCAAAAGCTAGGCTTCTATCCTCTTTCCTGTAGACCTGCCGCTATCTCTCTAAAATTCTATTTTTTTTCTAGCTTTAAATTTTAAAAACAGCATGATCGGTTATATTCAATATCTATTCAAACATCAATAATGCCCTTCCATTGCTGGAAAAAAATATCACACTCAATGGTGCTCATTTATTAGACACCCTGAACAATAATATCCTAGGGTTTCTAGGGAAACTTTTTACTACAAGGCTTCTGAGCCTAATTATTTGAAACAAACGCTAATGTACATACTTCTCCCTTAGGTTAATCCTGCATATTACTTGGCCCCTCCCCCAGCCTTGTACTGTTTGGGGTACCGGGTCTAATCCAGACATACTGTAAATCGTATTCATATTCTCCCTTCATTAGAATATTTTTTTTTTTTTGCCTGTGTCTGGTCCCAGGGTTAGGGACTCTCTTATAAGCATTCTTTAGTTTCCCCTCGATGAGATTTTGTCTCAGCTTCTACTGAAGATTTTTTCAAGGTAGCCCGTGCCCTGTTTTCTCCACCCAGGGTCACAATAGGAATCTCCTCACTACAGAGGAGTTTAGCTTCACTACCAAGTGCCACCCCTTACTGCCATAACACATATCCCCTTGGCTTACAACCCTCAGACTCTACTCTAAGCACCGATATAGCCTTCCATCCCCATATCAGTGTTGCAGATTACCAAGTTGCCCATTATATGGGCTGGGAGGCCATTCTGCTCCAGCCATCTCATAAACCTGACCTTTTGTACTGGTTGACTTTAATTCACTGACTTAGTAATGGAAAAGGGCATATTGCCCATATTCCCAGTCCTTCCCTTCTCAACATGTGGCTTGGAGGTGCCTCGCCACGTGCCTGCCTCCTCCCCTAGAAATCTTCAGTTCTATGACTGCTCTACAGCCTTTTATCAAGAGATATCCCTGCATCTCTAATTCACTGATATTCACCAGTTATGCACATTCCTCTAGATTGGGTGACCCTTGTTGTATGCTGATTTCTTCCCCTATACTGTGCATTTACGGGAGGCAATTCTCACCTAGTGTGATGGTGGGGAACTCAATCTAAAAACATATTCTTCATCCTTATCTATCCGGCGACTTATGTTTGATGTTGCCAAACCAAGCCCTCTGCAGGTATTTTTTTTGCCTTGTAGGTCCTCTTCCTAACACCTTGGCTCTCGCACTCTTATTTCAAATGTTTTTTGTCACCTGCTGTGACCTTCTGTGTGCCCCGGTACTTGCATCTTTCTGCATTCTTGGGGATTACTCTCCTAACAAGGGCCCTTATACAAAGGCAGCTGTCTTCTCTCCATTGCCCCTGGCACCCGTAGTGCTGCTTGGGCTCCCCCCTATTACCTTAATGGCAGCCCCTTTTAATTTTTCTCCTTCATAGGGACAAAGCATCCTGGAAGTCAGCCCTTGCTTTTCTGAAGCTCTTCCCATTGTCTCCCATGGGAATTTTTTTCTCCCTCTAGTTGTTCTGCCTTGAAGGCATGCAAAACGATTTCCGCTTTGCCTTATGGGTAGGGTCAGGACTGTCCTCTATGGCTACCTGCAAGGACTTCCCTTGGGACTGGATTACTCTTGTTTTCCCACAGGACGGTCCCTCTATGGCAGTGGTTCTCAACTCCAGTCCTCAGGACCCACAAACAGGCCAGATTTTAAGTATTACTTTGGGGAGAAGAGACTAGAATACTGAGCAGCAAATTATATCACCTGTGATGCATTACATTTATCTTGTAAATCTGGCCTGTTGGTGGGTCCTGTGGACCAGAGTTGAGAACCACTGCTCTATGGGCTTCCTCACTCCTCTTCCATCTGCTGGTGGGTTTTTTGCCTTTTTTTCTAGTGCTTCTGGGAACAAGTTTCTTTTTCTCTACCTTATCCTTTTCTCTGAGGCATCAGGGTTCCTTGGCTTTTCCAGCATCAAGCATCTGTTAGTGATCCACTGCTCATGTTTTCAAAACTGTTTTTTGCGAGGTGACTGCCTGGGTTTCTGCTGACGTGCATTTTGGCTGCAAGATGCTTCTGCCATGAACTGTCTGTTCGGGTCTGTTGACCCTTGCTAATATTTTCTGGATCCTGTTGCTGCTATTTTGAAAAAGAACAGGAGAGCGCCTCTAAGTGCAATATTTTACAGAACAGGAATTTAGAAAGCCAAGTAACAACTCACATAAAGTGTGAAAAGCTTAGGCTCATCTGTGGTGATGCTCCAGCAGCGGGGGGATCCACGCATCCAAACTGGGGAATTAGAAGCCGCTGTCTGGCGTCTAGTCTTCAGCAGGGATGAGATGGTTCTGGGTCCTAGCTGTGTGTGGAACGCAGCGCCGGGTGGCGTGACGTCACCGGTATGCAGGGAAACGCAATACGTTTCAGAGCATGCGCAAGGCTCACACTCAGCATGCGCGCTCCTTTGTCAAGTGTTACTTGGCTTTCTGATTCCTGTTCAATAAAGAAGCAGCTTTGCCCTAGTGCTTCTTTTTTATTGATAACCCTCAGCCTACTCACCTTATTTGATATGGACATCTAAATGGTCTATATGGACTCTCATAGCTGATATACTCTATATATTGCTTATTCCTGAGCACCAGCATTTTGCCCTTGATTGCTACTATTTTGTTGCCCACCCCTCCTCCTAGTTTCTTGGGTATGTCCCATGGTGTAAGAATCGATTTCTGTGTCCTGTAGGATTAACAGGGATTTTTTTTTTCATACCTGAAAATTCCATACCTTGTAGTACAGTACATGAAACAAGTCCCTCCCCTCTTTTCTCATCTCCTTACTGCTTGCTAAAAACCTGAAGCTTCAAAGAGTTAGCAGGTTACATGGGTACACTGGGGGCAGTCCCAGCAAATCCATTGGCAGTGTCCAATCATCAAAGTAGCAGCATAGGTGTCAAGGTCTAAGAATCAATTTTTGTGTCCTCTACTTAAAATATTGAATTTACAGGTATGTCGAAATTCCCTTTAGGCTCTGCTGCTTGGCCCAAACAAGCTAGTTAAAGTGACTGTAAAAGGTGGAGATCATCTTTAAGAAGACTGTATATAGTGAGACAAGAAATGCATACAAAAAGACACATAAAAGGAACAAAATACAACCAGTTTTCTAAAACACAGATTCTCATTCCGCAATACATAAATCCTTAATAACTTACATCCAGCAAGAGAGAACATGTACATAAGAGGAACATGCTACACTTTTGAAGGAAATGCTTTAATAAGCACAATTATAGTACAAAACTGAAACAAATACTGGTTCTCAATGAGGAGTTTATAATACAACCCAGTAAACAGTTATATTTTTGCATGTTTTAAAATATGTACAATAAGTTATAACCCAGAGCGTCACTACACACACTGGGCTTAAATGCTTATGGACATTAATTTAGCACTCCTTGGACCCAGATATCATGAGGTATGCACTAGAAAAGAACTAGAGCATAGATATCTTGGTTAGTATCAAGTGCGGAACATTTTACTCTGCATTTCCTAAACCAAGTACATACCGATGCAATTCCACATGCCACTTCAGCTTTTATATCCTCTTTACATTATCTAAAATGGTTCAAACATACAGAGGTTGGACAAAATTATGGAAACGCCAGGTAAAAGAACAAAATTGTTTCCCAACATGGTGTTGGACCACCTTCGGCATCCAAGATGGACTGAATTCTCCTGGGAATTGATATAAAAGTCTTGGATGGTGGATAATGGAATCAGATAACATTCTTAATGCAAAAATCTTTCCAGTTCTCGCAGAGATGCTGGAAGCTGAAAACGAACCGGAACATTGCTCTCCAAAATTGACCATAGTGGCTTTATTGTATCGAGGTCTGGCAACTGCAGCACCAAGGGAAGGTGCGAGATTTTGTCTGAATGCACGTAAAACCACGATTTAACAACATTAGCTGTCTGTGTGATTTGGGTCATTATGGTCTTTGTAAATGGCGCGGTCTTCAGGAAACAATGACTGCACCATGGGGTGCACATGGTCAGCCAAAATTTGTACACTGCTGCTGGCAGTGACTCTACATTTCAAGGTGGTGATGGGACCTACAGAATACCAAGATATGGCTGCCCAAACCATGATTGCATCGCCACCATGCTTTACCATTGGCACTAGACATTCCTGGTTGTAAGCTTGGGACTGTGTTCGCCAAACGTAAACACCCCTGGGGGCTAGGAACCGTGTGAACCTCAGTTCATCAGACCACATTACAGTCTTCCATTGATTAATAGTCCCCGATTTATAGGTGTTACACCATTCTCTCCTCTTCTGAGCATGAATATTGGTCACTAGTGGTTTGGCAATTGCAGCTCGCCCGTGAATGTTTTGCTTATGGAGTTCTCTCCGCACAGTTTTTGTGGACATGGGCTTTGGAAGACTGAGATTGAGCTCTGTAGTCGCTTTTGCAGCAGTTTTCCTATTCTGGATCACAATCCTGCGCAATGTCATCTTGTCTCTTTCGGTCAGTTGACCATGTCAACCGCACTACTGCGTATCAGACAGCGTTTTCCTAGAAACTGTATATGCCGTCATAGCCTTTGATCCTGTACATCGCAACACCGCAAATAAAATTGGTAACTTTTGTCACAGGGACACCAGCTAAGCAGGCGCCAATGATTTGCCTTCTTTGAAACTCCGTAAACTCTAACACGACTACGTATTACTAGCAGCTCATACAGTGAATTACCAAAATGAGGTTTCCACGTGTTAGCTAGGTGTCTCATCAGACAGCGGAAGCAAAATAATGTTACATCACTTCTGCCTTCAACACGAAACATGTCATCACTTTCACACTTGAAAATCATGTAGTGTTTCCATTATTTTGTCCAATCCCTGACTGTAGGGAAGCAAAGGTAGCAATCAGTCAGGTTGCTGTGATACTACTATATCTAAGCTTAGGAGACAATCCAATCCAGGTACAGAATTTTTCCAAAATGAACTTCGTTTATACAGAAACTTGCAGCAAAGAGAGGGAAAAAAAAAAACAGCAGCCTAGGAAGATTAATTTAGTTATAAAAAGGGACAGGATTTGTCCAGACCTGCTTTAAATAAATTTGTATTGCATCTACAATACAGTAGAGCAGTGAAAATCGAAAGGCTTCAATCAGTCATAAGCCTGCCATACATGACTCAAATTTTGGCTGTGTACCACCTAGCTCCATTTAAAAACTGAAGGAACCAGGTGGAAAATAGTCAACTGAATAATGACTGCATCCAATCAGATGCAGTCACTGACTGTATAAATACAATAGCTGTCAGTGGAGATTCCTTCATCTATGCTGTTTAACATAGGTAGAGGAATCTATTATATTTCCCTCATTCAGCTTGCAGGCTAATGAAAGAAAGCTTTTCATTCACGGCTAGTCTTAGCAGGGGCTTATATAAGATATCCTTACCTCTATAAGTTTATCTCCTTTCACAACATCAAGATGCAAGCCAGGAGGAGGTTTCCCTGCCCTATAAAGTGGGAGGAGAAATTAACAAGGTCACCAAGAAACATGAAAACAAATGAGTGCTGTCATACAAATCATTTTCAGAAAAAAAGGAACAAGGGTTGATCTGCTAAACAAGCTGGACACAGCTTAATTACTAACAAACTTCCAAAGTGAACAGCCTCAACATCTTTACTAAATCAATCATAGGAATTGTGTTGTAGCTCACTAGACTCACTAAGCTCCAAATGACCCAAAACTTCTGCATTATTTTTGTCATAAATTTACAACAGAATTTTTCTGCAAATCTAGTAAAGCCACAAGTCAATTAGTGATGACAAATGCCAGTTTTGTTCGCTTGAAGAAAATGCTTGAAGGGCAGGGGTCCTCAAACTTTCTAAATAAACACAAATTCACTATTTTCAAAACTTTAGGTGGGCTACACTGAGGCACAGTTAGTTAAAGTAAAAAATGCCCTATTAGTTGTCAGTGGAAGTAAACAAGGTCTCTGGCTCAGAAATCGGTGGGGGTTGGTGAATAGTAGGAGGGGGGGGGGGGGGACTGTAGTCGGTGGGCGAAGGTATAGCATCCCATCGTCAGGGACCAGTGGGGGGAGGTATAGCGGCATGCAACAGTGAGCCAAGAGCCCCAAAAGGGTAAGGGTCACAGTTTGGGCACCACTGATAGTGGCTAGAGGGCTAGTGGCAAAGGAACATTCAAGGAAAACAGTGGACTAGAGAGCGGCCGCTGTAGGCAATGTCACTGCCTACTTCCCGGTTTAAGGCGTATGCATGAGCACCCCCTGGCTGGCAACCACTGTGATGGTACATAGCGGGAGCCTGTCAGCAAGTCCCGGCCAATGATTTATGGACAGGACCTGCTGACTGGCTGTGTGCCATAACAGCCCAGAGCCCTGTGTTGGTAAACACCACATAGCTCTGTACAGAGGGAGTGATCTATCAGTTTCTCATCCCTGGAAAGCAGGGATGAGAAACAGATCTCTAAAAAAAAAAAAAGTGGCACACTCTACACATAGTCAGGCACATATTTAACCCCTTGATCACCCTAGACGTTAACCCCTTCACAGCCAGGGTCATTAGTACAGTGACAGTGTATATTACTGATCACTGAATTATTGTCACTGGCAGTTAGTCAAGTCCCCCTAGCTTCAGCTAGGTTCAGATTAACAGCCATTTATAGAAAGCTATGCATTCTAGCATTTATTACAAAGCTTCTTCCGATTGGCTGAGTCAGAGAGGCAGACTGATGATGTCACAACCTCTGAGGAGGAAGAGTTCAGAGGAAGCTTTGTATTCATTGCTAGAATACATCACTTTCTATGAATGGCTGAGAACCGCTCAAACAGAATATTTTTTCCAGGTATGAGACAAAGTCTTGGCTTGAACCCAGAACACCGTGCAGTATGTTGTATGCAGCCTCAGCTACATACAGTTCATGCTGCATATCCAGTTGTCTCTCAAGTTAGCGAGGGACATAGTTTGTTTGGGCCAAGCTACGTAAAGTGTAACAAAAGCTGGAGATCAGCTTTGAAGCCCCCACTTGGGTCCCTAGTCCCTCAATGCCACTGGCTCCTGTGCCAGGAAATGTTGATTCTATGCTGCCATGTCCCATCTGTCCCCAGCCTGTGAGAACGTTTTCTTCCCTCTCCCGAGAGGATCCCATTTGAAGCCATTTAATTGGAGGTGTCCATGACTCATAGGTAATGGACACTCAAAGGAGGACCCTTTGTTTTCCTAAGGGTTCTTAGTTCCCCCAGGTAAACAGAAGAGAAGAATACTTGGGTTGGCTTGTCACAGGACCACAGCAATGAGTTAGTCAGGGCTGAAAGTGAGGGAGGTCATTTTTATCCCAGACAGAGAAAAGAAAATCCCACGAACACAGGCTCTTAGGATTTAACCATCAGGTCACTAGGTATGCATTAAAGTGTTACTAAACACAGGACCCTGCATTCACTATATCTGGTCTCCCACAGTACATGGAAATGCAATTATTTTAGTAAACAAACTGCTAAATACCTTTTCTCATCAGCAGTATAAAGCAGTCTTGTGACTTCTATCAGTGTCTGGTTAAAGGTTGCAGGAGGAGTTTTCATTCTACTCTGACTGTCCTATGAGGCTGCCGGACCCCTGACCCTCTGTCTGGACAGTGCTGATTGGCCCTGTGCTGGTCACATGCACCCTCCCAAGGAAAAAATAAAAACCTCTCTAGAAATACATAAACTGAGCATGTGCAGAGTGCCCCAAAGGCTCTGTACTATCAGGAGATGCATTGGGGACAGAAGAATAAGGGTAGGCCCTTAAACGACAGCATCAAACAGCCTTCTAAACAATGTGGAGAATTAGCCTCCTAGGTTCCACAGTGATTATAACAAGCATGCTTTAGGCTGGGTTCACACTTGTGTGATGCGGAAGGCAGCGTGATTCCAGTGCGGATTCCTGCATCGCACCTGAATCGCAGGCAGTTAACACTGACATCTGCAAACAGCTGCCTGTGTCAATGTAAAGTTAATCACCCCCAGATGGGTTCACAGATCGCAGTGCAAACTGAAATGTTACAGGTATTGGATCGCATTAGTGTGAACACCCATGCGATCTGATTCCAGTGCAAACAAAAAAAAAACAAAAAAAAGGGTCCTGCACCATTCTGGTTCCGAGTTCAGCCATACAAACTGTGTGCCTGAATTTTTATCGCTTGTGATCTGCACAGCAATGCGAACCACATGCAATGTCTGTGATCGCACAAGTGCAAACTCAGCCTTACTGCATATACAGAGTGATTTTAAAGTTAAGGCTTTAGTAACACTTTAAAGCCTTAGGATCTCTGCTTGGTTGTCAAATGTCCCAGTTTTGTGTGATTACTACATGCAGACACACAGCACTGACCTAGACCAATGTAATCTGCAAATATTACATAGGATGATGGCTCTGACTGAACACAGCACTGGCCTGCAGAGCTGCATGCTACCTCATGGCTGCCAGGTCTGTCCTCATATGCACAGATAGAGACACGAGTCCTCTGCACATCTCCCCTGATAGGAACCATTCCCCAATCACTGTGCCACACCTCCCCTTCATTACTGATTTATAGCTTCTTATCCATTGCTATTTCCTCTCCATTCACCCCTTAGTCTCTCCCCGCACGACAGCAGGCCCACAGCTCCGTATATCTCCTCCATACACCCCCTCCACTCACCAGGTCGGACATTCAAACAGAGGTTTGGTAGAGTTCGGATTCGCCGCCATCTTTGCTCTCGCTCCTCCTCCCAAAGCATTCTGGGGAACCAGCTGTCCACTTCCGCCGCCCGTTCTGCGCAAGCGCACTACGTATCCCAGCGTTGACGGCCGAGTTCCCCATTGCTAGGCGACGTACGGAGACTTCCGCTTTGTCACTAGCTGTGTGAGAATCCATGGCTGCTGGGAGATTATGCTGCAAATGTGCATCAGTGACGTGTACAGTGTAACATGTAGGGGGGAGTACTGAGAGCCAGTGATCTTATAACCACAAGAAATGCTGCATCTGATAGACTTTTCTAATATGAGTAAATGTTTTTATAAAACACTCTATTCTGTGGGGAATTATGGGGGCTGGCAGTCCTATGTTCTGCAATGAAATAAGATCGCATGGGTGTTCACATCCATGCAATCCAATTTCACAAAACGAATTTTACCACAGCGCAAGCCCAATATCGATAACCAAAGCCTCAATACCAATGCCTAAATAACCCAATTGTACTTGTGTGCAACAATTTATAAAATGGAATCCACCTTACAGCAGAGTTCCACTCAAAAGTGGAACTTCCGCTTGTCTGTCTCCTCCCCCCTCCGATGCCACTTCCGCTTATCTGTCTCCGCCCCCCTCCGGTGCCACTTCCACTTATCTGTCTCCTCCCCCCTCCAATGCCACTTCCGCTCATCTGTCTCCTCCCCCCCTTTGACACCACTTCCGCTTATCTGTCTCCTCCCCCCTCCGGTACCACTTCCGCTTATCTGTCCCCCCCCCCCCAGTAACACTTCCGCTTATCTGTCTCCTCCTCCCCTCCGATACCACTTCCGCTTGTCTGTCTCCTCCCCCCTCCGATGCCACTTCCGCTTATCTGTCTCCACCCCCTCCGGTGCCACTTCCGCTTATCTGTCTCCTCCCCCCTCCGATGCCACTTCCGCTTATCTGTCTCCACCCCCTCCGGTGCCACTTCCACTTGTCTGTCTCCTCCCCCCTCCGATGCCACTTCCGCTTATCTGTCTCCACCCCCTCCGGTGCCACTTCCGCTTATCTGTCTCCTCCCCCCTCCGATGCCACTTCCGCTTATCTGTCTCCACCCCCTCCGGTGCCACTTCCGCTTATCTGTCTCCTCCCCCTCCGGTGCCACTTCCGCTTATCTGTCTCCTCCCCCCTCCGGTGCCACTTCCGCTCATCTGTCTCCTCCCCCCCTCCGATACCACTTTCGCTTATCTGCCTCCTCCCCCTCCGGTGCCACTTCAGCTTATCTGTCTCCTCCCCCCTCCGATGCCACTTCCGCTTATCTGTCTCCACCCCCTCCGGTGCCACTTCCGCTTATCTGTCTCCTCCCCCTCCGGTGCCACTTCCGCTTATCTGTCTCCTCCCCCCTCCGGTGCCACTTCCGCTCATCTGTCTCCTCCCCCCCTCCGATACCACTTTCGCTTATCTGCCTCCTCCCCCCTCCGGTGCCACTTCCGCTCATCTGTCTCCTCCCCCCTCCGATACCACTTCCGCTTATCTGTCTCCTCCCCCCTCCGGGACCACTTCCGCTTATCTGCCCCCCCCCCAGTACCACTTCCGCTTATCTGTCTCCTCCCCCCCTCCGATACCACTTCCGCTTGTCTGTATCCTCCCCCCCTCCGATGCCACTTCCGGTTATCTGTCTCCGCCCCCTCCGGTGCCACTTCCGCTTATCTGTCTCCTCCCCCCTCCGGTGCCACTTCCGCTCATCTGTCTCCTCCCCCCCCTCCGATACCACTTCCGCTTATCTGTCTCCTCCCCCCTCCGGTGCCACTTCCGCTCATCTGTCTCCTCCCCCCCTCCGATACCACTTCCGCTTATCTGTCTCCTCCCCCCTCCGGTGCCACTTCCGCTTATCTGCCCCCCCCCAGTATCACTTCCGCTTATCTGTCTCCTCCCCCCCTCCGATACCACTTCCGCTTATCTGTCTCCTCCCCCCTCCGGTACCACTTCCGCTTATCTGTCCCCCCCCCAGTACCACTTCCACTTATATGTCTCCTCCCCCCTCCGATACCACTTCCGCTTATCTGTTCCCCCCCCAGTACCACTTCGGCTTATCTGTCCCCCCCCCAGTACCACTTCCGCTTATCTGTCTCCTCCCCCCCTCCGATACCACTTCCGCTTATCTGTTCCCCCCCCCAGTACCACTTCGGCTTATCTCTCTCCTCCCCCCTCCGGTACCACTTCCGCTTATCTGTTCCCCCCCCCCAGTACCACTTCGGCTTATCTGTCCCCCCCCCCTCCGATACCACTTCCGCTTATCTGTCTCCTCCCCCCAGTACCACTTCCGCTTATCTGTCTCTCCCCCCCCCCCTCCGGTACCACTTCCACTTATCTGTCTCCTCCCCCCTTCCGGTGCCACATTTGGCAGCTTTTAGGGGGGAGGGGGGAGTGGGTACCTGTTTTTGACAGGTACCCTATCCCCACTTGAGGTTTGTCAGAGGTTCGGCCCCCCTACTCCTCCTTCTGCTTCTTGGTCAATTACCAAACTCAGCGCGCTTTGGGCATGCGCAGTAGGGACCCGGCCGTTAAGCTGCATAGCTTCACTGCCAGGTTCCATTTCCGGCAATGGTGGCAGCAGCACCTGACAGCCGATCAAAACACTGGCTGCAGTGCCAACATCATTGGACTCCAGGACAGGTAAGTGTCCTAATATTAAAAGCCATGTGACTTTTAATTTTTGGAGGGGGGGGCGGAACTCCGCTTTAAATTAAAATGCAACAAACTTATACGTTCAATGTGCAAATAATAGTCCAATGTTATAAACAAACATGTGACCAGTGAAAAATCTTCAATTGAATTAAAAAAAAGTTCTTCCGTGCCAAAAATTGCCAATATGATGATAAGCATGAGGCCAGTGAAAATCCTTAGTATTGTTAAAACATGCAGTGCTCGGTGTTCCACTCCCCAACAGCGCTTCCACTTACTAGATAATGTGGACCCCTTAGTAATATAGCATGTGGGTCCTTCGAGCTTGTTCCGATAAGTGGAAACTGGATCACTTCCTTTATGTCCTTACAAGACCATGACTCATGGATGGGAAAGAGAGAGTCCACAATAGTGTAATACGTCCTTTTTAGAAGTAAAAATGCACTTACAATATTCCAGAGATCAAAACACAATTCCAAATGTATGCTAGGGCAGATACATCGTAAATACTAGCCAAGAACCGGCGTGCGTGCCACAGCTAGCCAACTTCAGTGGCGATTTCAGTAGACATCTGTGCATGAATCCGCACACGTCATTCAAATCGCCCCCGAACTCGCACTGAAATGCATGTTTAAGATCGCGCGAGTTCAGCTGAATGCGTACGATTTTAGTGTGAACGTACCCTTCATCTGATTTCTAAATTGCTGCATTTGTAAATTTCAAAAGCCAGTAAAAAGGAATAGTAGAGGTAAAAAATAAGCACTTGTAGGTTAAGCTAATCATTTTTTTAAATATAATTCTCCTTTAAGGGGCGGGGCAGGGGGGGTGTCCTATTCCTACATACTTTTGCTAATAGGTGTCCCTCATTCCATCTCAAAAGGTTGGTAGATATGCCAAACCTCCTTGTGGGAATGCTGTTTGACTGGCTATTATGCAGATCTGAGCAATTCACTGCTTTCTGAGTCATTGACCTGAAACCAGTAGGTCTATTTCTCAGGCTATCTCCATCTCCAGCAGGGAGGTGGGCTCCATAGCCTTCTATTGGGCTCCACAGCTTAGGCATGGCTGAGAGACAGAGGAAGTGCAACATGGGATGCAAACAATTTCTGGAGGCTGCGGCTGTTGTATTGAAATAAAGCTGGCCATAGATAGATAAAAAAAAAAAATCAAAAAATGAGTGGGGAATTTTGTATGGTTAATGTGTTTACTGCAACAGCTGATTTTCATTTAAAGATCAAAAATGAAAAACATTTTTGGGAAGGATTGATTTTCTAATTGCTTGTATTTTGTAATTGTTTGTAAAAAAACATAAAGTGGAACTAAACCTTCCTATGCTTTTCAACCTTGGAAGATGCCATCTTGGCTTCTGTTTGATCTTCAACTGCCATGACGATGCTGCACATGTGATCAGTTATGACACCAACCATTGGAGGATTTGAAACCTTAGTGGAGAGCACAACCAATGTGACAGTGCCGGGAATGTATGTTTTCTTTTAAACTGTTAAATCGATGAGTTTAGTTCCGCTTTAAGTGAAATGCCCATGAGCAGTAGGGGTAGTAGTAGAAAATGATTGAGGATAAAAAAAAACAATGTTTGATATTAGAATGATCAGAAAAATGTTTAAAGCGGAGTTCCACCCAAAAGTGGAACTTCCGCTTTAGGGAGTCCTGACCCCCTGACATGCCACATTTGGCATGTAATTTTTTTGGGGGGGGAGCGGGTACCTAGTTTTGACAGGTACCCGCTCCCACTTCCACTCGGAGCGCCGCGGCGCACTGAACGGAAGTTCTCCTCTCCCCCTCCCTGCCTGCAATCTTCTGGGACACGGCAGAGGTCCCAGAAGATTGCCGGCCAATGAAGACGCGCAGCGCGACTCGCGCATGCGCAGTGGGTACCCGGCTGTGAAGCCGTAAACTATCACAGCCGGGTGCCCACAGCAGTGATGCCGGCGTCGAGGGAGAGGATCGAGGCTTCGGGCGGCCGCATCGCTGGACCGTTGGACAGGTGAGTGAATGGCTGGAACTCCGCTTTAAGTTCACTAGAACTTTCCCAGTACAAAGACTGGGCCATTGAATGCTAGATCAAAACAACATTTCAGTTATTGTGTTTCTACACATCTATGGCCTGCTTAAAGCAGAACTTAAATTTTTAATATAACTTGATAAAAAAAAATAATGTTCTTTAGCAAGGAATATACATTCCACATTAATAATTATGCCACCAAAATTAGTGTGTTCTGTAAATTGCCTGCAGCATTGTTTCAGGTTCTTCTTAAAGCAGAACTAAACCCACAGATTTAACGGAGTTAAAAAAAAAAAAACAGTTACATTCCTGGAATGCCGGAACTGCTGTCACATTTGCTTGTGTCCTCAACCAAACTGTCAAATGGCTGTTGCCATAACTGATCACATGTGCAGCACCATGGCAGATAAAGGATAGTTCATCCAGTTCTAGTCGCCAGTCCTCAGAAGGGATGTGCTGGAGATGGAGAGAGTCCAAAGAAAGGCAACTAAATTAATAAGGGCATTGGAGGATCTCAAATACGAGGAGCGACTACAAGCAATAAACTTATTCTCGCCGGAGATGAGACGCTTAAGAGGGGACATGATATTGATTTACAAATACCTCAATGGTGATCCCAGCATAGGAAAACAACTATTCAGTCTCAGGGAGCGTAAGAGGACATGGGGCCATAAAATTAAATTGGAGAAGTGGTTTAACTTAAAGCTGCGTAAGGGGTTTTTCCACTGTCAAGGTGATAAGGATGTGGAACGCTCTTCCACAAGTGGTGGTGTCAGCGGGGGGTATTGATACTTTTAAAAGACTCTTGGACGTGCATCTCAAAGAACACAATATACAGGGATATGGAAAATGATTATCGACACTGACACACACACACAAATCGACAGAGGTTGAACTGGACTATTGTCTTTATTCAACCTTACCTACTATGTAACTATGAGGATCGAATTCCACTTTAACCACTTGCCTACAGTGCACTTTCACCCCCTTCCTGCCCAGACCGATTTTCAGCTTTCAGCGCTCTCACACTTTGAATGACAATTACTCAGTCATGCAACACTGTACCCATAAAAAATTTGTGTCCTTTTTTTCACACAAATAGAGCTTTCTTTTGATGGTATTTAATCACTACTGGGTTTTTTATTTTTTGTGCTATAAATAAAAAAATATTGAAAATATTGTGAAAAAACGCATTTTTCTTTGTTTCTGTCATAAAATTTTGCGAATTAGTCATTTTTCTTCACAAATTTTGGCCAAAATTTATACTGCTACTTATCTTTGGTAAAAATAACCCAAATAAGTGTATATTATTTGGTCTTTGTGAAAGTTCTAGAGACCACAAGTTATGGCACTAATCATTGAAAATTGACCTTACTTGATCACACCTGATGTACTGAAGGCCTATCTCATTTCTTGAGACACTAAAAAGTCAGGAAAGTACAAATACCCCCCAAATGACCCCTTTTTGGAAAGTAGACATTCCTATGTATTTAATAAGGGGCATGGTGAGTTTTTTGAAGTTGTAATTTTTTCCCACAATTCTTTGCAAAATGAAGATTTTTTTTTTTTTTTTACAAATTGACGTATTAACAGGTTATTTCTCTCACACAGCATATATATACTTGCAACTACACCCCAAAACACATTCTACTACTCCTCCTGAGTATGGCGATACCACATGTGTGAGACTTTTTCACAGCCTGGCCACATACAGAGGCCTAACATCCAAGTAGCACCGTCCGGCATTCTAGGAGCATAAATTACACATATAATTTCCTGACAACCTATCGCACTTTTGAAGGCCCTGGAGCACCAGGACAATGGAAACCCCCATAAAATGACCCCATTTTGGAAAGCAAACGCCCCAACGTATAATTTTTGAGGCATAATGAGTCTTTTGAACGTGTCATTTTTTTCCACAAGTTTTTGGAAACTGTGGAAAGAAAATGAAAATGCATTTTTTTTTACACAAAGTTATCCATTTATGAAATATTTCCAACACATAGCATGTACATAGCAAAAATTGCACCCCAAAATACATTCTGCTATTCTTCCTGAGTATGGCGATACCACATGTGTAACACTTTTACACAGCCTAGCCACATACAGAGGACTAACATCCAAGTAGCACTTTACACAAAGTTGTCCATTTATCCACTTTAAGACTGGGCCTATTTTTGACACTTGGTGTTTACAAGCTAAAATCATTTTTTTTGCTAGAAAACTACTTAGAACCCCCAAACATTATATATTTTTTTTTAGCAGAGACCCTAGAGAATAAAATGGAGATCGTTGAAATATTTTTTATCACACCATATCTGCGCAGCAGTCTTCCAAATGCAATTTTTTTGAAAAAAATTCACTTCTTTTTAATTAAAAAATAAGAAAACAGTAAATTTAGCCCATTTTTTTCCCATAATGTGAAAGATAATGTTACGCCGAGTAATTAGATACCCAACATGTCATGCTTCAAAATTGCGCACGCTCACAGAATGGCGCCAAACATTGGTACTTAAAAATCCCCATAGGCAACATTTTCCCCATAGGCAACATTTTAACAATTTCTACAGGTTACCAGCTTAGAGTTACAGAGGAGGTCTAGGGCTCAAATTATTGCTCTCGCTCTAACGATCGCGGCGATACCTCACGTGTGGTTTGAACACCGTTTACATATGTGGGCGGGACTTGCGTATGCGTTCACTTCTGCACGCGAGCTAACGGGGACAGGGCGCTTTAATTTTTTTTTTCCTATTTATTTTATTTATTATTTTTTTATTTTTACACAGTTTAAAAAAAAAAAAAAAATGTTTTGATCATTTTTATTCCTATTACAAGGAATGTAAACATCCCTTGTAATAGAAATAGGCATGACAGTTCCTCTTTATTGTGAGATCTGGGGTCAAAAAGACCTCACACCTCACAACTACACTAAAAAAGGAAAAAAAAAAATTGTTGAAAAAGAAAAAGAAAAAAAAAAAAAAAGCGGCCCTTTAAATCGGTTGCTAGGCAATGACTTTTGACGCAGCTCCGGTCCTCCAAGACCATAGAGTCGAGTGAGGGTCATCTTGCCCTCACTCGACTTTCTGTCTCTGAGGATCCGGGACCGGATAGGTTTCCCCGCTGCCGGCGGGTCCGGTAAGCTGGGAAAACGTCTGGGACGCGGTGGGAGAGGGGGGGGCACCTCTTCCCCTGCACTGTAAGGGTAATTCCGCGGCGAATCCGCCACTGGGACCACCCTTATCTGAAAGCCGACCGCTCGCCGTTTAAAAAAATACTGGGGTTATGGCAGCTATCTGCTGCCATAACCCCAGTATTTAGCTTTTAATGGCCGACGTATATAGTCGTTAGGCGGTCAGTAAGTTGTTGCATGCATATAGCAAAAATTGCACCCCAAAATACATTGTATAAAGCAGTGGTTCTCAATTCCGGTCCTCGGGACCCACTAACAGGCCAGATTTTAAGTATTACCTTGGGGGATGCAGACTAGAATACTGCAATCACTGAGCAGCAAATGAGATCACCTGTGATGTAATTTAGTTATCTTGCAAACCTGGCCTGTTGGTGGGTCCCGAGGACCGGAGTTGAGAACCACTGGTATAAAGGAAAGTGTACAGGAATAGTCCGAGTCCATCTCCGATCCGCTACTATTAGCGATTTCAAATTCCGAATCAGATTCGGGATTTGATTTGGATACTGATGAGAGCTCCCCGGTGCTCTCATCAGTCATGGAGAGGACCTGAAGGGCCTCCTCGCTGCTGTACATCCTTTTTGACGTGCTGGCTGTAGTGGGCTGTGCGACGGGTGACGGTTGACTGCAGATGATCACTGATGGGTGGCAGGTGACTGATAGGTGGCAGGTGACGGTCACTGATGGGGTGACAGATGACGATGACTGATGGGTTGACAGATGACGATGAGTGGTGGGGTGACAGGTGACGATGACTGATGGGGTGACAGATAACGATGACTGATGGGGTGACAGGTGACAATGACTGATGGGGTGACAGGTGACAATGACTGATGGGGTGACAGGTGACAATGACTGATGGGGTGACAGGTGACGATGACTGATGGGGTGACAGGCGACGATGACTGATGGGGTGACAGGCGACGATGATTGATGGGGTGACAGATGACGATTACTGATGGGGTGACAAGTGACAATGATTGATGGGGCGACAGGTGACGATGACTGATGGGGTGACAGGTGACGGTGATTGATGGGGTGACAGGTGATGGGCGATGGTCACCGATGGGTGACAGGCGATGGTGCACGGCGGTACTGATATGTCTGGTGACAGGTGAACTTTAGGCTATTTTCACATGTGGGCGTAGCGGATCAGGGCAGAATCACTGTGATTCTGCCCGCATTCCGGAAATCATTGCAAATCGCGGTGCGCCTATGCGTTGCCCGTGATTTGCAATAGCACCCCAAACGCTGTGTGATGTTGCTGCGACTTCCGCCTGCCGAATTGAGGTAACATCACGCAAACAACGCATGACGCCCCAAAGAGCTCTTGTACCTTTTTTTGGCGTCATGCGTTGTTTGCGCGATGTTACTGCGATTCGGCAGGCGGAAATCGCTGCAACATCGCACAGCGTTTGGGGTGCTACTGCTAATCACGGGCAACGCACAGGCATCCCGCGATTTGCAATGATTTCCAGATCGCAGGCAGAATCGCGGTGATTCTGCCCGCGATCGCTACGCTCACATGTGAATGTTATGGGTGGCAATTTCTGGGCACTGATGAGGTGACAGGTGCAATTGGGGGGGGGGGGGGGGCTGAGGACTGTGTGGGGACATTTATTGGTGTGATTTTACTTTTACAGGTACACAGAGCAGTAACTCACTGTTTCTGACTCTGCTCTCCTCACACTGGAAACTGTATGAGGGGAGAAGAGCTAGTAACACTGAGTTACTGCTCTGCGTTTACATTTTGTGATCGGCTATGAATGGATTCACAGTCGATCACATTAGTAAACAGTCACTGTCAGTGACTGTTTACTACTGCCGGTGACTAGCTGTGTTCCTAGGGAACACAGAGCCACCGACATGATCGCGATGCGCGCTCCCGATCGCACATGCGCGGTCTTCTTCCGGGCTCCTCTATTGTGATCGGCTGTGTCATTGGAACACAGCCGATCACGTGGGAAACAGCCACGCCCATTGGCTGTTTCCCCCCTGCCGGTGAGGGGCTGTGTCCCGGGGACACGCCGACACCGGCAGTGCAGGGCGGCACGCACACGATCACGCGCCTGCCCTGCTTGAATGGGCCGACGTCATATGACGTCCGCCCAGAACAATACCCACACCGTCCCGCCATCATTTGACGGTGGGCGGGCGGCAAGTGGTTAAAGGGCCATACACACTAAGATTTTCTGAAGCCTTTTTCCTTCAGATTTACCTTTTCTATGTAGTGCAAGGGCCTGCCAGATTGCATACAAATTGAAAGTGTTTAGGTTTGACCTCATATTATCAGGTTTGGGTATATCTAAAGGAAAAAGTCTTCAGAAAATCTTATAGTGTGTATGGCCCATAAAGCGGTCAGCAGATTGGGCTCTACAAATTCAGCAGTGCCTGAAAATAGATAGCAACTGAGCATGTGGAGAGCAGGGTGAGAAAGTGCATTATTGGATTTTTCACCGTATGGACACTTCTTACTGTTTTACAGAGCTATACCTGCAAATGGGCCAGCATGAAGTGATCTAGCGGGACTTCATTTTCTAAAAAAAAGTTCTGCTGTTACATACAGTAAGCAGGCAAGCTTTTTATTGCAGAAGAGCCATGCAATGTCTCTTCTGAAATCAACTACACCTACGTCCCTGCTAATAGCGATCCCCAGACTGTAAATGGAGTTGTGCATGTTCCTGTAAATATGCAGGAGTGACTGCGACCCATGCCGACCAGTGAAGATGGCTGAAAACTGGTACAAAGGAGAAGATGCCAGTGCCAGCGAGGGACTGTTGGAAAGATAAGTATTAACACTTTAGTTTTACTTTAAGAAGACATTTCTGGGGGAGGGGTGAGATCTGTTGGGTCAAACAGGGGCAAACAGGATAAGTACACTTCATCTTACGATTAGTGCCCACTGACTACCAATTATTGTGGGGTTGGTTTTTTGGTTGGTAAAAGTGCCACTGATAATTTATTATCAGAGTGGGAGTTTTTGTTTTTTATATATAAAAGGTAACGAAACGATAGGCAAATGTAAGAAATCCCAGATGTTAGGCCTGTTTTCCCTTATATAGTTAATAAACTGTTGTTTTTTTTTTTTTGTTTTTTTTTTTAAGTACCACCAAAGAAAGCTCTAAAAGGTAGATTTTGGACGTTTGCTCTGAAGCCCAATTCGCATTAGGATCGTGCTTCAGCAGCTACTGCCAGACAGTGGGGAAGTAATATGATGTCTACTCACTGCCTTTTTTAACCCTATTTTTGCAGACAATCGTGCTGCAATGCATGCCGTTGCAGGGCGGTTGGGGCATTTTCCTATGGCACCTGTAGATCACTACATAACAGGTAAATTTTGTCATCACATCATGAAGCATCACAACCATAAACACCCCTGTCCGCTGACTATTGCTACTTAAGGGGGGGCAGTTGGCAGGCAACAAAAACGTGGTTCAACTGCATTTTTGCCTATCCCCAACTGCACATCTAAGTGAAGCCTTAACGTTTCTAAAAATAAAAAAATGCATGAGCAAAGACTAATTGTCAGTCAGATGATCACAGCACTGAAAACTAAAAACAAGGCCTGTTAATGAAGTAGTATGGCTAGTACTAAAGTGGTAAAGAGGAAATATTGCCACAAGTTCAAAATCATTATCATCCATGCTGTGGTGCAGTCAGCAATGGGACACCCCTCCCCCCCCTTGCTGTGTGACCACACAGCAGTATCTAATGAGGTCAGAGTGACAGTCCTCATCTCTGGCAGCAGGAGCAAGCTGGAGATGAGGGCTATCATTTACCACAGCAGGAAGAGGGGTCAGCTCAGAACCCAAGACAAGCTAATACATTAAAGAGAGGGTGGTGGCTACAGTACTGTTTGCTACAAAGAAAAGAGTAAAGCCACAGAAAGAACAGCCTGGAGCTACAGCAGCACAAAGCCTAATAGACCAACCCTCAAATTTTCCACTCGCCTGCTCGCATTTTGCGAGTGGAAAATTATGTAGGGCGAGTGTGGGGCTGCTCCGGGGGAAGAGAGAGGAAGAGGAAAGCTGACCGATAATGACAGAGCACGGATCATCCCACTGTAACAGCTTTAATTGTAATTGCCGGGCGCTCGCCGACACACACAGTCCTGCCTCCTAGCCCGGCTTCTTTGATAGACAGAACACCTGACCAACCAGGACTTGTGACGTCTATCAAAGGAGCCGGGCTAGGAGGCGGGACTGTGTGTGTCGGCGAGCGCCCGGCAATTACAATTAAAGCTGTTACAGTGGGATGATCCGCGCTCTGTCATCCGGCCAGCAGTGGCATACCAATGGGGGGCGGGGGGGGGGGGGGGGAGTCAAGCCGGTACTCACACCGATCATCTCCTCTCAGTCATCAGCTGCTCCCGGGGGCTGGAAGAAGGTGAGTGCCCAAGGATTGAGCAGCCTCCCTGTGTGACTGGATAGTAGGAGCGGTGGGGCGGCTGAATATAGAGGAATTGATCTTTCTATATTCCTCCTGCAGCCGCTGGATGCCTGATTCTCCTCTCTGCAGGCATTCAGTGGTTGCAGGAGGAATATGGAAAGATCAATTCCTCTATATGCAGCCGCCCCACTCCCTCCTATCCAACTTCTTTTTTTCTTTTGCTAGCCCCCCAGTGCTGTACAGCCCCCCTCCCAGCCCCTTAGTGCTCTTCAGCCCCCCCTCTAGCCCCCAGTGCTCTTCAGCCTCCCCCTCCAGCCCCTTAGTGCTCTTCAGCCCCCCTCCAGCCTTCCCAGTGCTCTTCAGCCCCCCCTCCTCCAGCCCCCCCCAGTGCTCTTCAGCCCCCCATGCTCTGCAGCCTCCCCCTCCAGCTCCTTAGTGCTCTTCAGCCCCCCCCCCCCCTCTCCAGCCCCCTAGTGCTCTTCAGCCTCCCTCCTCCAGCCCCCTAGTGCTCTTCAGCCCCCCGCCCTCCAGACCCTTGATGGGCACTGAAAACGTTAATATTTATTTTTGTAACTTCTGCATTAATGCAAAAACATTTAACAGTGTAATTTTATGAGATAATTTATGAGGGCATGTTTAGGGGCGGGGCAGGTTAGGAGTTGGGTGGGGCAACTGGTGGCGAGTAACCCTTAAGGCCTGGCTAGTAGCTCAGGACTTTAAATTTTGAGCCCTGCAATAGACCATGGCCAGAGGTGGGGCCATGTGGTCAATCTGCCTGTAAATATCCACTGCAAGGAACCCACTCAGTGAGGGTAAAAGTGCAACAACCTCAGCTGCCTGGATGCAACACAAGTGTAGCAAGTAGCAAGTGGGCACAGTGATATTCCTGTTAAAGCAGTTGTATACCGCTGGCTTTTTTTTTTTCCCTGCAAGGTAATGTGCATACTAGCACATTATGCAAAACTTACCTTAAAATGAAGCTGTTTCAGTGCCAGGATGTGAGCACTGCAGCCGCTTTCATTTTCACCCATCTTGCTTCAGGCTCTGACTGTCCGGAGCCGTGATTACGTCACTCCCACGCATGCACCTGGGAGCCGCCGTTCACGCCCAGGGCTTGGAAGGAAAGGCATAGGTGGCCATTCCTTCAGAGCACATGTCCCAGTGATGACACTGGCTGCATGTAATGCAAAGATCTCCTAATCGTGCACCGTTTAAGAGATCTTTACACTACCTATAGGTAAGCCTTATTATAGGCAAAAGTTAGGAATAGAAGCTTACTTCCTCTTTAACAGACCTGCTCTGATGTATCAGTATTCAGTGGGTGCACCTGAGAGTGAATGTAATGTGAGACAGCCAGGCTCTGGAGATTACTATCTGCAGAATATGTGGTGTCATACTTGGGTTTATCCATAATCTCTCAATGTAGGTGAATGGATGTTGAATGCAGCTTTGGGATCCGCCTCTCCATGTACAGAAATCAAGTTTTTAGGGTTGTTGTAGCACTTCCTCTCAGCTAGTACACAGAGGAGAGGGGGAATGGCCATAGCACTGTAGCTCCCCAAATAGAACACCCATCATCTAGAGTTCAGGCTGGGGTACAGTGTACAGTCAGCACAGACAAATAATGCAATTTTTTTACTTACTGTAAAATCAATTTCTCTGATGTTCATTGATGGCCACAGCTCCAGATTCTTCTTAACCATTGGGTTATACTGCCCCCTACAGGAGTGGGCTACTAGGCAAGAAAAAGCTTTACGCCCATGGGCAGTCTCAGGGGGTATACACCCACTCTCAGCTATAAGCACTCAGTTTTGTTACAAGCAGTCAGAAGAAAGCCAACTCCACAGAGGGTTGGGTGCTGTGTGCGTCAATGAACATCAGCAAAATGGATTTTAAAGTAAGTCAAAAATCACATTTTCTCTTCCACTCATTGACAGACACAGCTCCTGATCTTCTTACCCAGTAGGATGTACCAAAGCAGTGTTAAACATGAGGGGAGGGAAAACATTGGAAAAAAATTCCCAAGGCTAACCATAGCCAATAAGGTAACAGAGCTCAAACTTTAAACAACTGGAGCTCTCCTAAAAAAAACAATACACCCTCAAAGAGGACCAGGTCCTCTGAACAGCAGCCAGCAAATCCTTATAGCCAAAAGAAGCATCCGCAGATGCCAACACAACCAACCACTTTACAAAAAGCTCTGTGAAAGTGCGCACCGACTAGCACGGGGCTGCCTTGCAAAACCTGCATCACTAACACTTAACACTAACAAGGAAAGTGCCCTAGTAGAGTGCACCTAAACAGGGAAAGGAGGAACCTGACCCATGATTGCAATAGGCCTGAACCACCGTTTCATCCATCTGGAAATGGTCACAGTAGAAGTGGACAACCCTTAGTGAGGTCCGTCCGTGAGCACAAATAGAGAGTCTGACTTCCTTGCATATGTTTAGGCCTAGGACACAGGGAAGACAACACAATGTCAATTTAAAATGACAGTCAGAGACCACCTTAGGAAGGAATGACGAACAGAGGCAAAGCACCACCTTATCCTTGTGAAGCACCATAAAGTGAACGATGGGATAACGCCATCAGTTCCAACACCCTGCATGCAGAAGTGAGAACCACCAAAGACGACCACCTTCTGGGGCAGCATAGGCAGGGAAAATCCTGTACAGGAGGCATGGCAGAAGTTAGAGAGGGCTGGAACAAATCAGTCAGCCCAACTTAGAATGCCAGCTACTTACTGAGCAGCCAAGACACTTCTTGTGCCCCCTTGGTGATTGACCACGGCGGTGGCATTGTCCGAACGAATCCGTACCAGACACCCCTGAAGACGATTATCCAATGAGCCAGACAAAGTCTGATCGCTCAAAGTTCCAGTACACAAATCGGCAGTCTGGGCTCGGCCCAGAGTCCAGACCCCCTGAGCACGTCTGTGCTGAGGACACCTCCCACCTGGATAGGCTGGCATCCGTGGAGACAACTGTCCAGTACAGGAGGAGAAAGGATGTTCCCTGTCAAAGTGCCAGAGAGCGAAGCTACCTCTAGAGACCGCTGATCCTTGACCCATTTCACCAAAATCTCTTTAGCAGAGATCTTGTGTGGAACTGTGCAGTCCGCCTCAAGGTAGACACCATCAGGCCCAGCACATGCAGGCAAACCCAGAGGGAAGACTGTCTGTTGAACAACAGAAGCTGAACTGCCTTCTGCAATGTCTGGAGTTTTTCCCGAGGAAGAAACACTCTGGCTGAAGCCAAGTCCAGAGTCAGACCCAAATCAGCAATTTTTTGTGGATAGAACAAAATCAGACTCCTGAAAGTTCAGGAACCCACTGAACTCCCTCAGAGTTCGCATAGCAATCTCCAGAAGTCCATCAGAACAGTCGGAGACTTCGCTCGCAGAAGATCGTCCAGGTACCCCAGTACTGCGATCCCCGGCTGACTCAAACAATGCCAGCACCCAGGGCCTACACTCTTGTGAGAAGAAATCCCCCTGATGTAGGGACGCCACTACCATGTGAATGGACTCCATGCAGAACTTCTGTACTAGCACAAAGCAGCTTAGCGCCTTGAGGTCCAGAGTTGGACGTACTTTGCTTTCCGAAGTTGAATTCGGAACAATCACCCCTTGAGTCTTGCACTGCCCCAAAACAAGCACTGCCCCAACTGTCTTGCACTGCCCCAAAGAGACCCCATAATTGATCTGGGGACAAGCGCAGATTGGAAGGGAAAAAACCTTTCCAGAGGACAAGACTGAACTCAATCTCGTAGCCTGACCAAATAAACTTTGTGGACCCACTTGTCCTGTACCAGGGAGGTCCATGGATCCGGAAACCAGCAAAGACATCCCCCCACCCCAGATATGGGTGAGGGCACCACTTCATGCAGAGGTAGCCCTGTCCGCAGGTCTGATTTTGCCCGCTCGTGGCTTGCCAGACCAGGACCTCTGGAGGAGGCCCTGAATTTTGATCCCTTGTCTTGGGATCCTGAGAGACGAACAGGCCACCTAGGACACGAGAATGGCCCACACCTATGACGGGGCTCCTTGCCCTTGGTAGCCTGCGGAAGAAGAGTACTCTTCCCCCTGTGAGACCCTTAACTATGCCATCCAAGGAAGCTCCAAACAGGCGATCCCCTACAAGTGGGAGATCAGATAAGGCCTTCTTCAAAGTCTAGTCCGCAGACCAGCATTTCAGCCAGAAATACACCGAAGGACCACTGCAGATACAGACAGCCTAGAAATCAAAGGAGCCACATGCGAAGAGGCATCACAGACAAACTGTAGCCCCTGGACCACCCAGTCCAACAGCTTCGCAAAGACGGGGTGAAGCTATTCTCCCTCTAGGTCCTGGCGTAAAAGCTTAGCCCACTCGGTCAGGGTTCATGAAACCAGGGCAATAGTAATTTCCAGCCTAATTGCCGAACCAGCCACCGCGCACATATGGCAGGCCAGAGCATCCGTCCTCTTATTAGCTGAGCGCCTATAGTTGAGAGTGGGTG
Organism: Pelophylax lessonae; assembly: GCF_965119305.1. Taxonomy (NCBI): domain Eukaryota; kingdom Metazoa; phylum Chordata; class Amphibia; order Anura; family Ranidae; genus Pelophylax; species Pelophylax lessonae. The sequence goes on along the minus strand of NC_138769.1, from coordinate 339,922,862 downwards.
TATACCCACCGGGACTGCCCAAAAGCATAGTCAAGCTTTTTCCTGCCTAGTGTCCTACTCCTGTAGAGGGCAGTATAACCCAATGGTTAAGAAGAATCAGGAGCTGTGTACATCAATGAACGAAAGAAATGTTTTTGTTTTTTGGACAGTTCAGAGCGATACAAAGTGCTAAATACAATTTGTCCCCTGGCAGATTCAATGACAATTTTGATGTTGTGGTGATACATATTTACCGTATATACTCGAGTATAAGCCGACCCGAGTATAAGCCGAGGCCCCTACTTTTAGCACAAAAAGATGGGAAAAATGATTGAATAAGCCGAGGGGGGACGTTTTCAGCACAAAAAAATGTGCTGAAAAACTCGGCTTATACTCAAGTATATACAGTAAGTAAAATCATAATAGACACACAGAAGAGGCTTTTCTAGGTAGAAGTAAAGCCGTTACCCTCTTGTGCTTGATATTTAGAAATACTTTTTGTGTTACTAAACCCACAATCGTAAAATCAGTTTGTATATGCAGTAAAGCATGTTGGTTCTACTCACTGTGGAACCTAAGGGGTTGATCTTCCACATTGTGTGAAATGGCTGTTTTGATCCTCCCCTTTTACGGTCCCAAATCCATCTGCTGATAGTACAGAGCCTTGGGGGCACTCTGCACATGCTCAGTTTGGTGTGTATTGCTAGAGAGGTTTTTTTTCTCTTGGGAGGGTGCATGCAATCAGCACAGGGCCAATCAGCACTGTCCAAAAGGTTAGGGGTCATGCAGCCTCATAGAATAGTCAGAGGAGAATAAAAAACTCCTCCAACAAGCTTTAACCAGTTCTCAGACAGACACCGATAGAAGTCACAAACAAGACTGCTATATATGGCTGATTAGAAAAAGGTATCTAGCAGTTTATTTTTTATTAAAATAATTGCATTGCTATGTTCTGTGTGCTGTGGGAGCTCCTATATAGTGAATGCAGGGTCCTGGGTTTAGTAACACTTTTAAAGCTAAATTACCTTAAAGTAAAACTAAAAGATAAAACTTTTTTTGTAAGTTTTGGATAGACTGGAGAAGGATTAAAACACCTGCCATTTTTTTTTTATTGCTTCCTTTGCCTCCATTTGGGAGATTCATCCTCTCTATTTGCCCTGTTCACCTTTATCATCAAAAGAGAAAGTAAAAGAAACCCCTAATTTTGGGTTGTTCCCAGAAAAGTAATAGACTGGAAATTTTCCAAAAGGGACACTAGTTCTGGTAACCTGGGGTTCCCTTTATTGGCAGGGATTTTATCTCACTTCCTGTTTTGACTATGGGACAGGAAGTGAAACCTCCCCAAATAAACTGACAGGGCTGTTATTTCTCCATTACTCTATACAAAAAGAAAAAGAAAAAAAAAAAAAAAAAAGAAAAAAAAGAAAAAAAAGTTTTTCCTATAGTTCTACTTTAATCCTGTATGGTTGTTCAAACGTCCCTCCTGTAATGAAATTGCTTACTCATGTTTCACTGCACACTGTGAGCTTCTCACAATGGGCAATAAAAGCTCCATCAAGTTAGATAAACCTCATCTCTCATGTCCTGTAAAAGAACACACAAGATGGCGCACACAACTAGTGCATTACCGAAAGTTTTTTCTATAAAATAAAAAAAAAAAAAACGTACAGCCAAATGGATATAGCAAGGCCAAAACACACCATAATGCTGCGCTGGAAAGCGGATACACTTCAGGGGACACACCCGCTTTTTCAGAGCTGGGCTTTTGAGCTCCGAAGAAGGGGGTGAATCCCTTGAAACGCTTTTGCTTGCCAGCGCAGCATTACAGTGTGCTTGGTCATACTATATTTAGGTTTAGTGTCATGCAACACCTGTATACATATATTTTTGTGAACATCCATTTGGCTGTATGTTTTGTTCAAAAAACATTTTGGTAATGGACTAGGCATGTGCACCCCACAATATGCTCTTACACATTTGTCCACTAAATTCTACTAAACTAAATTCCCCTGGAGTAGGGCTGAGTCAACAAAGCATTCCATTGCTTTTGATTATCCAATGCAGAAGTATCAGTGTCAGCGGGGAGTACTGATATTTTTATAAGACTAATGGTCTTGCATCTTAGTGAACACAATATACAGGGATATGATATGGGAAGCGATTAGCGACACTGACATGTACACTACTCAGGTTGAACTGGATGTACTATTGTCTTTTTTCAATCTTACCTACTATGTAACTAGACTCTGAGGCAGAACTCCTATGCAAGTGTTTATATGTTTTGTGCAATTCTCTTCATTTCTAGACTTGAATCATTATCCTGCTCTTTCCTCACAAGCTTGGATTGTTCCTGTCCACCATTTTTATTCATTATATTGCAGTTTTTTTTCAATCATGCAAGTTTAGCATCATATGTGGGTCTTACTTAGGGCAGTCTGCATTCAAATGGTGCCTGCCTAGGAATACACACTCTCTCCAGGCTAGCATCCACCATCAAGACATTTTGATATTCGCACAATTCCACTGCTTGCATCAGAGCTGATAATTCTTACCAGGACTGAGGCTAGGTGCTTTGATGTTTACAGAAAGTTATGTGCAACCCCCCCAGCAATGATCTGCCTGGTAAAGCAGCTGTAAAAGCAATAAACATGGCATATCTACCTGCTCTGTACAATACCAAGCTCCTCGTTCATGTGTGCCCCCATAGCAAGCTGTGTGCTGTACAGGCGTGATCCCAAGCCCTGCTGTATGCATCTATATCCCCATAATTAGGCAAGACAGGCAAAAGGTTGAGATGGATAGAATTTCTCATCTTTGTGTAACTCTTCAATAGTTGGGGATGATATTATGACATTGTGAAATCATCATGAGAATGTTATAAATGACAAATATTGTAGTCTTTAGAAATCATGTGTTGATGTTAACATACAACAGTTAGAGCTGCAGAATGGCGGTATGCATTTGATGACAGCTAGTAAAAAATGGCAGGTTGACAGCTAGGGAAGCATACTGTTTGTACGCCCTGTGTACTGAGCTAAAGTTTTTTGAGTATATGCATTTGTTAAACAATATATAGATAACAATAAATATAACATAATGAATACAACTTGAGAACAGTACTTTGTCGTCTTTTACTTCACTTTTGCAAATTTGTACTTCTATACATATATTAGTTCTCTTCACTTGGGTCATTCCAAGATGATTCAACTTCAAAAAAGTATAAAGAAAGATGAGAGAAAATATATACAGGTTATCACATATTAGTGTGTATACACATACCACAAGCCATAAAGAACAATTTATTACTTTGTCCCAGTGATATAAAATATTAAGATTTTTTTCTAATTGCTAACACACTTAATTTAAACACAGAAATGCACGTAAAAATGAAGTTATGTCTTCTCTACATACACAATATATGTCTTATTGAACAAAGTGTCTAAAGAAAAAGCATTTCTTGCTGCAACCAGAAAGCCCCATTCACTTACAGTGCATTACAGGTGAATGAAGGGCCTTGGTGGTTAATCGGCAGAAATAATTCCTACTTGACTTTTATCAATAAGGCCTCCTGTGTAGGAAAGCACAAACTAGAGGAAAATTTGACAGGTTCATTTTAGTAAATAGGCATGATGTGCTCTACAGTGGGCTTTATTTAAAGAACATCATGCAAAAAGCAGTCATCTATATTAACCAATCAAAAACAAGCTTTTAGCAGAATGATTGGCTGTTATTCCTCACCACTGTTTGCACAGCGCTATTAAAAAAGCCAGAATGGGTTAGGGTCTGCGCTACAGCACTCAGGAACCCAGCAGCTGAATGGCAGTGACCAGCGTAGTGTTTCACATAATGCATTGCTAAAAAAGTACTTTTGGGCCAACTATAAGGTCAACTGCATAGTAAATGTTAGTTTTCTTTTTCAGGCTAGCTTTTATACGTTCGCAGTCTGTGCATTTACTGTAGTTTTCTATGCAGGCTCCTGCTTGCATTCCCTTTCTGTGTGCTTTCAGAATACTGTCTCTTTCACATTTATGGTTGTTTTTTTTTTTTTTTTTTTTTCATTTTTTGCACAGCAGAATCTCAATATATACAGAACGATGGGAGACATTTTCAGGAGTTCTGGGTCCTCCAGTATAGTTTCAAGTGCATGACTCAGGATTTTACTGAAAGCCATATAATAATGCCCAGAATTATAGCTACAATTGCAAGGACAAGAACCAAGATACAAATCTTCTTCCGGGACTTTTTCTGAGGGGTAAGAAAAAAAAATACGGAGTTAAAAAGCAATTCATCATTAGTATATCAAGAAAAAAAAAGAAAATGCAGCAACTTTGCTAACCTCCATTAAAAACCACTTACTAACCTCTGCAACGTTTCATACAGCAACCCATGTATGTGATGGGTGTGTCTGCTTTCACAATCTGTGCAACTCCCTCACTCTCTGCTTGATGTATTATTACATAAAATTCTGATACAAGAAACATCTTTTATTGATCTACAACACATTGGTCTTTCAGTATGCGAGACACAGCAAAAAGCATACAATGAGAGAGTGTTTGGCAATCCTTCTCAGGAGAGATGGGCTCGGACGTGTCCGAGTTCCCACGTGGCCAATCCCGCAAGGAAGCCGACACTGCACACTGCTAATTACAGGCACTGGGACATTTCCCAATCTGTGCAGCTACAATCGGGAAATATCTCAGTGCCTGCGATTAACAGTGTGCAGCGTTGGCTTCCTGGCAGGATTGGGCACATGGCAACCCGAACACGCCCAAGCCCATCTCTACTTCTCAGGCACACGCATAAATAAAAAGGGGTTCCCAGATCAGAAAATGAAAGGGAGTAGAAGAAAGTGGATATAAAAAAAATGGACACATGTATGTACGTACGTACAGTATCTCATGTTATTGTAAATTTATTATATCTTTTCATGTGACAACACTGAAGAAATGACACTTTTGCTACAATGTAAAGTAGGGAGTGTACCACTTGTATAACAGTGGGAATTTGCTGTCCCCTCAAAATAACACAGCCATTAATGTCCAAACTGCTGGCAAAAAAAAAAAAAAAAAAAAGAAGGAGTACACCCCTATGTTAAAATGTCCAAATTGGGCCCATATAGGCATTTGCCCTCTCCTGTGTCATGTGACTCATTAGTGTTACAAGCTGTCAGGTGTGAATGTGAAGAAGGTGTGGTAAATTTGGTGTGATCGCTCTGAGGATCTGAAAAAAAGAATTGTTGCTCTACATAAAATGGCCTAGGCCATAGGCTATAGGAAGATTGCCAAGACCCTAAAACTGAGCTGCAGCACATGGTGGCCAAGACCATACAGCAGTTTAACAGGACAGGTTCCACTCAGAACAGGCCTAGCCATGGTCAACCAAAGAAGTTGAGTGCAGGTGCTCAGCATCCTATCCAGAGGTTGTCTTTGGGAAATAGACGTATGAGTGTGGCCAGCATTGCTGCAGAGGTTGAAGAGGTGGGGGGGGGGGTCAGCCTGTCAGTGCTCAGACCATACGCCGCACACTGCATTAAATTGATCTGCATGGCTGTTGTCCCAGAAGGAAGCCTCTTCTAAGGATGATGCACAAAGCCTGCAAACAGTTTGCTGAAAACAAGCAGACTAAGGACATGACATGGTTATCTGGAACCATGACCTGTTGTCTAATTGGACCAAAATAAACTTATTTGGTTCAAATGGTGTCAAGCATTTGTTGCAGCAAACATGAAGGAGTACAAAGACCAGTGTGTTTTGCCTACAGTCAAGCATGGTGGTGGGATTGTCATGGTCTGGGGCTGCATGAGTGCTGCCGGCACTGGGGAGCTGCTGTTCATTGAGGGAACCATGAATGCCAACATGTACTGTGACATACTGAAGCAGAGCATGATCCCCTCCCTGGGCTGCAGGGCAGTATTCCAACATAAAAACCCCACACACACCTCCAAGACGACCAGTGCCTTGCAAGCTGAAGGTAAAGGTGATGGACTGGCCAAGCATGTCTCCAGATTTAAACACCATTGAGCATCTATGGGACATCCTCAAACAGAAGGTGGAGGAGCGGAAGGTCGCCAACATCCACCAGCTCCGTGATGTCGCCATGGAGGAGTGGAAGAGGACTCCAGTGGCAACCTGTGAAGCTCTGGTGAACTCCATGCCCAGGAGGGTTAAGGCAGTACTGGAAAATAATGGTGGCCATACAAAATATTGAGACTTTGGGCCCAATTTGGACATGTTCACTTAGGGGTGTACTCACTTTTGTTGCCAATGGTTTAGACATTAATGGCTGTGTGTTGAGTTATTTTGAGGGGACAGCAAATTGACACTGTTATACAAGCTGTACACTCACTACTTTACATTGTAGCAAAGTGTCATTTCTGCAGTGTTGTCACATGAAAAAATAGAATAAAATATTTACAAAAAGATATGAAGGGTGTACTCTACTTTTGTATAGTCTGAATTTTAAATGAAAATGGGCAGCAAAGTCACCTTCAATGACTTTATGCACGTGCTGTCACAAAGACAGAACACACACAAGGAAACCTTTTGACAAGGGTTACAGACCCCCTGGGCCTCATTCTTTTGCCTCACAGCCTTAAGCTGCAGCACAAATCCAGCAGATTCCTGCAGCTGCAGACAGTCGCACCGCTGGGCCTGTACAAAGCAATGACAGGCCGACAGCAGCTGCAGCTGTCTGCTGATGTTTTGATGTAATAGGACAGTCAGTCACTAGGAGGCAGTAGCATTTGCAGACAAATCTGTGTCGCTCTGGTTTGCCTGGGCTGTCACATGAGTGTTATTGCAATCTGTGCAGAACCAGCCTGTGGGTCTATATGGATTAATATAGCCAGGAGACTGCGCCTTCCTTTGAACCTCCCATGATGTTGAGCCCCTGTTTTGGAAAACTGATGTAAAAATAACCTTTTCTGTAAAAGTGGGCAGAAAAGCCCTTAAAATGAAAGTCGGCAAGTGAATTGAATTCTTGAAGCTCAACCCTTAATGCTAAATCTGTAAAATATGGGTGATGTCAGTTTCAGTAGATGTTGGGAGAGGTAACCAACAGACAATGTTTAATTCACACAGCTAAACACACAAAGATGAGTTTGTTTTTTTTTTTTTTTTAAAAAGTAACAGCCACATGCTGGAAACTAAAGATGATTTTTCTTATGTAAACCCTGATAATTGGGCCTATTATCCTATATCTCTCAAGGACTCTAATGAACAGATAATATGAACAGATAATATAAGCTTAAAGTGTTACTAAACCCAGGACCCTGCATATACTATATCTGGTCTCCCACAGTACACAGAACATGGCAATGCAATTATTTTAGTAAATATAAACTGCTAAATACCTTTTCTCATTAGTAGTATAGAGCAGTCTTGTGACTTCTAACAGTGCCTGATTAAAACTTGTAGGAGTTTTCATTCTCCCACAATTGTACTATGAGGCTGCAGGACCCCGGACACACTGTTTGGATAGTGTTGATTGGCCCTGTGCTGATCACATGCACTCTCCCAAGAAAAAAAAAAAAAAACACAACACCATCTAGCAATACACACTAAACTGAGCATGTGCAACTTGTCCCCTATCTCTGTAAATATCAGGAGATGGTTTGGAGATAGTGTAAGGAGAGGAACAGAGAAGACAGGATCAAACAGTCTTTTTACACAATGAAGATTAACCCCTTAGGTTCCACAGCGAGTATAACAAGCACGCTTTACTGCATACACAGGCTGATTTTTCTGTCATGGGTTTAGTAACACTAAGTTTCTGGTCCTGAACTTCTGCTCAGGCCAATAGGAGGGTTTCCTACTCCATCCACTGGATATTTTACATTAATGCATTTGGGCGGTGCTGAACACACAGTGGATAGATACTCCCAAAACATCCAGGTGGACAGGAACAGAGCCAGGTACTTATGTGAACATTAAAATATCATATGCGTTATACGTTTTCCTTCAGAGGAACACCCCAGACGGGTCCTGATTGGTACAGTAAAATGCTGTGGCCATACAAAAGGTATTTTTGCTTGAATGCGGCATAGGGAAGCATTTCGTCCTTATTTAAATTCTTACAGGTTCTCTTTAAAATGGCAATTTTTTTTAAATTCTAAATAAGTCACAAAACACAATTAGCATAGTAAATGTATGTATAGAGAAGGCATCGCTGGAAGTGGAAGCAGAGGATCGAGTTCTATATATAGTGGCAACAAGTGGAGAGCGCCGTGCTGGAGATATTAACCCTGTGGGGGTTAATAACTGCTTGTCTGCCAAACACGCAAGTGTGAGGCAAATAGCTCCGGTGAGTGCATATCTTATGGGGAAGAGGTGTGGTGTGAGGAACTCATCACTCTTTAAAGGACTGCTATTTTACACACTGACATTTCTTGCACTTCCATCTATGGACTTTTGTTATATACAGTATCTCACAAAGATGAGTACTTCTCTTACATTTTTGTAAATAACGGAATTTTTGTAAAATCTTACCTGTAAAATTCCTTTCTCTGAGTCCTCCGACAGTCGCCGCCTCTTCATATTCGTCACATATGGGGTATTAGACTTTGCTCCGAAGGAGTAGCTAGGCAACAGAATATGTTAACAATAAAGCTTTAACATATCCCACCCTCAAGGGGTGGTCCCCTCAGTCAATACCCTCCTACTTCCTGTAACCATATCTCAGTTTTAGTGGAATAGCAGTAGAGTATACATTCAAACCCCAAAAGAGGGGCGGGGGCGGCGACTGTCGGAGGACTCAGAGAAAGGAATTTTACAGGTAAGATTTTACAAAAATTCCGTTTTCTCTTACGTCCTCCGACAGTCGCCGCCTCTTCATATTCGTCACATATGGGGACGTCCCAAAGCAGTGCAAACATGAGGGGTGGGAAACGCATCCGCGCCGAAAGGCAACGCAGTCTCCACATCAAAGAAAGGAACCTTACCAAAGGAAGGAAACCAGCTGGGCAACAGCTAAAATAAGTGCTCAACAGGAGCAACAACCCAGGAAAAGACAAAAAACCAGGGGATACAAAACTTATCCCAACAGCCAGGAGTCCCCAACAAGGGACCCTAGGGAACAGCCGCACTAAGAACCTTGCGGCCAAAGGAAGCATCCGCCGATGCTTGAACATCTACTTTGTAGAATTTTGTGAAAATGTGCACGGTCGACCAAGTCGCCGCCTTACACACCTGGGCTACAGAAGCCCCATGACGACAGGCCCAAGACGTACTCAGAGATCTAGTAGAGTGCGCCTTCACAGGCACAGGGGGAACCTTCCCCTGCAAGGCATAAGCCTGTTCAATGGTCTGCCTGATCCATTTGGCAATGGTAGAGGCGGAAGCCGCCATGCCCTTCCGAGGACCCTCTGGAAGAACAAACAAGGAGTCCGTCTTTCGAAAAGACTCAGTCGATTTAAGGTAAACCCTAATCGCTCGAACAACATCCAGAGAATGCAATCTCACCTCCTTAGGATGTTTAGGCTTCGTGCACAACGAAGGCAAAACAATATCCTCGTTAAGATGGAATTCCGAAACTCGTTTCGGCAGAAAAGAAGGATTAGGTCGCAAGACCACCTTATCCAAATGAACAACCAGGTACGGAGACTTGCAGGACAAAGCCGCCAGTTCCGACACTCTGCGAGCCGAAGTGATCGCCACCAAAAAGGCGACCTTTTTGGACAACATAGACAACGAGATCTCCCTGATCTGTTCAAAAGGAGCACGTTGTAACGCAGACAGGACTAGATTCAAGTCCCAAGGGGGCAAGGGATCCCTCCTAGGAGGAACCAGATGCCGCACACCCTGAATAAAAGTGCCAACCAAGGAGTTGGAAGCTACGGGACGTTGAAACAGAACGGCCAGCGCAGACACCTGACCCTTTATCGTAGCCAGCGCCAAACGCTGATCGACACCCGTCTGAAGGAAAGACAGCACACGGGAAACCGAGTACGTGCGGGGTGAAAACCCCCTGGACTCACACCAGGCAAAATAGGCCTTCCAAGTACGGTAATAAACCTTTCCCGAGGAAGACTTCCTCGCGTTGATCAAGGTATGAACAACCTCTGGAGAGAGACCCTTCTCCTTCAGGACCTCGGTCTCAACAGCCAGGCCGTCAAAGCCAGCGACTGTAAAGCAGGATGGTAAATCGGTCCTTGAGACAGTAGATCGTCCCGAAGAGGCAGACGCCAGGGGGCGTCGACCGCCAGATTCACGAGGTCTGCGTACCAGGACCGGCGAGGCCAGTCCGGTGCCACAAGAATCACCGTGCTGCGTTCCGAGTGTAACCTGCGAAGGAACCGGGACAGCAACTGAATCGGTGGAAACGCGTACATCAGCCTGTACTGATGCCACGGGGCCACTAACGCGTCCGACGCGTCCGCCCGAGGGTCGCGCGTCCTTGCCACGAACCTCTTCACCTTGTAGTTGAGGCGAGACGCGAACAGGTCCACATCTGGAAGACCCCACTTCGCGCACAACATCTGGAAGACAGCCGGGTGGAGAGACCATTCCCCCTGATCCAGGGTCTGGCGACTCAGATAGTCCGCCTGCCAGTTCTCCACTCCCGGAATGTGAACCGCCGTTATCGCCGGGACATGAGTCTCGGCCCAAGACAGAATGTCGGCCACTTCTCGAGCCGCTCGGGCACTCCTGGTGCCCCCTTGGTGGTTTATGTAGGCCACCGCCGTGGCATTGTCCGTCTGCACCCGAACCGGGCAGCCCTGCAGCCGGTCCGTCCAGCGATGAAGACAGAGCCTTATCGCACGCAATTCCAGAATGTTGATCGGGAGGGAAGACTCCCCCTCCGACCAGGTCCCCTGGGCGGACAGAACGCCCAGAACACCACCCCAGCCCGACAGGCTGGCATCCGTGGTGATTATCGTCCACGAGATCGGACGAAACGACTTGCCCCCGGACACCAACGGGGACTGGAGCCACCACAGGAGGTTTTCCCTGGTGCGATGACTCAACGAGATCTGAAGATCCAGAGATTGAGGTCGCCCGTCCCACTTGGACAAGATCTCCGCCTGGAGACCCCGCGTGTGAAACTGCGCGAAAGGAATCGCCTCGAAAGCCGAGACCATCAATCCCAGACATCTCATACACGTCCGCAGAGACGAGTTCGGAACGTCCCTGAGGGACCTGACTTCCTCCTGAAGAGTCCTGAGTTTGTCTTCCGGCAGGAAGACCTTCGCCTGCACCGAGTCCAGTATCATTCCCAGATAGGGAAGACGAACCGACGGACTCAGAGTCGACTTTGGAACATTTATCGTCCAACCGAACTCCTGCAGAGTTTGCATCGTGACAGACAGGTCCTTCTCCAGACCCTGACTGGTCGCAGACCGAATCAGAATGTCGTCCAGATACCCCAGGACAGAAATGCCCTGGGCTCTCAATAATGCCAGAACCGGTGCAAGCACCTTGGTGAAGACCCGCGGAGCCGAGGCGAGCCCAAAGGGCAACGCCACGAACTGGTAGTGATCCTCCGCAATGGCAAATCGAAGGTATCTCTGATGACCCTCGAATATGGGGATGTGAAGATACGCATCCTTCAAATCGATGGAGGCCATGAATTCCCCCGGAACCAGGGCAGCCACCACCGAGCGCAGGGATTCCATGCGGAACTTGCGAACCCGCACAGAGCGGTTCAGAGCTTTCAAGTCCAGAATTGGACGAACCTTGCCCTCCTTTCTGGGCACAGTGAACAGATTGGAATAAAACCCCCGAAATCTGTCCCGATGAGGCACCGGAACCACCACTCCCTGAGCCCTCAGGTCCCGCACCGCCAGGTGCAGATCCCGCAGGCGCTCTGGAGACAGTTGTAGATTTGAGGGAAAAAATCTGCTCTCTGGCCGAGAGAGAAACTCGATCTTGTAACCAGATCGAACGATTTCCAGAACCCATCTGTCCCGCACACGGGCCAACCAGGGCTGAAGAAAACCGAGCAAGCGTCCCCCCACCCCAAAACTGGGTGAGGGCGCCCCTTCAGGCCGAACTGTTATGGGCCGCAGGTCCGGATTGGCCGGACTTCTGTTTTCCAGACCAGGGCTTCTTCTGAGAGCCCTGGCCCTTGAACGGTTTGCCCTTGAAGTGCGGCCGAAAGGCACGAAAGGACCCCTGAGGGGGCCGAAAATTAGCATGCTTCTTCCCAGAAGCCCCCTTAGCCTTGGGGAAATGGGGCAAGAGAGTGCTCTTACCCCCAGTAATCCCCTTAATCAACACATCCAGGGACTCCCCAAAAAGGCGAGACCCATCATAAGGCAGATTGGCTAAGGTTTTACGTGAAGATTGGTCCACCGACCAACATTTCAACCAAACCAGGCGGCGAGACAACACCGCCACGCTGTGCACACGCGCGGCCAACGGAATCAGGTCCAGGTCCGCATCACACAGATACATGACACCCTGGTGGATCTGATCCACCATATCCAGGGTCGCCGCTGAGGCCGAATCGGCCACTAGGACGCGCCTAAGCATCTGCGTCCAACTTGCGATCGCCTGGGCCGCCATGAGAGAAGCAAACAGAGCCTTAAGCATAGAACCCGTAACAGAATAAGTATGACGGGCAAGAGACTCCAGTCTCCTATCCGTGGCATCACGGAAAATAGGGGATCCCTCTGCAGGGATCGCAGTGGCTTTGTTCAAAACCGCAATAGCATGATCTACTGGCGGAGGCACACACCACCGTTCATCAGTGGCAGGCGAGAAAGGATAACGCAGCTTAAATTTACTTGGTACCGCAAAAGGCTTGCGCAAATCGCGCCATTGGTCCTTAACAGCGCGCTGAAAATCAGCATTGCAGGGAAAGACCTGCGGCGTCCTGCGTTTTCTCTGCGTCCCATAAGCCGCCAAGGCAGCTGGGGGACACACCTCGTCCTGCAAACGCAGCGTCTGCTTAATGGAAGCAATCAACTCATCCATGATTGCAAGCTCTTCAGGCGAGCCAGGGGGAGAATTATCAACCCCCTCAACTTCAGCCTCTACCTCAGACCCCACTAGATCCAGAGAGGAGCGGGACCCCGATAGGGGGGTCCCCGCCAGAACAGCCCCATCACCTTCACCCTCAGAATCAGAGGACAGAGCAACTCTGGGCCGTTTAGTAGATTGAGCAGCCACCAGCATTTGCACCTGTGCAGCAAGGCCAGCCACAACAGTGGCCAAATCCCCCCCTGGGGGGGAAACAGCGGTCCCCTGGCTTTCCACCAAGACTGTGGGAAATTTGCCCTCCTGAGAATCCATTGCCCCTGTATGCCAGACAACCAAGGGTTAACTGCCCCCTTACAGCAAGCGCGGCAAGCGCAGCCCACCGCACCACACTCAGGCACAATGAGACCCCCACAGGGAATATACAGACTGAATACAGGCAATGGAACACAGGAATAGAAGGATAAAACCTGAGGAGACACCGCTGCTGCTGCTGCCTCGATCGGTGCTTCCAGGAGAGAGGGAGTGATGCTGCCAGGGCGCTCTATGTAAGCCTATGGAGGCTACAAGAAAATGGCCGCCGTGCATGTAAACCATGCGGCCGGAGCGGGCGCCGGTAAAATGGCGCCGTTTGGCGCCGAAATCGCCGCTCCACAGTGCATAAAATCACACACAATATCATCCCATAGTATGGATACATGTTAGATCGCCGCAGCGATCGCTGTATATGCCCCAACATGCCATTAAAAACATGCCCCACAGCACACAGCTCCTCACACTGCCCAGCCTGACATACTCAGTGTCATACAGCTCCCCCCCCCCCTTGCAGCCCACAGCATGCAGCCGAGAGATAGGGAGACAAGCAGTGTGATTAAAGGCAGGTTACACAGTCCCAGACTGAGACCCCCCCAGACAGACAGGTCCCCACATAGATACACTTACCTCACATGGCGTGGGGAACCCGCACAGGCGAACAAGCCGCTGCACAGGAGGCAGGGAGAGTCGCTACTCAAGACGCACACAATGGCGGTTCAGAAACCGCACAGCGTCCGGTGAGGTAGCCACCTCACCAATCATCCCTGCACCGAACAGGGATGGGTCGTTCACCGTGCCAGGAGCGTTACCTGGCTGAACGCTCGATGGCAGACTGGGAAGCCACTGACCCACGACCTGCGACCAGGGGGATCAGCCCGAGACCCAGTCCGCATGATCCTCTTCGTCCGAAGAACTAACTAATGCTGACAAAAATAACAGCTAAGTAAAGGTAGAGAGAAAACTCAAACAAAATATCAAAAAGAAGAAAGAGTCTGGGACAAAAAGTCCCAGCACAGAGAGAGCCAGCCACTCCTGACAAGCTAGACATTAAAACTGAGATATGGTTACAGGAAGTAGGAGGGTATTGACTGAGGGGACCACCCCTTGAGGGTGGGATATGTTAAAGCTTTATTGTTAACATATTCTGTTGCCTAGCTACTCCTTCGGAGCAAAGTCTAATACCCCATATGTGACGAATATGAAGAGGCGGCGACTGTCGGAGGACGTAAGAGAAATTTTATTCTATCTTTTCATGTGACAACACGGAGCACAGACAGGCTGACCCCCACTCCTTCAACCTCTGCAGTAATGCTGGCAGCACTCATATGTCTATTTCCCAAAGACAACCTCTGGATATGACGCTGAGCACGTGCACTCAACTTTGGCAGACCATAGCGAGGCCTGTTCTGAGTGGAACCTGTCCTGTTAAACCGCTGTATGGTCTTGACCAACGTGCTGCAGCTCAGTTTCAGGGTCTTGGCAATCTTCTTATAGCCTAGGTCATCTTTATGTAGAGCAACAATTCTTAAACAATTTTTCAAATCCTCAGAGAGTTCATTGAGGTGCCATGTTGAACTTCCAGTGACCAGTATGACAGAGTGAGAGAGATCACCACCAAATTGAACACATTTGCTCCCCATTCACACCTAAGACCTTGTAACACTAACGAGTCACATGACACCGGGGAGGAAAAATGGCTAAATGGGACCATTTTGGACATATTCACTTAAGGGTGTACTCACTTTTTTTGCCAATGGTTTAGACATTAATGGCTGTGTGTTGAGTTATTTTAAGGGAACCTCAAATTTACACTGTTATACAAGCTGTACACTCACTACTTTACATTGTAGCAAAGTGGTAATTTCTTCAGTGTTGTCACATGAAAAGAGATAAAATATTTTCAAAAATGTGAGGGGTGTACTCACTTTTGTGACAGTACTGTATGTATATGTGCATTTTATTTACACTGCGGTGATTGCTTTATCTGGTTTCATTGATGTTTTTATATTTTGATGCTCACATTCACCATGTATGGTTGCTATGTTTGTAATTAAGCGTTAGTAGTCAATTTTTACTCATTACACACTATAGCACCACTGTCCACTTAGTGTTAGTTTTAAGCGACAAGGTTTATATCAATTTTTTTTTGGTTTAAAGTGGCTACAAATTTTTACCAAATATTATTTTATGAATCACGTTAAATTGTTTTACACATTTATTTTCCTTAGGCGCAGTGGTGGATTGGCATTTTTTACTTGGAAGATCACTTATTCATAGATTGTACTTAAATATATGTATATTATTCTAATTTTGTCTGCAGAAATTTGTGCTGGTAAAGAGTAAAGAAGTAAAATACATTGCGGAAACAGGATTAAACAGGCCCTTTGAAATGAATAGTAAGTGAAAAGACTGAATATGAACATTTTTCAAACACAAAAATATAAAATTGCAAGCATGCAGGTCTTCAAAGTCTACATACATGTATGCAGCAAAGTACATGAAAACACGTTACTGCATGTGAACAGGTGTAAAAGGGCACACAAAGAAGCTCCATGTAAAATATATTTTTGTGTTGTCTCACTGAATATACTGTAGTAAATCTTAAATCTGTACAGCCTCTAAAGCAGGCATGTCCAACCTGCGGCCCAGGGGCCACATGCGGCCCGGAACCCCAGGCAATGCGGCCCACTGCCCCCTGGCAATTTTTTTTTCCGGGAGAGGAAGGAAGTCGGGTTGGGGGCATGGCCACAGCGGCTTCCAACTAATGGTAGGCAGAGGCTGCCTCGGAGGGGATGGGGGAGGCGAGCATGTGCAGTGTTTCTGACTTTACCACCATGACCACTTCAAATCACTGAAGTGGTCATGGTGGTTAGAGTGTTCCTTTAAAATCTCTCAGAAGAAGTATACCTCTGTATACTGATTCCATTTCATTTGATCATCTTCTGGTTGTGTTAAATTAGTGCAGGGGGCGCTGCAGCGCGGGAAGGGCGCAGCTGCATTTTATTACTTATATACCTTAACTATAGTATATATTTTATATGCGGCCCGAGAAAATTTCTCTACACTCAATGTGGCCCAGAGAAGCCAAAAGGTTGGACACCCATGCTCTAAAGTCTATCTTTCCATTGTATTAAAATCGACTATTGTGTACTTCTAACAACGTGGAAGAGTGTGTTGTCCCAATGTTGAATTTGTGAAGTACAGTCACAAGTTGCTAAAGCAGGTTTAAGCTAAGGAAAGGGGAGATATCATGGAAATACACCCCTGTGATCCTTTGCTGACAGAAGTAGACTGAGCAAGAGGTTGGAACACTGCAAGGAGAAGACTTTCAGCAAAGGCTGCCTCTATAGTACCTGTTCCCATTGTATTACATTTTTCCATTTGTAATCCTAATACATCTTTATCGTTACAAGTTCCTATTTTGCTTTCTCTCGTTTCTGCGTGCTCTCTAACTTAGCTTTTGCTTATATTTTTTTTAACTGAGCATTTTGAAAAAAATATTCCTATTCTCACTACTGCCGTTAATACTAGTTCCACCCGGCCTTAAATCACTGGTACTGACCAGTAGTTGTTTGGCTGTTCTTAGTGTTTGCTTGTCCAGAATCTCCTACATATTCCAAACTCAGAATGAGTTATCTGTAAGGATTTGTAAAGTCTCAAGGTTTTTCACCTTCATGCATTCTATGCATTACAGTGAAAAACCTTCTCGTTTCCAGCTGACCCCCAGACCCCCCCCCCCATTCCCATTATTCTTACCTGAACCCAAAAAGGTTCCAGCGACAAGCATGAGCCCAGCAGCTTGAGCCGCTGTCTTGGGTCCTAATTGAATAAATTGATAGCAGCAGGAGCCATTGGCTCCCGCTGCTGTCAATCAAATCCTGTGACACGAGAGCGGGGGGCAGGGCCGAGTCCTGCTGTGTGTCAATGGACGCAGCAGCAGGACTCAGCAGTGCACCCGCACAGGTGCCCCCATGTAAAGTGGCTCCTAGTGAGGGCACCCGATGAAGAGGAGGAGCCAGAAGCGACGCTGGGGCACCCCAGAAGAGGAGGGAGGATCGGGGCTGCTCTGTGCAAAACTCTAGCACAGAGCAGGCAAGTATAACAGGTTTGTTATACTTTGTTAAAAAAAAAAAAAAAAAAAAACAAAAAAAAAAAAACTTTTAAAATCACCTAAAAGCATTTGTTACCCCAACACGTCATATTCCTGATATGTGCCTGCTGTACCATGTACTTGTAGGGGAAAGTATTCTGTTCTCCTTGTATTACTTCCTTTATGTGAAATCCCTGGTGTTGCCGCTAGTCCCCTTGCTTTCCTATTAAGGACTGACCACACTGTGGTCAGTTTTCTAGCTATGCTGGAGCTTACTCTCCTCCATTAATCAGACTTGCCCTGACATGCCCCCGCTGCACAACTATTCACTGGGAAGCTCAGTGTGCTGCTGCTACTCCTCCCCACATCTCTTATGCAGCTGAGAACAGAGGGAATGTGATCAATTTAAAAAAAAAAAAGGGAAAAAAAAAGTTATTTAAAAATGTTTTTTTTTTTATATCTATACAAAAATGTTTTGCCTTTCATTTTTATTTTAAACTGAATAGGTTGTGATCATTTACAATCACTAAGTCATGCTCGGACATGCCGCTTACATATCACAATGCAATGCAGGTGCTTCAGCCACTGAGCGGCACAGCTGGGACTCAGAAAAGTCAAGATTTGTACACTAGATTACGATTTGTAACCATTGTTCGAGAGCTCAACCACTAAATACAGTATACTATAATTCATAGCCACAGGTTCACTTTTGGATGTACACAGTTAAGCTTCATGTCCAGATCAAACACGTACTTACCTGGTAATATGCTGCTCTCTGTAACTGGTCAGTCCCTCTTTCTACATGAACTTCAGCACTTTCAACATTGGCTTCTATACTATCTGCAAGAGATCATATTGACAATCAATCATATGCAGTACAGTTCTTTGTGCTTGATGTAAACTACTTCCTCCTAATGGAATGGTAAAATGTGACCCCTCATTCGGCAAAAAAGTGAACTTTCCACTTCACACATTGGATGATATAGCAAGTTTAACCACTTCCAGCCCTGGCCAATTCAGCCATTTCTTGGCTACATGTAAAGATCATCTTTTTTTTGCTAGAAAATTATTTAGAGCCCCCAAACATTATAATATATATATTTATATTTATATATTTAGCAGAGACCCTAAAGAATAAAATGGCTGTCGTTGGTTGCAATTTGTTATATCACACGGTATTTTGGGAAAAAATACACTTTAATTAATTTTAATGCAAAAACATAATATATAACCCAATTTTTGGTACAATATAATAGATGCTATGCTGAGTAAATAGATACCCAACAGGTCATGCTTTAAAATTGCGCACACTTGTGGAATGGTGCCAAAAATCAGTACTTAAAAAAAAAAAAAAAAAATCTCTTTAGGCTACGCTTTAAATGTTTTTACAGGTTACTGGGTTAAAGTTACAGAGGAGGTCTAGTGCTAGAATTATTGCTCTCGCTATAACATTTGCGGTGATACCTCACGTGTGGTGCGAACGCCATTTACATATGCGGGCACAACCTATGTATGCATTTGCTTCTGAGTGCGAGCATGAGGGGAAGGGGCACTTTAATATATAGTTTTTATTTTTTTACATTGTCCAGTTTCATTTCTATTACAAGAAATGTAAACATCCCTTGTAATAGGAATAAGGCATGACAGGTCCTCTTTATGGAGACATCTGGGGTCAAAAAGACCCCACATCTCTCCTCTAACCTGGAAAGCATGAGATCAGAATCCCACCCCCCCCTTTCCCAAAATCAATCTCTGCTTTCCAAGGGAAAAAAACTGGCAGCGTTTACATCTGCCAGTGCGGGAAGAGACGCTTCCGGCCTCCCAGGGTCACAGAGGTGGCAGGGGCCATCCGATGATAATCTGCCACCGGATCAGAACTTAGCTTCCGGACTGTATGGGAGAGCCTGGAGAGGCACCAGAGGACAGTCTGGGGGGGGGGGGGGGGGGGGGGAGTGCAATCCAAAACAAGAAAAAAAATGCAAGAACACATTTTCAGCTGAGTACTTTACAGATACAAAATTACAATGGTGGAATGCTTACCAATCATTTCTCCTTGATCATGAATCATTACTGCCAGGTCTTTAAAAATCTGATTGACATCAAGAATGTCAGCCTGTGTTAAAACAAAGCAAAGAAAAAAAAAAAACTTCAGCGGATGATTTCCTGTGTGTTTGAGTACACAAGCTATTATTACACAAGCTGTATTAAAAATTAAAAGAGCAATTTTTTTTACATTTTTTTTTATTTGAGCTTTTGTATCACATACAGTAATTTACATTTATCCAAGCGTAGATTTATTGATTTGTTTTTATTTACTTCTCTTTAGATCATATGATTAAAAGGAGATGTTGGGGGGGGGGGGGGGGGGGGTAGCACAGGCTCACACGTTTCCTTAAGTGGAACTAAAGGTATAAATACTTACCTTGGTTCCAATGGTATGACAAACTGGCTCCCTAATTGGTGCCGACATCTTCCTGGTTTCTTCTGTCTGGGTGCCCATCTTAGAGTGGCTTGATTGGCCAGTGCAGGATGAGGTCACTCCCAGGAATGCGCAACTCAGTGTACATTCTACAGGGAATTGCCAACAGGCCTGTAGATTTATTTTATTGCACGTCTATTCTGCTAGAAAGAGTTTGCCTGTTTGCATTTTTTTTTTTCCAACTTTAAATTTACACTTCCTTACAGTGAACTAGTCAACCACTTTAAATATTTAATAAGGGTTCTGCTATAACGGCTAGGGAGGGAAAAAAAAACTAGCACATGTCCCTGTGATCTGAGTTCACCTGGTTAAAAAAAATTAAATAAAAAAAAAGCCCCATTTGACAAATAGGTCCTCATTGGACAGCGATGGTAAGTGGGGCTTGGCCCTGAAGTTGAGAGAATTGAGCTCTTGTTAACAAAGAGCAGCCAGGGACAGATGGTTGCACAGGGGAGGCTTCATTGCCTATGAAACAACAAAGGAGCTGGCACTTTTGTGATGTCTGCTCTTAGGTAGGATCTTTGTTGTTAAACATGACTGACAGATCACTTTACATACTGATAGAACGCTATGCCTTCCAGATAAGAGCACAGATGTGTTCGAGCAACATTATGTAAAAAATAAATAAATAATCCACACTGCTTTAGGTAAAATGAAAAAAGTTAAATTCCTAGAAAATAATAAAGTGCTTGTTATTCTTGGTGGTATTGCAATCTTAGAGTATCTTCACAAGACTGCCAGAGAAACAAACATTTAAACTACCCCACATAAAAAGTTAATGTTAGAGAGAAATTGCCATGCTTTTGCAATTTTTTTTTAAACGTTTGCAAGCTTAAAAATTAAATATTTTTTCAGCTATTGAAAAAAGGTTTACCGATGATCTGCCATAAACCTTGGAACTAGAAGATAGTTATTTGTTTACAGCTGAAGACTGAACAGGCAGGCAGATGTACAAAAAATAAATAAATAGATATTTGCCAAAGTCACTGTGATGGCCAAGCAAGAGAATTTTATTGCTCCTTGCTGCATGGTATTAGGTCTTAATAAAAATGGTACCCATCTTTTCTGCATCCTATGCTACCCCGGATAGCTTAAAATCTTGCCACCTTTGCCAAATATGCATTATAGACAAGAGACCATAAAGCATTTTATTAGACACCTGACCCCAATACTACTTTTTCCTTTATTCAGCTAAACAACCCAAATATAAAATTTACATTTATTATCCCTCTGAGTAAATAAACAAAGTCAGTGGAAACCATCTATCGGATAAACACTTTGTGGTCTGTGTAATCTGATTCTGTCTTATAGGTTTCCTATGAAGGATCAGTATAACAAAGAGAATTTAAGTGGAAGCTGGGGATGATTAACCACTTGCTTACTGAGCACTTAAACCCCTTCCTGCCCAGGCCAATTTTCAGCTTTCAGCACTGTCACTCTTTGAATGACAATTGCGCAGTCAGGGGCGGACTGAGAACCCTCAAGGCCCCCGGGCAAAATAAATCAAGGGCCCCTTTCCAGGCCCCACCCATGTTCCACCTCCAGCCACACCCTACACAATCTTTAGACACAAGGAACAAAAGTACAATAATTTATAAACAAGTGCATTACCAATGATAAATGGACAAACCAAGACCAGTGCATTAGCATTACCTTGAACAAAACCTGTACCATCTCATTAGGCCATCTCAACTTAGAGAAAATCATTACCTACCTGTGGAGGCAGCGCACGTTGACGTCACTTCATGACATCGATGCAACATCAGTGCGCGACGCCGACGCGCCCCCACTCACAGGACACCCTTGAAACCCAGAGCGGGGCCCCTCCTCCCACGGAAGTAGCATTGGCTGCCGAGCCCCTCCCCTACTCCCAGTTACGTAGCTCCGGCCACTGGGCCCGATGTGGTCTCTGAGACATCGGGTAAATTAATTCTGTACTGGGTGACGGCCCCCCTTCCCAGTCGGACCCTTGGACTACGTCCGAAGTGCCTGACCGCTCAGTCCGCCCCTGCATGGGTCACCATAGATCACACCTCTCTACTACTCTGTATGGATGTCCTCACATTATACATCATACATGTATTCCTCTACAGCAAGGTACATGTCTCTTCTGTACACACCGCCTCATGTATCAAGGCACATGGAGCAATCTACTCATACAATGTAACACTGCTCATATGATGTATGATTGTACCCATAGGATATGCTGTAATTCCATAGGATTGTACACTGCCCATAGGATTGTACACTGCCCATAGGATTGTACACAATCCATATGGGCAGTGTACATTCCATATGGGCAGCGTACAATCTGTATAGGCAGTGTAAAATCCGTATGGGCACATTGGGCAGTGTAAAATCCGTATGGGCACATTGGGCAGTGTAAAATCCGTATGGGCACATTGGGCAGTGTAAAATCCATATGGGCACATTGGGCAGTGTATAATCCGTATGGGCACATTGGGCAGTGTACAATCCTATGGACAGTGTAAAACTGCCCATATGACTGGCTTTACTTCCATAAGTTTGTACAAAGGCTGTAACATCTCATTAGACCACCTCAACTCCATTACTTACCTGTGGAGGTGGCGCACGTTGACGTCACATCGACACGCCCCTGCTCACAGGACAACATGGAAACCCAGTTCCGGGCCCCTCCTCCCACCTACGTAGCTCCGGTCTCCGGGCCCCTCCCCTCCTCCCACATATGTAGCGCCGGCCTCCGGGCCCCGCCCCTCTTCATAGCGCCGGCCTCCGGGCCCCTCCCCTCCTCCCATCCACGTAGCGCCAGCATCCGGGCCCCTCCTCCCACCTACTTAACGGCAGCAGCCAGGCCCCGATAGCCCGATGTTGTCTCTGAGACAACACATCGGGTGAATTCCTTCTGTACTGGGCGGCGGGCCCCACTTGCCGGCTGGGCCCTCGGACCACGTCCGAAGTGCCCGACCGCTCAGTCCGTCCCTGTACGCAGTTATGCAACACTTTACCCATATTAAATTTTTATCTTTTTTCACACAAATAGAGCTTTTTGGTGGTATTTAATCACCACTGGGTTTTTTTTTTGCTGAACAAACAAAAAATGACTGAAAAACAGTTTTCATAGTTTTGTTATAACATTTTGCAAATGGTAATTTTTCTGCTTCACTGATGTGTGCTAAGGAGGCTGCACTGATAGGCAGCACTGATAGGAGGCACTGCATAGCAGTACTGATATGCACTGGTTAGCAGCAGTGGGTGTCCATGTGCGGGACAGATGCCCCATTTACACAAGCCGATTACGGGCTTCTGTTACTGTGTTACATCACGTGATCAGCTGTCGGCTGATCACGTAATAAAGGACCGAGATTGACCCCTTACGCACAGACTCGCTAATCCCAGGGCGCGCAGGCAGCACATGCACTGGAGGACGTACATGGATGCCCTCCCAGCAATTTAGGCCCGCGCTGTAGCCGTCTTTCGGCTATAGCGCGGGCAGAAAGAAGTTATTACTACAGTAAAAGTTCAACCATAATGCTGAGAACAGAACAAAGGCTCAATGGTTCCTGCTGGCAATTTTTACCTTAATTTACTAAACTTAAACAAACTACATAGGGTGCATTCCCAGCAGTTTAATAAGATTCTCTAATTTGAATGCCAACATTTTTCTTGCATACAGTCTTACAGCACAAGGAAGCCACACAAGTTTTGGATCAGATTACCAACCTCTAGTTTCTGGATAGCACTCTCTCTCTCTTTGATAAGTTCCAGGTCTTGCTCTGTTATTCCAAGATCTTCTTCTTGGTCCTGCATCTGGTTCCAGTCCTCATTGCTTAGGAAAAAACAAACAAGTTGTTTTAAAAACAGTAGGGAAGTCTATAGGCATTGTCAGTTTAAAACCAAATTCTGTGGAGCCCCTTGCCTAAATGATCATTAAAGCAGTCCCAAAAACAAATTATTTTGCAGTTTACCAATTCTTAGATGTGATGGCTGCATTAGTTTCCAATTTTTAGTCTCTTTCTAAGCTGGTTTTAAACAAACTATTTCCTTCACTAACTGCTGCAGTGTCTCCAAGGATTATATAAGTTGCATGCAGCTTCAGCTACCTACAGTACACAGTGCTGCGTTCCAGCTGCGGGACAGACACCTGAAACAATGCAGAGACTTCATAAGCAGCTTTGTTTTCTATAAATTAGAGCTGCATGAATAATCTTAAAAAAAAAGCCTCAGGCAAATGTTTATTAACATTGTTAAGGCTACTAGATAACTATAAGTGCCGGTTCACTTTAGTGCGATCACAGAGATGAGATCGCGTGTAATTCGGAGCGCACTGCTCCTGATCTCTGTGCAGTGCAAATTCAGCCATACACTTTGTATGGCTGAATTTGCACCGCAATCGCATTAAAAGACACACAGGACCCTTCTTTTGGTCCGCAGCATCGGATCGCATGGTGGTTCACACTAGTGCGATCCAATTCTGTGCGAAGTTACAGATCGCACTGCAATATGCGATCTTATCTGGGGGTGTCGTTAACTTTTAATTGACACCCCCGGCGTATCGCATATGGCAGTGTGAACTGCCAGAGGTGCGGATGCGATGCAGGAACACACTGTATATTCGCAGCGTTCCCACATCGCACAAATGTGAACCGGCACTAAACCATGCTTTACAATGTATCATTTTGGTCTTTTAGATCAAAGGAATGAACTTCCCTCTGTAAAGGAGGGCAGTTTAACCTCTTAAAGACTATGTATTTTTCTGACATTTGTTGCTTACAAGTGAAAATCAGTATTTTTTGCTAGAACATTACTTAGAACCCCCAAACATACATACACATATATATATATATATATATATATATATATATATATATATATATATATATATATATATATATATATATATATATATATATATATATATATATATATATATATATATAGATATAGAGAGAGAGAGAGAGAGAGAGAGAGAGAGAGAGAGAGAGAGACCCTAGAGAATAAAATGGAGATTGTTGCAATTTTTATGTCACACTGTATTTGCGCAGAAGTCTTTCAAACGTAGTTTTTTTTGGAAAAGTACACTTTAATGAAAAAAAAAAAAAAAAACAGTAAAGTCAGCCCAATTTTTTTGTATAGTGTAAAACAGGGATTCCCAAACTACAGCCCTGCAGCTGTTGCAGAACTACACGTCCCATGAGACATTGTAAAACTCTGACATTCACATACATGACTAGGCATGATGGGAATTGTAGTTCCTGAACAACTGCAGGGCCATAGTTTGGGAATCCCTGGTGTAAAAAATGATGTTACGATGAGAATCGTGAGCTTTATTCTAAGCCAAAAAATTGGTATTTTCATTTTAGCCAGAATTGTGAAGCTCTACTATGAATGAATACAAAGCTTCCTGTGAATAGCTGAACACCACTCAGACCAACTCTGCAGTGTTATGGGTGCGAGTCAAGAAGTCTGCCTCACAGCCTGAACCCAGCCCTGTGTACTGTATGCAGCTTAAACTCCATACAGTGCTTAGAGCCAATGCAGCACTTAGTGAAGAAAATAATTTGGACCAACTTAGTTCAAACAACCTTTAAAGTCACAGGAAACATGGAAATCCGCTTTAAAATGAGGTTGTACAATCAAATTGTAATATGTATAGTGGTCTTAAGGAAGAAGGGCTACCAACAGTATGGATTTGTCTGGTAATAATCTTACTGTATTTTGGTAATAAATACTGCTAAAAAGAGCAAATCTAAATCAGTGTTTGTATGTAAGAGCTTGCTTTTGACAAAGGAGACATCAAGCAGTTTGCACCATAACTGCAATTCTCCACTCTACTGTAAGAAATTTAACCTGGCAATATAGCTGTGATTACAACAACCAAGTAGTTTATGTTTGGCTGTATAAGACATAACAAGGTGACCATGCATATGATAAAAAAAAAAAAAAGCTAAGAAACACCAATACATTACTGACTGACAAATGTCAGGGTTTGAGGAATTCCAGGTAAGAATTGTACTGCCTTTTGGATAAGCAAAGGAGCTGTAGAATAGAGAACTTCAACATCAACAGAAGTGTAATTCTCTAATGTCTTAAAGTGGATGTAAAAGGCACAAGGTTTTTTACCTTCATGCATTCTATGTATGAAGGTAAAAACCTTCTGTGTGCAGCAGCCCCCCGGACCCCCTCTCGATCCAGCAATGTCAACGAGAGCCTTGCACTTCTGATTGGCTTTTGGACACTGCTGTCAATCACAGCCAGTGAGCCAATCAGGAGTCTGAGGGGATGGGGCCAACCGTGGCTGTGTGTGTGTGTGACTGGCACCTGGCAAGAGGGAGGAGCCGAGAAGGGGAGGATCCCGGATGCTCTGTGCAAAACCACTGCACAGAGTATGTAAGTGTAACGTGTTTAACAAAAAAAAAAAAAACACAAGGCTTTAGTATCACTTACACCGATAGCACCAGGATTCTGCAAGACTATTCTGGGAGTCACTTCCATGACAAGTGACCCAACATGGTTCTTTTCTGGCCCAGAGTTCATAACACAAACTCTATAAAGAGATATTCATATGCTGCATGATTAGAAGAATCACAAAAGAATGCATTTTTCCTACTGTTACTTACTTGTCGAATGAAACAAGCTGCTCTTCCTTCTGCTTTTCATCTCCCTAATATAAAAACAAAAAAATTAGTAATTGTGAGTGTTATATAAAACACACCTCTTTTTTTCCCACAAAAGTGGAGTATTTCTTTAAAAATAACTTCAGTCTAAGCCCATAAGCATATAAAAATTACTGATACCAGAATGCTATCTCTATTTACTGGATTTAAAATGTTACTAAACCCAGGAGCCTGCATTCACTATATCTGGTCTCTCACAGTACACAGAACATGGAAATGCAATTATTAGTAAACAAATACCTTTTCTCATCAGCAGTATATAGAAGGCTTGTGACTTTTATCAGTGTCTGGTTAAAGTTTGTAGAAGGAGTTTCTATTCTACTCTGACTGTCCTATGACGCTGCATGACCCCCTGTCTGGACAGTGCTGTGTTTTACTCTTCTGGTGTTATTTCTTTGATACAGTGACTTATTTACCTCATGTCATATCACAATTCACAAACAAGCACAACTTGCTTTATTAATACATCCTTATGAGTAGTGTTATTTCACCTCTGTTTCATCATCCCATAGAATAGAATCAATGCAAAAGTCACAAATATTACTACACAGGTTATCACCCTATTCATCCTGTGAATTCTTTCTCATGATTGCCAGCTCCATCTAGTGGCCATAATGCAGTATTTTCAAGCTGGAGAGAATATAACCTAAGGCCAAATTTTTTTGACTTACCGTAAAATCCATATCTCTGATGTTCATTGACGGACACAGGTCCTCCTCTTCTTGACTACGTGGGTTATGCTGCCCCCTACAGGAGTAGGACACTAGGCAGGAAAAAAAAAAACTTGACTGCGCCTACGGGGCAGCCCCAGGGGGTTTACTCCCCTTCTCTGCTATACGTACTCAGTTTTGTTACAAGCAGTTTCAGAAGAAGAAGAAAAAGAAAAAAAACTCCATAAAGGGGTGGGTGCTGTGTCCGTCAATGAATATCAGAGAAATGGATTTTACGGTAAGTCTAAGCTCCTCATCTTCCTGACTATGTGGGACTTCCCAAAGCAGTGTCAAACAAGAGGGGTGGGAACTGCAAGAAAAAAAAATAAATAATAATACTTCCCAAGGCTAAACATAGCCAACCAGGTAACATGGAGCTCAACCATAAAACAACGAGCTCACCTGAGAAAAAAAAAAAAATAAACTTGGTTAAAGTGTGCACAGACGACCAGGTAGCCACCTTGCAAACCTGCATCGCTGCCGCCTGATGACTGAAGGCCTAGGAGGCACCAAGTGCCTCAACAGGGAAAGGAGGAACCTGACCCTTAATGAAATAAGCCTCAACCATAGTATCTGATCCATCTGGAAATGGTCGCAGCAGAAGCAGCCAAACCTTTGCGAGGTCCATCCATGGGAGGACAAATAGTGAGTCTGACTTTCTAAAAGACTCTGTAGCTGCAAGGGACACCCTTCTTGCCTGAACTGCATGCAGGAAATGCAAGGCAATTTCCTTAGGATGCCAAGGCCTGGGACACAGGGATGGCAACATGAAGATAAGAGATAACCTTTGGAAGGAACGACAGGCATGGACGAAGAACCACCTTATCCCTGTGAACCACCAGGTAAGGCGGACAAGACAGCGCCGCCAGCTCAGACACCCTGCCCACAGAAGTAATAAACACCAAAAAGGCCACCTTCAGGGACAACGTAAGAAGGGGAACCTCCCGAATGTTTTCAAGGGGAGGCTTCTGGAGAATTGACAACACCAAATAGAGGTCCCACGGCAGGAACAGAGACCGCACTGGAGGAACCAAGTGTCTCACTCCCTGGAGAAAAAGTACACACACCAAGGTGTGTGTGGCCAATGGACATTGAAAGAAAACCGCCAAACTCGAAACCTGGCCCTTGAGGGTACTCAAGGCCAGGCACTGCTCAACCCTTCATTGGAGGAAGGCCAAGATCAGAGTCATGAAAAGGAGCGAGGGTGAACCCTGAGGAATAAAAATTACACCACGCAATGTACGTCTAAGTACGATGATAAATCTTCCTAGAATTCAATTTTCTAGCTTTTAACAGCATAGGAATCACTGAGTCAGACAACCCTCTATCCTTCAGCATCTGGCTTTCAACAGCCAAGCCGTCAAAGCCAGCGACTAATGCAGGATGGAAGATTGGCCCTTAAAACAACAGATCTTGCGAGATGAAGTCTCCAAGGAGCATCAGCGACCAGCCATACCAGATCGGCGTACCAAGACTGGCAAAGCCAGTCTGGAGCCACTAGGCTGACCGGAATTCCTTCTGCCTCCAACTAGCACAGGAGTCTCAGCAGAAGCTTGAGAGGAGAAAAAGCGTAAATCAGATGATACTGACTCCAAGGAGCCACTAATGAGTCTGTGGCATTGGCTAGAGGATCCTGGGACTGTGCCAAAAACCTCTGCACTTTGCTGTTGAGGCGAGAAGCCAACAGTTCCACCTCTGGAGTATCCCACTGGAGACACAGCTGATAAAAACACCTCCGGATGAAGTGACCATTCCCCCTGGCCCAACGCCTGTCGACTGAGGTAATCCGCCTGACAATCTTCCACCCCTGGAATGTGCACAGCAGAGAGGGCTGGAACAAATTGTTCTGCCCACCTTAGAATGCCGGCTACTTCCTGAGTAGCCAGGACTACTCTTGTGCCCCCTTTGTGATGGACATAGGCCATGGCCGTGTCATTGTCCGATTGAATCCGTACCCCTTGAGACGACATGTCCAATGATCCAGACAGTCTTATCGCTTGAAGTTCCAGTACATTGATTGGTAGCCTGGACTCTTCGAGAGTCCAGTCCCCCTGAGCACATTCTGTGCCGAGGACGCCTCCCCACCTGGACATGTGGTAATCCGTGGTGACAACCGCCCAGTACAGGGGAAGAAATTGTTTGCCCTGATGAAGTGCCGGAGAACAAAGCCACCAAACCAGGGACTCCCTCATACTCCAGCTCAACAGGATCCGATTGTCTAGAGACTGAAGATTTTTGTTCAATTTCACCAAAATCGTTTTGCAGATATCTCGTATGGAACTGCGCAAACGGAACCGCCTCAAAAAGAAAGACACTATCAGGCCCAGTACCCACATGCAAGACCGAAGAGATGACCGTCTGCTAGACAGCAGAAGCTGAATTGCCCCCTGCAATTTCTTAAGTTTTTCCAGAGGAAGAAACAAACACTCTGGCTGAGGCCAGAGTACGCAGAGTAATCTCCAAGTTCTCAAACAGAGCAATCAAAGACTCTGCTCGCAGAGACAGATCGTCTAGATACCCCAGTACCGTTATCCCCTGCTGACGCAGCAATGCTAGCACCGAGGCCAATACTTTTGGGAAGACCTGGGGAGCAGAGGCAAGACCAAAGGGCAACGCCACAAACTGATAATGCTCCTTGCCCACGGCAAAGCGGGGGAAGTGCTGGTGACTGATGCATATTGGGATGTGTAGGTAGGCATCCCTGATGTCGACAGAGGCGGGGAAATCCCCAATGTAGAGAAGCCACCACCGTGCAAATGGATTCAATTCAAGAGCTTCAGTCCCTTGTCTTGAGACCCTGAGGGACAAAGGCCTCTTGTGAGCCGAAAAGAAAGGGTCTACGACGGGACTCCTTACCCTTGGATGCCTGAGGAAGAAGAGTACTCTTTCCCCCTGTAATGCCGATGAGGTTATCCAAGGAAGCACCAAACAGGCGATCCCCACACAAATGGAAGATTGGATAAAACCTTCTTAGAAGCCTGGTCTGCAGACCAGCATTTCAGCCAGATGATGTGCCGCAGGACCATGTAATGTTCTGGTACCTTTGGTACCCTAATTCCACTTTTCCTAAGTGTATGCGCCCCACCATTCTCTTTTGGTAAGGTGCGCATACACCTTTAAGACCGATGCTGTCATCACTGAGCGCCGCTGGAGCGGCTATTTCAACCTCCGGCGGTCTCACTCACATGTTCGTTCAACGCCGCATAATCTGCCTTGAAGCTCTCATGCTTGCAAGCATACCTCGCTATCGGAACCACGCTGCTGATCCCTGTATCCCATTACCGGATCATCCGCTCTTGCCGAACCTCTCCTCTACTACATTGCTACCAGTGATAAGTACCCCACAGGGGAAACCTCTATAACCTTCATACTAAAGCTTACACTATCTAGCTCTGCATACTAAGGACTATTACTACATCTGCATTAACTAAGATTGCTAGCTCTTGAGCCTAATACCATCTGCTCTTGCACTGGGTTGGTCTATCCTGTATGTTCACCTGCTACTCTATCATCTGCTACCATACATGATTGCTAAACCTATCTGCATCCCATCTGCTACTATCTTACTTTCAAGAACATTCCTTTCAAGTGTCTGTCATCTACCATCTCTACCCAACCTGTCTCTTCAGCCTATCATCACTATATTACTATACATATAAGTCACTCTAGGAACATCTTATTGAGTGTGTGTATTTACTTGCTGAATTGAGACTATCCACACATGATGAGTCTTGGGAGTTGGGATTGGTGTCTCAGCATTTCTCTACATGACTAATGAAGTGGAATATTTCTGCAGCTGTAAATCCACATTATACATAAAACGCAGGAGCATTACAGACCACCGCTAAAACAGACACAGTCTAGAAATCAAGGGAGCAGCATCCAAAGAGACATCAAAGAAAAAAACTGTAGCCCTTGGACCAACTGATCCACCAGCTCCGCAAAGGCTGGGGGGGGGGGGGGGGAGCTGTTCCCCCACCATGTCGCAGCGTAGAAGTTTTGCCCACTCCGTCATAGCTTGCGACACCAGAGCAATAGTAAATACCGGCCTAAGTGCCAAACCAGCCACAGTGAACATAGGAGGTCGGAGACCTTGACCTGCCATATCACCTGGATCTGAGAAGACTGGGTACTCTTCAACCGAGATTACAATGGCTTTATTCAACCTGGAAACCGGAGAGTCCATTACAGGAGGAACCATCCGTTTTTGTTAAGGAGGAATCCTCATAGGGGTACCGCATTGCAAAACACTTAGGGATTGCAAATTAGTGCCTTTTCATGCATGGCTAGAGCAGCAGAGGAATCATTCTCACTATCTGAGCACGCAGGGTGCATGGACGCAGATCCCGAAGGGTAACTCATCCGTGGCGGCCGAATCAGATTTTGGATCCGATTAGACAGAGGAAGCAGGTGTGGGGGGGGGGGGGTGACGCTTTTTGCTAGCCCGTTTGCCCAGGGCCAAATCTACCTTGGCCAGCAAGAAATCCGGGACCGTCATCAGTGCAGTTAGTGACAGCCTCAGAGGGGGATCAGGTGGTGAAATACTCTCTAGGGAATCCATTAATAGCGAGGGGAACCCGCAAAAAAAAAAAAAAAAGTGTAGAACACTGCAAGGGACACCCCACCGCACCAGCGGCACCATAAGGCCAAGCGCAGAGCACTACTGCTGCAACAGCAGAGAGGGGGAGAGAGACCCCCCCACAGACTCACCACCACCAGTCAGGTACTCACAGTATCGAACTGCACGCAATGCGGCGATCAGGAAGAGGAATATCCAGGGATCAGCACTAGAGGCCGAGAAGGGGCTCCCACCACCGAATCAATGCCCATCCGGCTCAAAAAACAAGGCCGCCGCTATTTTCAATGGGAAACCACAAAAAAAATGGCCCCCAAGGCTACACAAACATGGCCATTGATCTGTAGCATAAAAGGCTACAAGAAAATGGCAACCACGCACAGTTCCCAGGGGCCCCCAAAAGCATGAAAATGATCCCAACAGAAGAGGGGGCCCTGGCAGGCGCCCCCACCCAGTCCATCTCCCTCCCAAGGTTTGATCGTTTGGTCGCACGCCTCTCCACCCTTTGCCAGCTCAACACCCCAGGCCAACCTAAAAAGGTATGTCCACTGCAGGGGGGGGGGGGGAGGGGGTGTGGGCAGATAAGGGGCAAGGGCATGCAGAAGACCACCGAGAAAGGGGAACACTGACTGGGAGGGATGGGAGCCTGGGGTCCGACCATTCCAGGAAGGGGCCCACATTCCACCCCAAAACACTCCAGGAGTAGAGGGGGGGGGGGGAAGCTACTTGCCACACCAGGAACAGGGTGGGCACCGCTCTGGACAGACCACGGCTCCATTGTAATGTGGGTGCTGTCGGCCAGGAGGAAACGCTGCGACTCAGGCTGAAGCCAGTTCGTATGCGCCCTCGGGAGACGTTAAACTCGCACGCCAGCCCCCATCCAGTGGGGATATGTCGCAGCCGACCTAGCGTGGAGCTGCGGTCTGCAATCACTCGCTGGCCAGACTTGGGGGCCCCTTTGGATCTAGATTATCCAGTCCGTCGCCTAGTCCAGCACTTAATTGTAGATCTAACAGGAACAAAAAAAAAAAAAAAAAAAAAAGACAAGGAAAAAGACCCCATTTAAAAAGAAAAAAATTGCCAGGACCAGAGAGCCCAGCAAGGAACTAGGTCCTTACTCCTGAATAGGCAAAAAAAAAAAACTGGAGTACCTATAGCAGAGAGTGGGAGTATACCCCCTTGGACTGCCCCATAGGCATAGTCAAGTTTTTTCCTGCCTAGTGTCCTACTCTTGTAGGGGGCAGCATAACCCACTTAGTCAAGAAGAGGAGGAGCTGTGTCCATCAATGAACAAAAGAGAAATACGTTTTTACCCTTTTGCAAAACATGACTTAGTACTTGGTGGCAAAACTCTTGTTGGCAATCATGGAGGTTAGACATTTCTTGTAGTTGGCCACCAGATTTGCACACATCTCAGGGGGGGGGTTTTGTCCCATTTCTATTTGCAGAGCCTCTCCAAGTCCATAAGATTTTGAGTCTGACGTTTGGTAACTTGAACCTTCACTTCAGCTCCCTTCACATATTTTCTACGGCAGTGGTCCTCAACTCAGGTCCTCAGGGCCCACTAACAGGCCAGATTTTAAGTATTACCTTGGGGAGATGCAGACTAGAGTAATGCAATCACTCAGCAGCAAATGAGATCACCTGTATTTCAGTTATCTTGCAAACCTGGCCTGTTAGTGGGCCCTGAGGACCAGGGTTGGGGACCAGGGCTCTACGGGATTAAGGTCTGGGGACTGGCTAGGCCACACCATGACCTTAATTTGCTTTCTCGTAAATCACTCCTTTGTTGCCTTGGCCGTGTGCTTTGGGTCATTGTCATGCTGGAATACTCATACACGACCCATTTTCAATGCCCTGGCTGAGGGAAAGGAGGTTTTCACCCAAGATTTGATGGTATATGACCCTGTCCATCGTCCCTATTGATGCTGTGTAGTTGTCCTGTCCCCCCCAAAAGCTTAATGTTTCCACCTCCATGTTTAACGGTGGGAATGATGTTTTTGGGGTAGACAAACAGAATTCCTCCTCCAAACACGGTGAGTTGAGTTGATGCGAAAGATCTTGATTTCGGTCTCGTTTGACACTTTCTCCCAGTTCTCCTCTGAATCATTCAGATGTTTATTAGCAAACTTAAGACAGGCCTTTACATGTGATTTTCTTGCGCAGGGGGACCTTGCAGGTGCTGCGGAATTTGTCCTTCACAGCCTGGCATGTTACCAATTGTTTTCTTGGGGACTATGGTCCCAACTGCCTTGAGAGCGACAAGATTCTCCTGTGTAGTTCTGGACTGCTCCTCCCCATTTTCCTGATCATTAAAATGTCACGAGGTGAGATCTTGCATGGAGCACCAGACTGAGGGAGATTGACAGTTATTTTGGGTTTCTTCCATTTGTGAATAATCGCACCAACTGTTGTCACCCTCTCATCAAGCTGCTTGGCGATGGTCTTGCAGCACATTCCAGCCTTGTGTAGGTCTACAATCTTGTTCCAGACACTCTTGGACAGCTCTTTGGTCTTGGCCATGGTGGAGAGATTGGAATCCAACTGATAAGATTGCTTCTGTGGACAGGTGTCTTTTATACAGGTAACAAGCCAAGATAGATTGACAGGGGATCAAATACCCATTTCACTCATTAAAATGCAAATACATTTTTAACTTTTTTGAAATGTATTTTTCTGGATATTTTTGTTATTTAGTCTCTTTCTGTTAAAATAAACCTACCATTAAAACATTTGTAGGCTGCTCATTTCTTTGTCAGCGGTAAACGTAAAAAATCAGAAGGGATCAAATACTTTTTCCCCACCTTACAGTATATATACATACACATACACACACACACACACACACACACACACACACACACTCCTATCTTTTAATGGGAGAATGTGTGGTATTCTCTGTGGTCTAGAAGGGTGGTCATGCTAATTATATCAGGCTCAGATTTCTTAAAGTCTCTGTTCTTGTAGATCAAGATTGGTATACCATTTTCCAGTGCTATCTGCTGCTTAAAAATATATGGTCTGCCTATATCCATTTTAGGGCAATCACTTTGCATTACTTACTGCAGCGCTGCAATATTCTCTTATTTTTGTATTTGTGTGTATGTATATTTTACACTTTTTTTATCACAAGCGCTAATTCACTTTTTATTATTTTTTACTTTGCATCACTTACTGCAGAGGGAGCAAAAACAAGTGCCATCTAAGTGTAGCACATCGGGTATTAGCAAGTGATATAAAGGTACTCACAAAATTTTTGACTAAAATTTTTTATTTTATTTTTTTATTGTCCTATCCATATGAACAGTACCTATGGGATGTAGCCTTATCCACCTTCCTTGCGCCAATATAATTGTCCTAGGTTATTACTCACTTTAAATACTGCTGTATTAAAAGAAGGCTAATAATCTCGCTGTGGCTTGAGTATGTAGTAGCATAGCCACCCATGACCAGCACTGTACATACCGACAGACGTGATCCAGCTCTTGCACGAGCAACCGTCTCCTTCTCCTTCTCAGAAACTTGTCTCTGGACAGCTTGGAAACGGTTCAGTGCAGCAGAGAAATCATTCATAAGACGCTCCTTCTGCAGCTTCTGCTGACGCTGCAAGATGAAAGTAGGGGAGATATCACTATAGAACAAGGTTATAAAACACAACATTTCTGCAAGGAGAAGTAATACATGTATATATGTAAAAAAAAAAAATCCAAACAAAATAAAAAAAGTTATCTTTAGCACCCAATAGTGAACCAGTTATTATCTTAAACTTTTATTTCATGCAGCATGCTGGGCAGAGTTGGGGCCATGCCTTCAGATATTTTTTACCCCCCCCCCCCAGGAAATAGTTGTGTCCTATATCCTGGACACACACCCCCATCAGCTTTTGTATACCTTCCTAGAAAACAATTTTGTAGGCTAGCCCAGCTGGTCTTTTGTAAATCTACCCTCTGATTATGCTTTCTTTTTGTGTATCTGTAAAACCCCAAAAATTTTGTTATAAAAAAATGCAGCATGCTACATGATGTGTCAGTGTAACACATCTAGGTATTTATTGCCTCTCATAGCATAGCTACTGAGAAAGTCTTTTGAAAGGGGCATAACGTGTATGGGGGAGGGGGGGGGGGCCTCGCCACACCAGTTACGTTATTCTAAGGCCATATTGTTTGAGGGAGAGTAGAGTGGCGAGATGGTCTATGCTTACATTCAATTTTCATAGTACTTGGTACTAGTGTTAATTCCTTTTATGCTAATAAACACTTTCAACATATATACCTGAATGCAGTGAGGATAACCAGTGTGTTTGACATCTGACCTCAAACATTGCCCAGAGGGTGGCAAAGCGTGAATTTGAACTCATATCTTTAGAGGTCAAAAATGGAGGGGAGCATTCAATTTACAGCATTATGCAGGCATGGCACAATAGATATTTGATCTTGGGAAGATTATGTGCACCATTTTCACATTTATGGACTTTTTTTTTTCCAATATGAACTTTGGGGGGTACATATGAGGGATATAGTATAATGTAAAATTGTGTTGCCTCATTTAATTGTATAGGTTTTATTTTTGAGGGTGCCAGTGGAATCACCAACAGTCTTTAGCTTACAACTTATTTTTCACAATTTCCATATGTTTTAAATATTTTGTGGCTGCACTGATTGCTTTATTTCTAGATTTTAAATTTCAGGAATTCATTTAGGAAGACTTGTAAATGAACTCACAGGTCCACTTTACGGTGGGCCAAAAGATGCCGTCAGTTTACATCAAGGCTCCAAAATGTTTAGTGCTTGTAAATTTAGAGGCAGAGTTTAAGCGGGTAACCTAATGTAAACAGCGAATCCACCTACTAAAGGAGTGTGCCTAGTAACAATTTACTAGTATTTGTTATCCTCAACCATCAGATTCTAGTTGAAGGGGGCATCTTTGAGCTCCTGAAACACCTTTAAAATATTTAAAGATTTTTATTGAACGATTTTAATGGTTGCAGTGGTTTTTTTTTTTGCTTTTCTTTCTTCTGGTTCCAATATTTTAATGGCAGTTTTTTTTTTAAAGCGGAACTGAATGCAAAAAGTAATTTTTAGAGAAGATATAGAAATGTTATCTGTGCATTTACAGCCGGTTCACACTACCGTGACCAGAAAGTCGCCCCATGAAGGAGCGACTTTTTAGCTTGACTTTGAAGGGCCTTGTATGACAGGCGACTTGGTCTGTGGGGAATGCCTGGCTAATCTTTTTCTTCTTCCTGGAAAGTCTGATCACAGTCGCTTGAAAATAGATAAGGATCCGACTTAGAGGCGACTCCCATTGAAGTCCATGGGCACAAGTCGGATAGAGGTCGCCTTGAAGTAGTACAGAAACCTTTTCTGAAGTCGGAGCGACTTCAGTAGTGCATTTTAAGATGGCTCTCATTCATTGAATTTGTAATGACAAGAGACTTGGGGCGACTTGAGGGCACACAAGTCGCGTCCCAAGTAGGAGTAGTGTGAACCGGCTCTAACATTTACCTAAAAAATGTACAATTTGTCCTGAATTTTCCCTTGAAAAACAGAAGTTTACTCTGGCATGAGAGTAAGCCTACATCCTCATAGCTGTATACCTGCATTGCAAGTGGCACTGATGCCTTTGACAGTTAATCTCATAAGCTATAGTGAGATTTAGTGAGATCACTACTGGGCTGTTTACTTTTCTCCTTGCTGGATAGAAAGCTTTAATTGAGGATCAGCAGTGCAAGGATCTATAATTATTTTAGCCTTCCTACACCTCTCTTGTCAGTTCTTGAATATTACCCAGCAGTCAGCAGCTTTTCTATGAGAAAGCAAAGCCCTGCTTCAGCCAGGATGGCCCCTTCCACACTTCCAGAGTACAGAACAAGATATGGTAATTCAGTAAGAGGGAAAAGATCAGATGCAGGAAGCTCACAGGCAATGCCGAGACTAGTGCTTTTCTCTGCTGGTCTTTTTAGGCACAGCTCCCAATGTACAGATCCTCTTTAAACTGTTGTACAATCATTAGCATTTAGAGTATATGACCATAGATTGCCAATCTTAGTTTTACACAACCCAGAGTGGTAAACTATTTAAGACTACCCAATTCCAAGTTTGGAAAACCTAAAGCCTCGTACCTGCAAATCAGATTATCGAGAACATTTTTGTCTATTTTTTGTTGCATGCTAGTCTCATATGGAAAGTGAAGGTTACTTTCATACGAAAATTCTCATACGACAGAATTCAACTTTAGAAGTGATGTAATGTGGTAAATGGTGTTGTATGTGTTTTCATTTCTGAGCATGCGTAGTCTTGCTCTTGCAATTTTTTTCCTACGAAAACTTTACCAATTAAAACGAAAATCAGACAGACAATGTGTTCACATGTGATAAAAATTTTAAAGCCTGCAGACTCCGTTTTGGTCGTCCAAAAAAGTCAGAATCGGCTGCCAAAAGCACCATACTAATGAGCAGAAAATCTGAAGATCGTTCATCGGACTAAATTTTACTTCCGATTTTCTTATTGTGTGTATGGGCCTCAATTCTGAACATTCTCAAGAGCTGTAGTAAACTGTACCCTCAGGAAAACTTATATATTTGTAATTTCTGTAAACTAAAGAAACAGTAAAATCGGCATCAATTTCATAAGTTGTCCTGTAAAAAAACAAAGCAACTTTTACCTGCTCAGTTGGAGAGAGCGGAGCAGAAACCAAGGCAAGATCCTTCAAGTAAGTATTTGTTTCCTTCGCCAAGACATTTGTGGAATGTTGAATCTGCTCTCTGCATTAAATTAACAACAATTGGAATGAGCTTTCCAATAAAAAAAATAAAAAAATAATTGACAGCATTATATTAACTTTAAATAGATTGTTTGGGACAAGCTGGCGCAAACAAACGATTTTCATTATATAAAATGGTGCAAGTGCGGAGTGTGCTGTAATATACTGTAGTAGCACCAGCTACATACATTAAGCAGCGCAGACATAAGGGAGATTTCCTGCCATCCACCCACCTCTCCACTTTAGCCAAATGAAGTCTTGTATTCATTGATAAAAATACAAGGATTCTCCTGAACGGCAGAAAAGCATTCAAGCCCATTCTTCATTCCAGCAGCAGATGGTAAATCTCCTGTACTGCTGCCAGAACAAAATGCTGCTTACTGTATGTATTTAATGGTTACTACAGTCCGTTACAGCACACCCAGCGGCTGCATCTTATGTCATGTCATTTGTTTCGGCTAGCTTGCTTAAATCAAAAACTTTAAAAAAAAAAAAAAAAAAAAAAAAAAAGAAGGAGGAGCTCCAGTAAAATTTTTTAAAAATTAAAAGCCAGCAGCTACAAAAACTGAAGCTGACTTTTAATAAGCAGACACTTACCTGTCCCAGGACCCAGCACTGTGCTTACCCGAGCCCTTTTCCCCAGCCGTCTTCTGTCCCGGCATTATTAGCGGTGGGCACCCGGTTGCGACAGCTTGTAGCTTCACAGACAGGTGCCCACTGTGCATGCGTGAGTTGCACTATGCATTGTGACATGTCCCAGAAGACTGCGGGGAAGAAGGGGGGAGAAGAGAACTGTCGAAAAAAAGAGCAACTTACCCCCACCCCCCCCCCCCCCAAAAAAAATTAAAATTTCTTAAAGAGGAGCAGGCCTTAAAGAGGAACGTCCTATTTTGGGTAAAGCTCGGCTTTAAAGTGATATTAAAGCTGGAGTTCTACTTTACGATAAAAGGATTAGGGCTCGTTCACAACACACATGAATGAAAACTGAAGGGAAAACCGCCCAGATTTCACTTGTAGAGACATATTTCACATCAGTTCTTTGCACGTTGACATAAGCTTTCATGCGAGTCAGTTACGTTCCCTGTCCACGCCAATGTTGTCATGTCAGTTTTTCATCTGCAGAAAACTACATACACATTGCAGATTCCCATGCAGAAAAAAAATCTGCACGTTGTGGTGCGTTCAGGTCACAGAGAACCATTTTTTTTTGTGCCATTGCAGAATAAGTGCAGAAAAACGGAACCATGTCTCCGCACCATGGTGTGAGCGAGGCCTAGGAGTCATTTATACAGTATATCCCAGCTCATTTAGCATTAAAGCACAAGTAAACCCTGCGATCTAACAGTTTTAAAAAACAGTTACATTTCCAGCATGTGCCGGGTATGTAACAGTCACATTGCTTGTGCTCTCAAGCAAACCATTCCACGGCTGGTGGGTGTCAAAACTGATCACATGTGCAACATTATGGCAGCTGAAGATTAAAACAGAGGGTAAGAATTTTTTGGACCCCCCCCCCCTCAGCCTGTGCCCCTGGCGGGCACCAATCTCGCCAACCCCTTTGTAAGATGGCATCTTTATAGTTTACTTCCAGTTTAAATACAAGAAATCAGACAATAACAAAAAGGGTTAGAAATAATGAAAAAAGCAGAAGTATGAATCACATTGAACTTACAGGTTCTGCTGAAGTTTACTTGAATCTTTACTGGTTCCAAGCTGATTTAATAAGGTCTGAATCTGAGCAGCTGAACAAGGAAGAAAGAAAAAAAAAAAAACACACTATTAAAAAGGAGGTTGAACTAACAAAAGAAAAAAGACAGAAAAGAGTTAGTATTCAAACTTTAATGATGGATGACGTGCAAAAAGCTCACACAAACATAAATCACATGTTCATAAGGAGATAATGGAGCAATTTCTACACATATACTGCAGATGCTAACTTTTCTGGGCCTTAAGGCCCGTACACACGTGCAGATTGTCAGCCAAAAATGTTCGGCCGCCGAACGATCGGCCGATTTTCGGCTTGTTAGTAGGATGCTTCTGACAGCCGACAGCGCACTTTCGGCCGAACAGAATCTGTCGTGCAAGCATTAAAATTTTTGTATGCCAACACCAGAACGGCCGATTGTTCGCCAGTCAGTACAGATTTCGGCCGACAGACAGCAGATTTGCAAGACTGAGCATGCTCAGAAAAGAAAAAAAGACAAGGAAAGTTAACCATCACATGACATCACTTCTGCAGTCGGCTGTTGTTGGCCGACAAAATTCATGTGCAGTCTTTTGCACTTTTCAACCGACACGACAGCCCTGGACAAAAGACCGCCGATCTTTCGGCCGACGATCGGTACGTGTGTACGGGGCTTTACTAGCAAACCCCCAACCTCTTATTTATAGGTACTACCCATACAGAGAAAAATGGGAAGCCAAATATTTCTCCCTTTTGGATAGTGCAGGGAAGCACCTTTTGCCATCTGTGTACCATTGGAGAAATATTCCTTTGCTTCCTTCCCCCCACAACAGAAAGTGAGAAGAAATATCTCCAAATTGAGCAACATCCTCTCATAGCTGCCAACCAACAAGTGTCCCCACTAATACATTACCCCCCCCCCCCTGTTCGTTTTTGGTTGAAGCTCAATCTTTAGGATTTTAACCCACTTTCTCTCCCCAAATCAGAGAGGGTGAGCTCCCCGGGAAAGCACACAGAGCAACCAGAGAAGGTTTCTAACAAAAAACAAAACAGATTAGGCTCTAAATACACTTTAAATTATTCATGAATTGTCAATGGAAAAAGTCGTCAAAGGCAACACACACACACACACACACACACACACACACACGTTGCAGGAAAGAGAAAACAAAAATAAATACAGTGTTAATTGGGTAAATCCCTTTCGTGGAGCTGTGGTTTTTTCCCAACAGAGGAATCAAGGACTCAGTAAACAGCGCTAGTAACTATTGCTCACCTCAAAAATAAGTCACTATAGTGTGTGCCAAGTGAAAATTTTTCCTCCACTATAGCCATAAACATGCACATTAAACCAAATCAAAAACAGGCCTACAGGCCTGCAGACCTGGCTACCATTTAATATCAGTTTGTTGCTCGTGTTCATATACTTGCAACTGACATTTTAGTTATGGGTGGAACTTTAAAGGCTAAGTCACTTCCCGATTTCTTTCATCGTTCAGAAATGACCCCACTATAATCATCAGCACAATTTCCTATGTTCTAAAATATCTTCCTCCTGATACTTCAGAGGGAGTCTCACTTTGTCATAATTAGAGATTTTTTTTCCAAATGAGCTTAAGGCTGGGTCATTCCAGCCTTGCATCTTACATAACAGACAGGCGAGCTGCGAAGATTGCTCAAAAAATGGGAGTTCAGAGTTCATGTCCAAATTCAATTTGATTCATAATAAAAGAAAGAAAAAAATGGACCAAAAGAATGGAAGAATCTAGAGCTGCAAGCTATTCCCTCCCGTCAGAAGGATCGGATTAGATAGGATTGGATGAAAATGGACAGGTGGTCCGTTATCATCGGATCTCCCATAGAGGAGAGCGGGGATCTGACAGCTCTGTCTCTGCGCACAGAGCAGGGACGGAGCTGTCATCAGCCTGCTCAGCGGGGGATCGAGCCCCGCTGAGAAAAAACAAAATTCGCCGAGCGCACAGCCCGTGTGAAAGGAGCCTATGGGATCTTTCACACGGTTCGCCTCCATAGGCGGATCCGTGCTGCTCAGCAGGGATCGATCCGCCGATCCCCGCTGAGCCGGCAGATGACAGCTCCGTCTCCACTTGCAGTGTGGAGAGGAAGGTGTCACAGCCCCTGCTGCTCTCTATGGGGGATTGGATGACAGTGGACTGCCTGTCCGCCATCATCCGATCCCATCCGATCCGATCCCCAGGACGGATGGAAAATAAGGTTTCCATCCGTCCAGATTTCACGGACAGGATCGGATACGGATGGCAGCGGGTGTCAGTGGACATGTCTCCGCTGACATCCGCTGCCCCATAGAGCTGCATGGAGGATCCGATCAGATCCGCCTAAAAAACTGACAGGCGGATCTGATCAGATCGCCCGTGTGAAAGAGCCCTAACACAGAGCTATTCTCTGCTTACTACCAGCTGTGAAAAAAAGCCTTCAGCAATGTTCATCAACATTATTAAGACTGCTAGACACATTGTAAGTGTCGGGTCACACTTGTGTGATGCGGGAAGGCTGCGAATTCGCAGCCTGTTCCCGCATCGCAAACGCACCCTTGGCAGTTCACACTGCCATATGCGATACGCTGGGGGTGTCAATGAAATGTTAACGACACCCCCAGTTTGATCGCATATCACAGTGCAATCTTTACAGTTCGCACAGGATCGGATCGCACAAGTGTGAACCACTGTTCGATCCGATCCTGATGCGGCTGAAAAAAAGGATCATGTGCAACTTTTGTGCGGGTGCAGTGCGAATTTATCCATACAAAGTGTATGGCTGAATTCGCACTGCACACCTGATCGCATGTAATGAAGGAGCAGTGCGCTCCGATATTACATGCGATTGCCGCAGCCGCAAGAGTGTGAACCGGCACTAAAACATTGTGTTTAGAGCCGGTTCACACTAATCCAACTTGTCAGGGGACTTGGTCGCCTGACAAGTAGCTCCCAATGCTGTGCAATGGAACCGTTCTAATCAGAGCGATTCAAGTCGCTCCGACTTACAAAAGGTTCCTGCACTATTCTTTAGCGAAGTCAGAGCGACTTGCATTGACTTCCATTATGAGAAGTCGTTTGCAAGCCGTGATGAAGTCGCGCTGCACGGGCGACTTCAAAGTCACCCTCAGTCGGGGCGACTGAGTCGGATTAGTGTGAACCGGCTCTTATAGTTATAATTTCCTTCTTTTAGATCAAAGGAATGAAGTTCCATCTGTAAGTGATGGCAGTTTAAAGCAGTTGTATCTTCGCTGAAAAAAAAAAAAAAACCCTACAGGACAATGGCATAATGTGCTAGTATGCATCGCTTACTAGCACATTATGAAAGATTTACCTTAGAACGAAGGCCCAACACGGTCGCCTGGACACCACTGAGGGAGCTGTCATGTTCCCTCGGCGTATCTTCCACGTTCGGGGGCTCCGGCTGGAGCCGCGATGACGTCACTCCCGCGCACGTGCCACTTTCCGGCAAGGAGCTGGCAAAGAGCTCTGAAGGTCAACCGGACCTTCAGAGCGCATGTGCCGCTGGTGTCAGCGGATGCATGCAGGGCGAATATCTCCTAAACTGCGTAGGTTTAGGAGACATTAATTTTACCTGCAGGTAAGACTTATTATAGGCTTACCTGTAGGTAAAAAGGTAAAAAAGCAACGATACTTTCGCTTTACCCTCTTAAAGACTAAACCTTTTTCTGACCCTTGTTGCTTACAAGTTAAAAATCTGTATTTTTTGCTAGAAATTTACTTAGAACCCCCAAACATTCTAGATTTTTTTTTAGCAGAGACCCTAGAGAATAAAATGGTGATTGTTGCAATCTTAGGTCACACGGTATTTGTGCAGCAGTCTTTCAAAGGCAGTTTTTTGGGAAAAAAATACACTTGAATGAATTTTAAAAAACTAACAGTAAAATTAGCCTAATTGTTTTGTATAACGTAAAAGATGTTATGCCGAAAATCGTG
Source organism: Pelophylax lessonae (assembly GCF_965119305.1). NCBI lineage: Eukaryota > Metazoa > Chordata > Amphibia > Anura > Ranidae > Pelophylax > Pelophylax lessonae. The sequence goes on along the minus strand of NC_138769.1, from coordinate 339,878,726 downwards.
ATTTTTTTTGCTTAGAATAGCACGACTTACACATGTGCAGTGTGAAGCTGCAAGTGAGCACAGCCAGGTAAGTGTCCTGTTACTAAAAGTTAGCAGCTACAGTATTTGATCTAGCTGCAATAATCTTTGATAGGTTAAAAATTAGGAATAGCAGCAGTGGTCTGATCCTTAAAGCAGAACTACACTGTATCTGAGCACCACAAACCAAAAGCGAAATCTAATTTATTTTTAATATTCAAAGCAAACTCCACCATCCATCCAGGTCTCTATACTTTAATTTTGTTCAAAAATACCTTTGAACCCCCCTAGCCTTTCTGCCGTGGCCATCTTGAGTAAGGGCAGAGGTTTCATGTAGGGATGCACCGAAATGAAAATTTTGGGCTGAAACCGAAAATGCAGGATGCCCTTGGCCGAAAACCGAAACCGAAAATTACTTTTTCCCCAAAAATTTTTTAAAATGGATAGAAAAGGGGCATACACCAAAAACAGGTAGTGACGTACACCTGTCGCTGCCACCCTGTCACGGTATATGTACTGTGACAGGTTGGCAAGAGGTTAATTTAATTACCAATGGTATTTGTATTATAAAGCATGAGGGGTTAATGTATTGTCACTGCTGGTCACTCATCTATTAGTGATCGACCAGTGGCAGGTAATTAACCCTTTTGTGCTGCATTAGTGCAACCAGTATCAGTGCAACCAGTGTTAATTAACACTGACACTGGTTGCACTAATGCAGCACAAAAGGGTTAATTACCTGCCACTGGTCGATCACTAATAGATGAATGACCAGCAGTGACAATACATTAACCCCTCATGCTTCATAATACAAATACCATTGGTAAGCTGCCTCAGCTCCCCCCCCACCGCCTCAGCGTCCCCCTCCTCGGGTGTCCTTCATTCAAAAGTCCCGCCTCTGGCCGGCGGCACCGCCTCTCAATGACGTCCCTACTACGATCTGTGCATTATGAATGGACATACCAGGCGGGGGGGGGGGGGTTAATGTGAGCCATCCCTGTCAGCTCAGCACGACTATGTGTGAATGAGAACAGAACTGACCTGACACCGGGGCGGGCGGAGCGGCCGCTATTAGCTGTAACTATGTGAGAGCTTCACTTCCCTGTCAGTGGAGATACATCCACGGCGGCCATATTTATTTTCGGCAATGTTAACCCATTATCGGCCGAAATGAGAAATAATTTCGGTGCATCCCTAGTTTCATGTAGCATTTACTTTGTTGAACCCATCTGCCCTTCGCTCCGGCATGCAGGCGAGAGTGCTTAGCTGAGAAAACCCCTCCTCCCCTCCTGAAGACTCCTGGGATAAATGATATTTGCCTAGGCAGGGAAACTGGGAAAGAACTAAAGAAATGTAAAAAACAGTTTAAAACAAGTAAATATTTTCCTATTGATTTACTAATGTTAGCAGCATAAGGATTCAAAACAGTCAATGTTGATTGAGAGAGTGGGGTTCCACATTAATCTGGCAATAGACCATTAGGTTATTTTTTTTTTTTTCTTCAAAAGACGACGTAAACCCCCCCCCCCCCCCAAAAAAAAAATGAAAAAAAAAAAAAAATCCTACAAGGCAAAAGGCATATGTAATACCTTAGAATGAAGCCCCCACAGTGTCGTCCGCTCAGCGACAGGACGGCTGACATATTGGGCCGTTCCGCTTCCTGGTTTGCATCCTCCGGCCACCTGACTGTCTGGGGTCGCGATTACATCACTTCCGCGCATGCGCGTGGGAGCCGCCGTTCACAGCACAGGGCTATGAAGGAACGGAACGGGCAGCCGTTCCTTCAGAGCGCATGCGCCGATTACGTCATTGGCTTGCATTAATAATAAAGATCTCCTAAACAGTGCAAGTTTAGGAGATATTTACAGTACCTATAGGTAAGCCTTATTAAAGTTATTACAAGTTATAAGAGAGGGTTTACAACCTCTTTAAGCAGTCTATTGTGCTTTGGCAGCTGGCACTAGCAGCTGTCAAAATACCCGGGCACTGGCTGCATCTGATTGCATGCAGCCACTGTTGGGTGGACAATTTTTTCACCAGGCTCCATCAATTCTTCTGTAGACTAATGTCAGGTGTAAGAGCCATCTGCTAAGCCAATTTCGCCTCATTCATCAGGAACCAGCTAACAATTGACCAGTGTATGCCCAGCTCCAGCATACCATTCTGCATGCAGGACGACTGCTCTCCCCTTGACACTCGCAAACAAAGCCAGCTTTACCTGGCGAGTAAAGGAAAACCCAACAATGTTATCTGATTGTAAAAGACATTTAAAAAAGGCAGTCATGTGAAGGACATGAATACTTTTCTTATATAAAGACAGCTTTGTAATAACAAGGTTGTAAGACCGCTCAAAACAGCTTGAAGATCTTTAATTAAAGGCCAAGATCCCTATCAGTCACTGGCCTTCCAAAAATAAAAACAAAAAAATAGTACTGAAATAAAATTGGTGCAAAATGTGTATTACTTATAAAAATTTCTGGATAAAAAAAAAAAAAAAAAAATTACACTTACAAATCAGATTTAAAACCCAATTGTAGCTTGAACAAAATATACTAAAATCCAGGCCTTAGCATTAGATTTAAATAAATAAAAGAAGCTTAAGCTGTTAGGCTACGTTCACATCTTGGCGTTGCCATTTACAGGCGTTTTTTAGGTTGACAAGTGACCAATGGAAAAAAAAAAAAAATTAAAACGCCTGTAATCTGCGCAAAAAGAAGCTCATGTACTCTGAACGTTAGGAGTTTTGCTTAAAACGTCAAAACGCTCAGATGTGAACAGGGGCCATTGAAATGAATAGGATTTGTCCTTGTCGGGTGTTTTTTGAGCTGATCCTTAGAGCTGAAAAATGCCAAGATGTGAACGTAGCTTTATACATACCAGAGATGTCCAGTGCTGTCCGTCACATACTCACCATTCCAGCGATGCTGCACCACTCCTAGCTGGGGTTGAAGGACTCCCAGCAAAAAAAAAAAAAAAAAAGCTTGTAGGGGGTTCTAGTCTTTCTATACTCCAATAATAAAAGAATACTTTTTTCGGTCCCTGTTGCTCTTGGGATATTTTCCTTTACTTCCGGTCTGCTAAAACTATTGATATGGGACAAGCGAGGAGGAAAATTAAAGTGTTACTAAACCCAGGACTCTGCAGTCACTATATCTGATCTCCCACAGTACACAGAACTTGGAAATGCAATTATTTTAGTAAATATAAACTGCTAATTTACCTTTTCTTATCAGTATGTAGCAGTCTGACATCTATCAGTGTCCAGCCAAGCACTGGTTAAAGCTTGTTGGAGGAGTTTCCTGACTGTCCTATGAGGCTGCAGGAACCCCTGACCCTCTGTCTGGACAGTGCTGATTGGCCCTGTGCTAATCACATGCACTCTCCCAAGAAAAAAAAAAAATCTCTCTAGAAATACACATTAAACTGAGCACGTGCAGCCTGACTCCATAGACTTATCAGGTAATTTTTAAGGGGACAGTGGACGAAAAAGGAGAACCAGGGAAGACAGGATCAAACAGCCTTTTTACACAATGCAGAGGATTAACCCCTTAGGTTCCACAGTGATTATAACGAGCATTCTTTACTGCAAATACACACTCATTTTACTGTTGTAGGTTTAGTAACACTTCAACCTTATAAGAGCCCCTGATAGCAATAACATTTCCACAGGGGTTCTAACACTTCCCCACTCTCCAAAAAATAAATAAGAAGAGAGTTTTAGTTCTAGGCTTTTGATAACTATGCTTAAAAATGCTCCCTCCCCCTCCTAACACCTATACTGTATAAAAATGGAGAAAATTATGTTCATACTTCTCCAGTTTCAGGCCGCTCTGGACCGATCACATGATCGGCTCCCCTCCCGTCAGGCAGCAGCTGCTACTGAGGAGGGAAGGAAGTGTCAACAACGGCTGAGACATGGCAGCCTTTGGGTGGCATCGCTGCTCCCAGACATTACCAGCCGTTGTGTGATACTCATTCCTCTCCTCTATAGCTGGCGCAAAGAAGATTAGGTGACCAGAGTGGCCTCAGAATGGGGACAGTACTCACATGTAAATAAGAGTTCCTTGTGCTGGTATCTGCTTTTAGGGATCGACCAATTATCGGCACCACCGATATATCAGGGGCCGATCTGCACTTTCCCCGATAGAACGGAATTGGCCCCTGAGGTTACTGATATTGCCGATATTTAGGGAAAGTGCTGTACCGAAGTGATGCCTTCAGCTAGAGGCATCACCCTTGTACTGGTGTCCATAGCCGACGGTCGGCTGTCTTGGAATGACAACCGATGCGGCTGAGAAGCAGCTCGGCTGTCATTACAAGGAGCGGGAGGGGACGTCCCCCCTCCCGCAGCTTGCCCGGGTCTCCCGTCCCACCAGGAGACCCGGGCATCCTACCTGCACGGCCGCCGAACAGAAGACCCGATCAAAGCCACAAAGGCTTCATTACGGGTTTCCCCCCTTAGAGTGAATGGTGGCGGCAGCCGATCTGAAAATCGGCTGGGGTGCGGACATCGTGGGCTCCCTGGACAGGTAAGTGTCTATATTAAAAGTCAGCAGCTACAGTATTTGTAGCTGCTGACTTATTTTTATACAGCTGGAACTAAAGATAGGCTTTAAAGGATAATTGAAGGATAATTGTACATTTTATTCCAGGGTTCGACAAACCCCAGGCACCAGACAAATTACGTCCTGGCGCCAGGGCTACCGCCCAAATGCTTCACACCCCCTCCCCCCATATGTATCTTGGGCTCCGCTTGCCCATCTGTGAGCCTGGGGTGGGCATAGTGGGTGCCGCCGTGTAGAGGGGAGGGAGAAGAGAACCTGTAACCCAAAAAAAAAAAAAAAAATTATATTATATATATATATATATATATATATATATATATATATATATATATATATATATATAAAAAATTGTAAAAAGTTAAAGTTACACCCAAACACAAAATCCCCCCCCAAAAAAATAAAAATAAAATTGGAGGCCCCCACACAACACACATGGCGGGAGTCTACGCCTGAAAACATTGATACACATTACATATTGTCGCACACACTGGAACAAGAGCAATAATTCCAACACTAGACCTGCCTCATAACTCTAAACTGATGACCTATAGGGGGCTTTTAAAGCATCGCCTATAGAAAATATAGGATACTGAAGTTTGTTGCTATTTCCCGGGCGCACGCAAATTAAGGTTTGACATGTTGGACATTTATTTACACGGTGCAAACCTTGGCTTTTTTATTTTACCAAAAAATGTTGTAATATTATTGCATTTGGTGCCCCTAAAATGACCTTTGCAACTACCACTATTTAATTTAGAATATAGATGTTTGTGGCTTTTATAAAATCTTCAGGCCTAAAATTATTTTTTAAATGTGTGTAAATACAGCTCACTTTCAGGAACATGTTACATGTTCTACCAGTAATCTTTGTTAAATAAGAAATAACCGGCTCCTACATTTAAAAGCAAGTTTGTCACACCCTGTATTATTCTATATTTTGCGTCAAAATTAAAGTGGACTGCTACTATCTATTGGAGCTTGCGGCTGTAGCTCAGTCCCTCAGAGAACTCCACCAGGTAGTGTGCACAGCAAGAGGGCCAAGTTACAGGCAGTATAAGCTAGAAACAGTGTAAAACCATGCAGCCACAAAGCCACTTAGAGGTATACAAAACATTCCAACTGTCACACAAGGTTGCCAAGTATCAAAAGGGTTAAAGGAATCCTTTAAAGAGGAAGTAAAGCTTCCTCTAACTTTTACCTATAGGTAAGCCTATGATAAGGGTTACCTATAGGTATTGTAAATATCTCCTAAACATGTACCGTTTAGGAGATATTTACTTTGCACGCAGCCAGTCACATCACTGGCGCATGCGCTCTGAAGGAATGGCTGCCCGTGTGTTTCCTTCAGATCCCTGTGCCGTGAACAGCGGCTCCCATGGGCATGCGCGAGGGTGACTTCATCGCAGCTCCAGCCAATCAGACAGCTGGAGGACGCGAACCCAGAAGGAAGATGGGTGGACATGTCGTCCGTGTGAGCGGTGTGCAGGCAATGCGGGTGCTTCGTTCTAAAAGATAAGCATTTCATAATGAGCTAGTAT